>NW_004955440.1:3988230-4200655 GCF_000276665.1 Chinchilla lanigera
GAGAGAGAGAGAGAGAGAGAGAGAGAGAGAGAGAGAGAGAGAGAGAGAGAGAGAGAGAGAGGAGAGAACATACTGTTCATTTTTGGGCAGAATGTATCGCAGCTCTGGCCTCTAATGACTCCAAGGTTCCTATTCCTCCAGCACCTGACAGCTCACAGTGTTCGTAGTAAGGGCAACCTTCCTGGCACAAAGGCCATTTAATTCTCTGATGGGCATCAGCAAGGGTAAAGCTGTGAGGCAAGGAGAAAATATTTCCATAGACATATATGATACCTGAGAACATAGAGGCACAGAAAAGGAGTGTTTTGCAAGAATATCTATTTGAGCAAGTGGGAGAAAGAACCAAAAAATGATGGATTTTGATATTCATATGTTCACATTTACATATCCTGCTGGATAAGTTGTGGCAAAATCAGGACAAGCAATAATCCATAGCAAAATCTTTAGTTCACTCTTCCATATCCAGGTGCTATTGAATAAACACATTAAATTGAACATCTATGCCTTATTATACAGACAGAATACTCATTGAAAGGGCTCAGGAAATAAACATGAAAATTATGCTTTTACTCTGCTATATAACATTAATTAATTGAGTGTGTATAATGTACAGCCTTGTTCTAAGCATTTCACTTCAGTGATCTCATTAATCCTCCCAGCAGCCCAGGGAGGTGTTACTATTATACTTATTTAGAGATGGATAAAATAGTGTAGGATGTTAAGTAACTTGTCCAAAGAAGAATCAATAGTTCATGGAGCTGTGGTGTGAAGGACATTGTGTTTGACTCAAGACATGGATATAGATATTTGAAAATGTTGAATTATTTTTAATTGACTAAAAGTTGAATTATTGTATGACCCAGCAATATCATTTCTGAGTGGGTATTCAGAAGAGTTAAAATCAGTGTGTCACAACAAATCTGCCCTGACATATTCATTGTAGCTTTATTCACAATAGTTAAGATAGGAAAGCAACCTATGTGTCCATCACTGATTGAATAAATGTATATACAGTGGAGTACTATCCAGCCTTTAAAAAGAACATCTTATCATTTGGAACAACACAGGCGAACCTATGGATGATATTATGTTAAGTAAATAAGCTAGGCATACAAAGATTATGCCTTTAGTCACCAGGTTAAGTTGCCTCTTCTGTTATTTACCTAAACATGTAATTTTCTAAACTGGATTGGAAAGGAAAGGGTGTGCTAGTTATATATTCTCCAGGTGGGGGAGCTGTTAGAGAATGTTCAACATTCTTAACTCTCCTTGCACTTAACTGGCCATCTGATATGAAGTGAAAATAACTGTAGGTCCTGTGACTTTTATTTCTATATCAAAGAGAAGTGGAACCAGTAAGAGAGATATATCTACTCTTAAGAAAGTAGAAAGATGGGTAATTTTTATTGAATAAATACAAAGGACAGGTTCTATGTTGAATACTGCACATTAAATTACTTCTGCGTTTCCAGTGAAAAAGTGAAACGAGTGAGTTGATTTCTACTTTTTTATTTTTTAAAGAGAATAAAAAATAAAAAACATTAGAAATGATATAGAATTTCAGTAAACAAGATGATAAGAATTCAACAATGGTTGTTATATTGCATGTCATTGTCTTCAAATTAGTTGCTCATATTACCAGATATAAGCATGTGCAATTGATAAAAAAATTTAAAAAAAAATTTAAGCATTAATGGTTCCTTTCAATAGACCAGTAGAAATCAGCAGTACAATTGTGCTTTATTTTTGATCTCCAAGTTTTCCACAGATGAATATAAGACAACATAAGATCTCCAGATGCTGGAGAAGAGGAGAGCTCAGAGATACAAGCGTAGGATGTGGCAATGCCTTGTCCTCAAAGATCTTAGCCAATTCTGAAGTAGCAGCTGACAGAGCATTTGGTAACCTCACATGAGGCTGAGGGAATTTTGAAACCCAGCATCTGTCAAAGAAGGAAGGTACTCATGAGTATGTGATACTTTGGGCTGGGGCCTTGAAAGACCATGTTCTGGGAGTAGGGACAAATTGGAAATAGAGTAATCTCACAGAGATCAAAATTCCACTTAAATCACGTGAGTCTCAGGTTGGAGGAAGATCTGTTCCTACCTTAATTGCATGTCTCAGAAAAAAGTTAGCCCATCATGGGGGGACTATAAAATTCACAGCCACAAGGTGATATTTGGTATTTAATTTAAAAACAAAAACTAAACTAGGTACCCTAAAATATAAAAATTAATCAGAAATCAAGAGATTAAAAGTCTGTACAAATGCATACAAATGAAACCTATGTATTCCAGTTATAGACTTCAAATAACTATGTTCACAAGTTGACAAAGTACAGAATTTCAATGGAAAAGTAACAGTGACAAAATAATGTCAAGGGTAAATTTTAAAAATTAAAATATACTAATTGAGTTTAATAACAGCACATAGGTTTAACAACAGATTAGGTGTAATTTAAAAGTTTAAAAAATCTGAAACACAGGAGAAAGAATACACAAAAGAGCACAGGAGATTTATGGGAAGTAGTGTAAAGGCCTAGTATTTGTTATTCAAGTCCAGTAGGCAGTGGGGGGAAAGTAATATTTGAAGAGCCATTGCTAAGTTCTTTCTTCCCAACACAGGCATCAAGCTACAAGACCTAAGAACTGCTTCAAAGATAAAGCAAGATAAATACAAGACATCTATGCTTATGCATAACATAGCAAAAATGTTGAAGGATAACTCAAAAGATCTCAGAAGTATCTAATAGAAAAAAATTATTATTTTCAAAGGAGTCAGATTATCATGCAGAAACAATGGAAGCCAGAAAATTATGATTGACAACTTTAACAAGGTAGGAAAAAAATTACTTCTTACCTAGAATTCTATACCCAGAAAAAATATTCTCAAATCAACAAACAAACAAAGTAAAAACCAAAGGAAAGCACTTTGGACAATCAAAACCAGAGGAATTATGACCAGTAGACATACACTGTTATGGTTTATATCTAGATGTCTCCCTAAAACCTCATCTGCTCATAGGTGGGGCTTTTGGGAGGTGGCAGCATCAGGGCTGTGTGATCCTGGCATTAAAGCTGTGTGATACTGGATTAGTTCACTAATTGGGTTAGCATCATTTTGGGTGTGGCTAATTGGATTTACTGAAGACGGAAGCCCCACCCTGGTGCAAATGGCATCCGCCAGTGAGCTTGTAGCCTGGGTGGAATATAAAGGAATAGATGGAAGGCAAGCTAAAATAGATGGAAAGCAGGCTTCTTGCTTTCTACCTGCCCTGCCACGGACTCTTTCCCCTTTGCTATGCTGCCCTACCTTGGAGCCAGCTGACTGTGGACTAAAACTTCTACAAACTGTGAGCTAAAATAAACCTTTCTTTAACTTGTGGGTGTTGAGTATTTTGTCCCCTCAAAGAGAAGATAACAAAACATTAACAGAAAAAGTGATGTGTCTTCTCCAAGAAGGAGAATAATTCCAGATAGGAGAAAGGAAATGCAGGAATGAGAAAAGAATCATGGAAAGAGTAACTCTACTAATAAATCTAAATGAACACTCCATATAAAACAAATGCAATAATATGTTGTTGGGTTTAAGATATATTTAAAACATGACAATAAAGCCAATGGAGGAGTAAATGGAGCAAAAATATCCAAAGGTCTTTGAGTTATCTGAGATATTTTGTAAATTTTAATTTATATTAGACTTTAATAAGTTAAAGGGTAAACATGAAGGATACTGAATAAAGAAGAAAATTGTTTTATTTTGTGTTCTCTCATAAGGAGTTGGGAAAAAGTTTTAAACTAAGAAGTGCAAATTAAAACAACACTGAGATTCCATCTAACCCCAGAAAGAAGGGCTATCATCAAGAAATCAACCAATAACAAATGCTGTGGGTAAAAAGGAACGCTACTCCACTGCTAGTGGGAGTGTAGATTGGTGAAACCATTGTGGAAATCAGTATGGAAATGCCTCACAAAGCTAGGATTGGATGTCTCACTTAACCCAGTTATTCCCCTTTTAGGTATTTCCCCAGGAGAATTAAAAACCTCATACCACAGTGATATACGCGCATCTATGTTTATAGCAGCACAATTTATTATAGCTAAATTTTGGAAACAACTCAGATACCCATCCAGTGAGGAATGGATAAAAAATATGTGGTATTTTTATACAATGGAGTATTACTCAGCTATAAAAAGAGATAAACTCGAGGCTTTTGTAGGTAAATGGATGCAACTAGAGACCATACTCACAAGTGAAATAAATCGGACCCACATTTGTAAACATCATATTGTCTCCCTGGTGTAGGAACCAGAAAGAGTGAGTAAAACTCAAAACGTACAATAGATGATATGAAAGGGAAAGAAACTGCTCAAAGGAAAGAATGACCGGGATGAGGGAAAGAAGAAAAAGAAAGAAGGAAGGCAATAGATAGATAGATAGATAGATAGATAGATAGATAGATAGATAGGTAGATAGATAGGTAGATACATAGCGGGGATAACTGTACTGCTGATGTCTGATTGTTTATTGAAAGGAACAATTAATGCTTACAATTTTTTTATATTTTGACCAGGTTTTCATGCTTATATCTGGTAATCTGAGCAACTGATTTGAAGACAACAATATGCAATAGAACAACCATTGGTGAATTCCTACTATCTTATCTAGTGAAACTCTGCATTATCTCTAATGTTTTATCTAATAATTATTCTCTTATCTCTTTAATAATTTGAACAATCTTCCATTCTTACATCAGGTAATCTGAGCGATGTAGTTGAAGATAACAATATGTAATATAACAACCACTGTTAATTCCTATCATTTTGTTTTGAAACACTGTAGCATTTTTAATGTTTTGCTTTATTTTGTTTATGTCTGTGATGTTGGTTTGTTGCTATTGTCGTTTTTTTTTCCTACTACTCTCTTTAAAATTAAAAAAAAAATAAGTTTATGGAAGGTGACTTCAGTAAATATCAGTGGATGAACAGGGCAGTTTGGAGCACCTTACTGAGATGCATATCCCTGGGAGCAGTGGGAGCTTCCTCCTGGGAAGCACTGGGAGTTGAGGAAAAATAAACACTTTAGACTTACTTTACCCAGAACATAATGTCATAATTACTTACCCGGGGGTTGATAATTCCTAACAAGGTGCATTTAGCCTTGTGAGGGTGGGTGTAGGCAGAGGCTACTTCAGTGGTGAGAGAAGCCCTCCACATATGGAGCACATACAAGCATAGACAGTTGAAAGCTCCACTACAGCAGAAGGATATGGGTTAGGTAGCAACAGGTGCTGCAATACTCAGCTATAGGGGCTTCAGTGTGTCTTTGTATGCGGCAAAGAAATATGGAAGAAAATACATAATAGCATTAGTGTAACTACCCCAAGGTAAAAGCAACTCAAATCCCCCAACTGTAGACTGGATAGATGTTAATAGGCTAATATAATGTCCTATTATGTAGTAATGAAGGTAAACCATACCTATTAAGAAGTGTATGTGTCTCACAAATACAACTGTGAAAAAAAGAGGTCAGATGCTATGGGGCAGATGTAGGAGGTTCAGGGAACTGTGATGAAACTGGTATTCAGGATCTGGAAGAGCTACATTAGACACTATAGACAATATCGGACTCAGTCAGTGAATTACAGCAACTTATAGGAAACTGAGAAATTTGTCCTTTGTTATCACAGGTAATGTAAATTTATTATTGTATGTGAAACTCCAGGCTCTGTTCCAGTTGCTATCCTTACTCTGCACAGAAAACTAACTCCATTACTTTAGGCAGCAGAGACTGCTTCTACTTCAGTAACATGGTAAAATGTATAACTCACTAAGAACTTGATGGATGACAGAGAAATTAAAACCAGGAATCATGGGAACTTTGGCTTACCTAAAATCAGATATTGCATATCTCATTCAGTCATTGTAAAAACTTAAAAATTTCAACCTTTTATCTTTTTTGAGGAATGCATTATTTTCTTACAAGTTTGTGATGCATAGTAATTACATTCCTCCTGGGGAACTGGTACCTATACATATTACATCTTGATCATGTTTACTCTCCCTTCTCCTCTCCCACTTCCCTGTGCTTCTTTACTCCAGTCTTCTTCCATAGAGTCTACCTCTTTGCCTCCTACCTTGCATTTTGCAACTTAAATTATTTATATTTTCTATCTGTTATATCAGAAAAATCGTGTGATATTTAACTTTCTGTTTCTGACTTATTCTGCTAAGTATTATGATCTCACTATCTATCCGTTTTTCTACGAATCACTCAAATTTATCTTTTGTGGCTGAGTAGCATTTATATCTGTATCTATCTGTATTCTTTAACCATTTATCTCTTGATGGACATTTATACCACTTCCATTGTTTAGCAATTGTGAATTGTGCTCCTCTAAATGTAGGTCTGCATTATCACTATACAATTTTCACTCTTTTGGGCAAAGGTATATCCGGGTCAAATTGAATTTCTATTTTCAGTTTTTAAAGAAATCTCCTGGTGTACTAGTTTACATTCTCACCCACAATTCAGAAGTGTTCCTTTCCTCTCACATTTTGCTGCTTTGTGAGTCTTTGATAATGGCCATTCTTACTGGAGTAAGGGGGAATATCAGTGTTGTTTTGATTAGCATTTTTCTAGTGGCTAAAGATTCTGAACACCTTTTCATGTATTTATTGGCCATTTGTATTTCTTCTTCTGAGAAGTGTCTATTCATTTAAATTTCCCATTTTTGATTGGGTTTTTTATTTTGGGGTGTTTAATTTGTTTTTAGTAGCTGGCAAATTATTTCCCCCCCCTTTTTTTTTTGGTTTTTCTCCCGTACCGGGAACTGAACTCACGACCTTGCGCTTGCCAGGCAGGCGCTTTTGCCGCTGAGCTAAATCCCCAGCTCCTTATTTCCCCATTCTGTAGACTGTCTCTTCACTCTGTTGTTTGTTTCCTTTGCTGTGAAGAAGCTTTTAGTTATGACATAATCCTATTTGTTTTCTCTTTGTAGTATATCTTGTGCATTTGGGTGCCTGTTCAGGAAATATTTACCTGTATTTATGTCTTCAAGAGTTTTATCAATTTTTCCGAGCAGATTGAGTGCTTCTATTTTTATATCCAGGTCTTTGATCCACTTTGAGTTGATTTTAGTACAGGATGAAAGACATGGATCTAGAATTTTCTGCATATGAGTAATGATTTTCCTAGCATGATTTGTTAAAAGACTGTATTTTCTAACAGGTCCTAAATGAGGTAGCAGAACTCCGGTTAGTTCAACTCTGCAAACACACACAGTGTATCTCATGTGAGAACTCAAAGTGGTGGTTGTTTATAAAACAGAATGAATGGAAAAGCAACTATAAAGCAACTTAGTCTAGTTTCTGAAGGAAAGTGTTTTGAACAAAAATGTGAACAGATTTATTAACCTTATGTGTTTGGGGGACAAATCAACATATTTGAGGAGGTGCCATTATTGTGACAGACAGACACACTCTTACGAGAAGAGTGTTATTCTGCTCTGTCTGCCACTCTGTCTTTTTTTCTCTCTCTCTCGCTTTCTAACACAAAAGCAAGTGAAAATTAAAATGGGAACTTCTGGAGGGGGCAAGCAATGAATATTCTAATTATTAAAGATTCCTTTCAACCCTTCAGAAAACATGTAGAGTTGAACTGTCTCTTGTCAAATCCCATTAGGATCAGGACAGCTATGGCTGAAAATGTTATGATGTTTTCATGTCCAGGCTTCTCTGTCTGTCCCAATGCATGAAAGAAGAGAAGTGTCTCTCTGTAATTCCTTTTTGGAAATTAACTTCCTCACTGTCAAGGTGATACAATAGATGCCCATTTAGCAATGAACTATGAGGCATCATCTAGCAAAGTACAGTCTGAAAGCTGCTTTCCTCCTTTATGTGAAGGACAGGATAGACTCTGATCATGTGATTCATGCAACAAGGTACCTTTTAACCTCATGTGTGTGAGGAATCGCTCATTTCCAAAGGGCCCTGCAGCATAGGAGTTATTATTTTTTCATAATAGAAAAAATTCATATGAATTTAATGGTGATTATTTATGTATTGACTATTTTTGTTGCAAGCGCAGTTCATCTCTTCATGAACAAAAATGCTGCTTTCAACACTTCAGCTAATATTTTTCAGCAGAAAGGATTTCACTTCATTTGACTGTGACAACCAGCTCCATGTTTTAGAGTATTGCTTCAAAGCCCAAGGTAAGATCTTCACAGTGTTTGTTTTGGCAGAAGCTAGTGGCCACAGGTGGTCACAGTCAGAAGTTGCGGGGCGGGTGGAGGGTGGTGTACCTCTCACGCTTGGTATCCTAAGCTGGCCCACTTTTGCCCTCCTAGCTGCCGCATTCGGCCCTCAGGCTTCTGATAATGTCTGTGCTGACATGCCGACAAGCTCTGTCAGAAAGCACAATGTGAACACATGGGCAGCCCTGGGAAGCTGCCTGCTAAGTGTGACAAAGGAGCCCTCAGCACAGTGCCGGCATATGGAAAGCAAGCATAAAATTATCCCGTACTCGAGCTCAGAACTGTGCATAGCTTTTGTACTGAGCTCAAAGTGCTAGGTGGTTACAAGTTCGTCTTTGTTCCAGCTGTGAAAGGACTGGCTAGGGTTGTCTTTCTCTGACAAAACATTACTAATGTTGAACAAAACTTTCTGTTCTCTTTCTCACTCTGCTATTTACCTTGGTTCTTTCATTTTAGCTTATTTTCCAAGTTCTCAAGGAAATTGTCTGTATGTGAATCCATATATATATATATATTTAAAGTTCCTTTCTGAAACTCTTTATACTACTTAATTGCTTAGCTTTCCTTAAGAAGATGTATTCACCATTATGGCCTTGTCGTGCAATGCTACTGTTCTGGAAAGAATATTAATCCAAAGAAATGCACTCTTATCTTCAGAGACATTTGAGGGTCATCCCTAAGGATTAGTACCTTGGGCAATGTTCACGGTAGCTGATGGCTGCTAGAAGATCTTCTCCTGTGGCTTCACTTTCTCTTTTGAAGCAGACAAGACCTGATAGAGAGAGAACTCTTCTTTCTCAGTCTCACTGGGTGATCGATTGCATGATAATTATAGAACTCAGAGTGGTGTTGAAGCTGGGTCAGCACTTCCAGATTTTCTAGTTCCAGATTTTTATAACTCAACCATAAATATGAGAAGAAAGAAATTAAACACATAGGTGTCTTAAAGGAAAAGATATTTTATCCTTGAATTATCTTTCTGAAGAAAAGGGAGAGTTGTGTTGGTCCCCGGTGACCTATGAGCTTTTTCTGATGATGGGGATGTCTTTCTTTCCTACAAACTTTAAGTTGAACATTATTTCTTTCTTGAATTCTTAATGTTAAAATGGATGATCTCAAATTTGATACCTTGAGACTTTTTTATTCTTCCAATTTGTGACCAAACTAAGGTGAAAACCTGTAAATAGTTTACAGAATTGAATTTTAAAATCCCACTCAGATTCTCCCATCTGATCATTTTTCTGTCCAATTATTAAACATTTATCCAGCATCTTTTTCTATGTGCCAAATCACTTTACTAGACACTGAATATTGGCATACCTAAGACAATATCTTTGCCCTGTAGGATAACAGAAAATTACAACACATTGTGATTCAAACAGTGAGAAAGATTGTGGTCTGAACAATGATAGAGATGCTCCCTTACTGAAATAGTGTCATGGAGAATGGGCGCATAGGCTATAATGGTAAGTACATTGGTCTCAGGGAGGACCCCTTATAAAGGAGATCCTGAACTAAATTTGAAAGAGTAGAACTTAGCCAAGTAGAGTGGCATCAAGCATTCCAGATATGGAAAGTAGTATAATCCAAGGCATGGAGGAATTATAAACAATGTAATAATGCTTAGATACAGGAGCAGAAGAGGTGGGGCTGCAGAGTTCCTAGAGGATCTTGTAAACTAGGCCACTACTGAGAAGCTATTATTGGTGTTCTTGTTAAAGGCAATAAAGGTCTATGCTAAGGTGATGTTAATTAGATTGATAAGCAAGGAGAATAGGAATTTAAAACATATTTGAAAGATAAGCCCAGCAGAATTTTGTAGTGGAGGAGGAGTTGAAAAAAGTCTAAGAACTTCCAAACTTTCTAGGATCATATTAGATGATAGTTTGTGTTCAGAAGCTAAGATGGTGACCTGTATAGTTGTGAGATGTAAACCTGAAGTGCCTATGGATATCTAGATCAGAACATCCCCACAGAAAGTTGGATGTATTTGCCTGAGGCATAGGAAAGTAGGTATGCTCTGAAGATAAAAGTTGGAAGTCATCAAAATCTAGGTGGTACTTAAAATCACAAGTGAAGGTCGACTGGATTATCTAGGAGAGAGACAGAGTCTGGAGACCAATATACTAAATACAGAACTATGAAGCAGGCCGTTCTTCAAGAGGAAAATGGAGGAAAAATTAATGAAGAAGACATAAAAGAAATCGTCAAAGAGGTATGACAAGAATGAGGTAAGCACACTGTCACTGAAGATGAGGGGCAGATTATAAATAATGAAGGACCAACCAGTAAATGCTGCAGAGAGGCCTATGACAATAAAATTAGAATATGTCCAATAGATGTGACATATCTTAGCATGCCTAGCTCCAACATCCCCTTCTTCAAGAGCTAGTTGACATTTACTGGAGATGTTAAGAGAGATATGTGGGCAGCAGAGGCACACAAATGATTTAATCATTATTTTAGCTACTTTGCCTTCTGGCTTGGCCTAGAGACTAAGCTTCCCATAAGGCTATAGTAGCTTGTGTGTGAGCCTGTGTCTCTGCATAGTTTCCCACCAAATAAGGTTTGCTGTGCTCTATGCCAATGATGCAAATATTCCAGTAGTCAGAATGAAAGACAGTCTATTCCATCAACTATGCAGCCAGCCACCTGAGGTCTCATGGCTCAGGGTCCTTTTTATTATACAGGCAATGTTGCTATGGTAGCTGGGGATATCTATCCCTAACCAGAGTGGTTCAGACTACTGGAGTCTGAAATAGCTCTACTTGGTTTAAATTTCATGGTTCCAGTCCTCATCTGGTGGGAGCTGTCCAAGGTCTGATTCCAACAGCTTCCAACTTGCTGTTGCCTCAAGGCTACACATCCTTGGTGGGCATGAAAGAGACATGGCAGAGTATCTCCTTTAAGTGGTTAAGTCCTCATTTTTGACTGACTGATCAAGACAGGGTGATCTGAAAAAAGGATGAAGATTTGTGTAAGAGTTGATTATCTGTGTGTGAGATGATCTGCTCATATGTACATTGGTTGAAATATGTTTCCATATTTATTATTTTGAGACTATAAGAAGATGGCTAATTTGTGTTGCCACGTGCCCATTTTGAGTTACCATTTCATATTGCTTCCATGTGGACAGTGATGATATATCACAGATTAATTACCACGCCCCATTCAGTCTCAGAGTCCTTCTCCACAAAAAGCTATTGTAGTCTCTGTCAGTTAACCAGATGCCATGTGAGATAAAAGATATTTATTGGATATGACCTACCATGGCCCTGTGCTAAATCATAAATCATAGATATTATAAAGCAAGTACATTTATTTTCTAAATTATTTAAACATACTGAAAAAGTAAAGTAATATCTGAGTCATTAAAAATACTATTCAGATGTGTTCCTCTGTGCAGAAGAAGTAGAATTAGTCACTATATTTTTATTTTTCACCCTGATATTTAATTATTAGCTGTGACATTTGTGTTTGTGTTAATCATCCTTTCCATATAAAGATGACCAATAGGTTATCCAGATAAAGAGAACAGATATATGCATGCATGCATACATGCACACATACACACAACACAGAGATTTCATATGAAGGATTGCCTTATACAATTATGGCAGTCAAGAATGCCTATAAGCTGCCATTTGTGAGCTGGAGACCTATCAACAGCTACCAATATTGAAACACACAAAGGTTACTTTAGGAAATCAAGAGATTCCTTGAGTCCTATTCCATGATTTCTATTCAATAAATATATACTGACGTGTAGAAATCCAGATCAAATTGTTGATCTTTAGACAGATAATCTGAAGAACCAACTTTGATAAATGCTATGTTAGAGGAGTAATTGCCAAAGTAGGACATGCATGGTCCTGCTGCAGAGGACAATCTTTGTGTTTTGTGAAACATTTTAGAACATTTACTTATGTTTATCTTTTTTGTAGAATTTTTTAGGCTCATATCTCACACTCTGAGTAGTTACTTTGAAGATGATATGCAATGTATTAACTATTGTTATTATCCTATTATTTTGTTAGGAAATTTTGTTTTTTTTTCCCATAAAATAAAAAAGAAAAATTCTTAAGCTTTGCTGCTGATAGTCACTAGTGCCCTCACTGGATCTCTGTGTGGTCGCCAGGTACTAAACCAAGCCTGCAGTATCTCAAGGATCTGAGTGAGAGTGAGTTAATTTTAGTTTTCTGTGCTATCATGATGTGTGTGTTACCTGGGAAAATGTACTCAAGGGCCAATGATGTTTAACTAAATATCCCTTCACAAAATAGGCATGAGCTTTAAACAGATTTCTATAAGGAACATATGAATCAATGATAATTCCAAAGGAACATCCACAAGGGAACAGAATAACATGGTCACAGAAAAAAAGAATAACATGGTCACAGTGTCACTTGTCGTGCTCATTTGAGTTCCTGATCTACTACATTAAGTGGTAAAATGCAATGACAATGTAACAGATATGATTACTAAGAAGACCAGTTGAAATATGGATTTATTGCCATTATCATTGATGATTAACCTCTCCCAAAGTTCATATTGTGAACTTGAAAAATTAGCTCATACCATACTGATCAACATGGTAGAAGAGCATTTAGAAAAGCAGGAGAATGTAATGCAGAGGTTAGGGCTCAGATACTAAAGCCAGAATGCTGAGTTTGAATCCATGCTTTGGTGCCTATCAGCTTTTATGACCTTTTATGAGTTACTTGTCTGCATTATCTTAACCTGTTCTGTAATAGAATTACCTTAGACTGGGTAATTTGTAACTAGAGAAAATTATGTTACAGTTTTAGAGCCTGAATGTATAAGACCAAGAAGCCAGGGATTTGGTGCCCAGAGAGGGCTTTCTGCTTCAAATTGTGTCTCTTCCCTGGTAAAAGAAGGGAAAACAAAAGATGCCAACTCCTGAACTCTTTTTTAAAGAAACTGTGGTATTCATCACTGGGACATAACCCAACTTATAGAAGGAGAGGCTTATTTTGGCTCATGTTTATACTCCATGGTCAACAGGGTGCAAGCAGAAACAGCAGAAACACCTGTCTGGAGGGCAGCTGGTCATCTCACGGACCAGAAAGCAAAGGGAGAGGAAGGGAACCTGGGACAAAAATACAGCCTTCTAGGACCTGCTACCAGTGACCTACCTCCAACCAGGCTTCTCCTCCTAACAGCATAATTAACTACTGAACTAATCAGTGGATCAATCCGTGGGTAGGGCCCACATGTGCTACTTGGGGGAACATTTTAGATCTAAACCATAACAGACACTAATCTAATACAAGAGGGTGGAGCCCTCATAATTTACTCATCTGCTAAATACCATTACAGTGTGGATTAAATATCAACATGAATTTTGAAAAACACAAACATTTAAATCATAGATTTTATTCCCTGGACCCCCAAATTCATACTTTTCTCACATATAAAATACATTCATTCCCATATCTTTGGAAGTCTTAACTTGCTCCACATCAACTTGAAGGCCTAATCCCAAAGTCTTATCTAAACAGCTAAATTAAAGATGGATGAGATCCAAGGTATAATTCCTCCTGAGGCAAATTCTCTTTCCACTTGTAAGGCTGTGAAGTCAAGCAAATTATGTGCTCCCAAAATATGTTGGTGGGACAGGTATATGATCTATATTCCCTGTCTTAGTTGCTTTTCTTGAGACAAAATACCCAACATCCAAAGTTAAAAGGAGAAAAGTTTATTTAGCTCCAGTTTGTAGAGGTTTCATCCATAATTTGCTGAATCCAAGGCAGGATGGCACATGGCATAGGGGTAACAGTTTATGGTAATGGAAGACAGCAAAACAACAAGCAAGAGAGAGGGGACAAGCTTCTTTCTGTCCCTTATATTGTATGTATCTTTGATCATTCTGCTCCCTCCTTGCAGTTTTCCTCAGATGTCCATATTCCTGCCCTAGGGCGGGGGTAACACTCACAAAATTAATCCCAGCATTGGCCCATGAGTCAATAACAAACTCTAGATTCAGCTGCCTCCAAATAACCAACCCCCCATGACTGTATGAGGCTTTGGAGGTACATCCAGATACAAACCATAACATTCCACCCCTGGCCCTGCAAAGACTCATTTACTTTGCTTTATGCAAAAGGCATTTAGTGCATTTCTAAGAGTTGCCAAAGTCCTAACAGTTTTAGCACTGCTGAAAAGTCCAAGTCCCAAATCACCTCTGAGATGTAAGGCAAACTCTTAGCTGTGAGCCCCTGTACAAGTGAAAAGAAAGTTAAACACTTCCAACATTCAATTGCACAGAATAGATATTTCCATTCCAAAAATTACAAATGGGGATACAAAGGAATGGGACCAAAGCAAGTCTAAAATACAGCAGGGAAAACATTAAATCCTGTAGCTCTATGTGCAACATCCAAGGAAATCTGGGGCAAGATGTGAACTCCAAAGGGCTTGCATGGCTCCACCCCTATGGCACCGCTGGGGTGTGTAGCTCCCATGGCTTTTTTCTTTGATCATGCTGCTCCCTCCTTGCAGTTTTCCTCAGATGTCCATATTCCTGACTTCTCCAGATTCCTGGGGTCTCTACTGCACCTTTAGCTTCACACTCACAGCTTCATGCAGTGCCTTATCAGGGGCACATTGACTGGCCTCCCAGGCCTTCTTCTATAATTGGAGTGGAAGCATTCCTAACCCCACAACTCTTCCATCCTGCATGCACCTCAAACAAGTACCCTGTGGATGATGCCGAGGTCTGCTGTCAGCTGGAAAAATAGCTAGGCTTCCCTCCTCTAAGATGTAGAGTTGAGTTCATGGATCTCCAAGAACTCTGAATCCAGTTCCAAGGAAGAAATTCTCTATGCTGCCACCATTCCAAAACATGGTGTACTGAGGCTTTCTTCTCAAAGCAAAGTCCTTCACTTTTGCAATTTTGAAGCTGCAAAGTGTAGAGTCCTGCTGCTTTTTGTGATGTCCTTAGGCCATCTTTCCTACTTCCCTGTTCCTCCTCAGCAATCAAGATCTGTGCTTTATCTTACAGTCCACAGTTTTATTGGAGCTTCCTTTCTGGCTAAACTCACAATGTTTTAAATCATTCTGCTGGGATGTTTACTCTTGATTCTCAACATAAATCCCCAACATTAGCCATGCCACGACATTCAATTGCCTCAAAATTTCTTCTACCAGATTGGTCTGTTGCTCTTAATTTCAGTCTCAGGAAAAGACTATGGACACAAAATGCAGACAAACTTTTTGCTAAGCCATATCACACATCAGCTGGAGCCCAACAACCAATGCAGTCCTTCTTCCCAGCAGGAACCCCTAGAGCCTGATGCTTACCAGCAGGATTTCTTTCAGTCTTCTGGTCTCCTGAGCCCTAACCAGAATCTCCCATACAGAAAAGTCATAGGCATTACAGCTCTACTTTTCAGCTAGCATCTATGAATGTTTCCAAACTCTTCCCACAAGGCATTCCCAAAGTCTCTTGGTGGCAGGGTACTGGTGTTAGGGTGTGAGTGCTACACCCACCCCACATATAATATAAGGGACCAAAAGAAGCTTTTCTATTCTCTCTCCCTCCTCTCTTGTTGCTTTTGCTGTCTTCTGCTGCCATGAACTATTGCCCCTCTGCTATGTGCCACCCTGCCTTGGAGTTAGCTGATTATGGACTGAAACATCTACAAACTGTGAGCTAAATAAACCTCCCCCCTCTAACTTTGGGTGTTGGGTATTTTGTCTCCATAAGGAAAAAAGTAACTAAGACATTCACTTTTAGAAAAACCCCAAAACAAAAATACAAAAATGAAAATAAAAGTCCTCATTAAGTCCCAAACCCCAATGAGCAAACATTAAATTTTAAGATTCCAAAGTAATCTTGTCTGACCCCATACTCCATATTCTGCAGACACTGTGATAAGGGGTTGGCCTGAAGGCTCTAGGAACCTTTATGGCTTTGCTGGGCATAGATCAGGCTGCAGCTCACAAAATACTGACATAAATACAATTCAGCAAATTCTTTGCCACTTTATAACAAGATTAGCTTTTCTTTCACTTTCTAATGACATGTCCCACATTTTCATTTCTAAGACATCAATAGAAAGACCTTGAATTTCCAAATTTCTGCTCACATTCTGGTCACAACCACTTAAGTAATCTTTAAGAAGACTGAGACTTTCTCTACAGCTTTCCTCTTAACCCTTGCCAGAGCCAGTACTAGAGTGTCCCTTTGTGGTCCAGCCTCTATTCATTAGCTATTTCTAAAAAGATGTGTTCACAGGTTTAGATACCTGCTTATAGTGCACCCCAGTTCTTGGGAATAATTTCTTAGTTTCCTCATGATGCCATAACAAAATATTTTAAATTGAAGAATTTATAAATAATAGGAATTTTTTTTTCAAGGTTCTGGATTCTGGGACATTCAAGATCAAGATGTTGGCAGATTTGGTGTCTGCTGAGAGATTAATCTCTACTGCACTGTCACATGGAAGAAGATGATAAGAAAAGGATGAAACTTGTGTCCTCATATACGGGAAGGAGCAGAAGATCCAGGCAGCTCTCTGAAGCCTCTTTTGTAAGGGCACTAATCCCAATCTCCATAGCAGAGCCTGATTCAATCACTTCCTCACGGGCCCAACTTTTAATATGCTACAATTGGGGTTAAGTTTCAACATAAATTTTGGAGGGACATGAGCATTCAAATGGTAACATGTACTATGGTTTAGTTTCTCTGTATGAAATGGAGGGCTAATATGAGTATTAAAAAATTAATATGTGTTATGTTCTGTACCAGTGCACAAATAATATATACACTCCAAGAATTAATTTTAAAGATACAGTTTAAAAAATGTATAGTTTATCCCATTTTGTGTCATCCTTTAAAGATTTCTGTTTTTAAAAATATTTTGTAGAGAATTTTTTATTATAACTTATAAAGAAATGTACTTTTAGAGTATATGCTCAAACATTGTTGCCAATGGAGTGAAAGTTAAGTATGTGTAGTCCACTTTCCAGCAGATACTGGTGCTCCTGAGTGTTCCCCAGGTCTCACCTAGTGTTAACACTGATATCACCCTCCAATGGGGCTGTGGGGCAGGATTGATGGTGGGAGTAGGGACTCGGTTTAAAAGCAAAAATAACCAGGTGTGGACACACATACACACACACACACACACACACACACGCACACGTGCACGCACACCACATAATCAGAGCCCTCTGGGAGGCTGAGGGAGAAGGATTGCAAGTTTGAGCCCAGGTTGGGCAACTGAGTAATTTAGGGAGACCCTGTCTTAAGATAAAAAATAAAAAAGAGCTGGGTGTGTAGCTCAGTGTGCAGGCCCTGGTTTCAATCCCCCAATACCACTACAAAATAAAGCAAAGACCTGTTACCCTTCACTTTTCAGTTATTCTTCACATATCTGTTCTGTATATTGAGTACTCTGACCTGATTGTCATTTTAGTCTGCTTCCTTTCATATCTTTTTATTCTGGGTCTTATAGCTGTCACGCTAACATATTCCTTGGGAAGGTGTTTAGAAATGTGCTAGTTTAGCATAATGACATTCTGGATGCTCCCCTGCCTCTTTTGTACCCCCTCTACCTGGCTTCCAATTCTCTGTCCCCAGGCATCTATTTGTGGACCTGAGTGCTACCCTGAGCCAGGAGTGCCAGGCCACATGTACAAATATGGGAATACAAACACCATTTATTTCCTTCCCATTCAGTATAAGCAGGTAAGACTGGTATGTCTCTATTCTCACCCTAAAACTGTCTGCTTGCATTGTCTGTAAAAATGAATAAGATGGCTCCATGCAAAGTTACTTAGTTGGAGTAGAACCCTCAAAGGACTTTACTGAGATACCTTTCCTTCTATAATTCATCAACATTCAGAATCACCCTTAGCATTGCAATATCTTATACATTTCCAAACTATTGCAATATCATATTCATTCCAGATGCACTGCAGTGTCTGAGTCATTCACACACCTTAATCCAGTGTGTGAATGAATCTCAGTACCCCAGTACATGATTGTCTATATGTCAAAAGATCTCACCAGTACTAACGTCACTACCTCTCTGGACATCTCATTTCTCAAAATTCAATGCATTTTAGAATTGGTATCATAAAATATAGCCTTGATTTCAAGATACCACAACAAAGTGTAAAGGAAAATTAACGTTGAACTAGTGATGATTTTGGAATACAATCAGACTTTTGGGGTGCTTTAGAAACATATATCAAATATAAACAGGCTACTGAGGCTTAACATTTGATTAATATGTGTGCTTGGCTACTTTCTCCTCAAAGTGAATGTTGAAAAGTTAGTAATGTCCTTTGAAGCTTTTGAGCTTGTATTGGAAAACGTGTTGCTTTCCAAAATGGTTAAAGGCCAGAGAGAGCAGAGAACTCTGGTTATTTGTCTGGAATCTAAACATTTTTCTCTCTATGCTGTAGATTTACTAAGCTCAAGCTATTATAATTTGTTGGTTCAGTATAGGTTTAACTAATAGGTTCAGTATATCTTTGACATGCAAATTACAAATATATATCCACTTTGTCTTTAGGACATAGGAGGTAGAGAGGGAATGCTTGTTGATAATATTATTTTAAACACATGCATATTTGTAGGTTACTGTTTCTATTGTTTTGATATTGTTTTCATCTTATCATGTCTTAGTCTCGGGAATCCTTTACTCAGATGCTTCTTCAAAGCCTTCTAACAGACCTTATTCTGTTCTTCCGTTTCAATTTACTGCAATTCTCATGCTAACTTCTGCTGTGGGGCTGATCAGCCAGGGATGATTTCTTTCTCGATTTCTCCTCTATATAGTGCTCAATGATACTAAGAACAAATTCAAGGCCTGAGCTGAGAAATGAAGGAAGTTGATGTTTTTAAAGTAAGGAAATTGTTTGGACATAATTATGCATCCCATCAAATGCTTTGAAAGTCAGTAACTACTAAAAATAGATGAAACAGTTACATTTTATCATTAAATTAACTTTCACTAGTCAAAATAGTATACCTAAAGGCATGGTAAATTGCCAAATAATGTGATAGAAAAATGCTCTGTCCTGTACACCCCCAGATGTACCATAGTCCTCTGAACCTTGGAAATGTTACCCTCCATTGTTGATTTAATAAGGATGTATATAACTCCTGGGATGGGGAGAATATTTTGAATTACTCAGATAGCTTAATCTGATTATGGAAATCCTATATTTAAAAGTAATGAATCTTTCTCAACTGTGGTCAGATGACAGAAGAAGAGTTGGAAAGAGATTCAACTTGCTGGCTTAAATATGGAGGGAGGGGACCAGATACTGTAGAATTAGGCTGTCCTCTGGAAGTTAGAAAAGGCAAGGAAAAAAATTATTCTCTCAAGGTTCCTAAAAGGATCACAGCTTTGCTCATGCATTGCTATAGCTGAATGAGATCCATGTCAGACTTTTGACCTACTATAAAATAATAAATGTGTGTTGTCTAATCCATTAACTTTGTGGTGATTAGTTAGCAACAATACAAAGTGAGCTCCCTGTATTTCAGAGAGCCCCTTTCATTTTGGAAATGTGGTCACTGTGTTCTGTGTCTGGAAGGACCTGCAGCAGAGTGCAATGCTGCACATCCCTGTAAAGCTAAAGGTCTTCGGACAATGGGAGTCTCTAAATGTTCTGATCTCTATTTGCTTTGGAGTCACCTCTTCTATGAATTCTTAGAACTTTTTGTCAATCTGGTAATTAAGTATTTTTCACCCATTAATGACCTTTCTAAAATGCTAATTGTATGGTCTGTTAGTTGCTCTTGTTTTCTTTCAGAAAAACCTAAGGTTCTTAGCGTGCTCTGAAAGTTTATTCAGCAAATTGCTCCTACCTGTTCCCCTGACCCTTCTACTTCACCACTTCACCACTTCTGTGTCTTAGACATTCCATGGCTTGCCATTCACCAGAAAAACATGCCCTTTTCTATGACTTCCACTGGCTTGTTGTGCCAGCCTCTTTCCTGTGGCTTGTTTCTATTTACTTACAGATCTAGCCATGCCTCACACTACTTGATCCTTTGTATTCCCATACAATACTCACCTTAACGTCCACATGAGCACTTACACTGTGTTGCCAACCATTACTATGTCTATACTTTTTGAGTTCTCTATAGACCAGAAGAATACCTTTTCATGTTAATGACTACCTTATCTCCCAGGACCTGGGAAGTGCTCAATACGTACTTGCTGAATTGTTAATGCTAAATAAGTACTTTCCCATTGTTTTTGGACCCTCTGAAGTCTCCACTGGGAACCAAGAGCTTGGCTGGGGTGTTAGGAGAGTCAGTACCTTCTTTTAATCCTTTAAAAGTGGCTCAGGAGTTCCCAGTTCTTCTTCTTTCCCCCTCAGTGTATATTTCCCCTACAGAAAAAATACAGCAAAATTTGTAACCAGAATTTTTAACTAGGGGCCCAGGTATCCCTAGGAATATCAGATAGGTGGCTTGTAGAACTCCACAGATCACCTAATGTACGTCCATTGCTTGTCTATATCTGTGTTTTTGGGAGAGGGTTAAAAGCTTCTATAATATTCACAGACAAAAACTGTATAAGGATTCCGTTCTAACAAGTAATGGTGCTGCTATAGAGAAATATGGTCAAATGAGCTTTCCCTTGACTTTAGGTAGCTCCAGCTCAATTTCAAGCTTCTCCTTTTTGACAGTTTTTGTTACCGTATTTGAACCCAAAGGGTAAAATCATTTTTATTTTTGCTGAATAAGCAGTTTGAGGATGTAGCCTCCCGGGGGTGTGGTCCAGACTATTTCTTCCCTGTTTGCAGTGGAGGTATTGTTATGACACACTGGTGGCAGACACATAGGATATCAGGATCAGGGTGATCTAAACATGATGACTTGTTTGTGATTTTTTGTTTTCTTGAAACTAATAGAGAAATTGAAAAGTTCCTCCTTGCTTCATCATCTATTTTGAAGAAAAATATCAGATAAATTATAATAACTGAACTAAATTACATCCCATTTTTAAGCGTAGTTGTTCCACCCCTGAGAAAGTAGTCATCTAATACAGGGCATTCTACATTTATAGGACCACTTGAGATGAAAACAGAGATTGCTTATTTGGAAAATCCCTGTGCCTACCCTTTCCCGTCAAGCGTAATGAAGTGGGAAGAGACAAACCTGAGATCGTGGATCTAAATCCTTTGGTTAAACCGTGAGCAGTCTTCTGAAGCTGGCAACACGGTGTGTTCTCCAAACAGCAGTACATGTGCGCACAGAAGCACTTCTGCAAATAAATCACAAAGTTGCAACCTTGGCATTGGAATAGGGGCAAGAAGTGGAACAAAATATTCCTTCCTCTGAGTTAGTATCTATGTCTCCATGAATTCATGTGGGGTCTTGAAGGGACTTTCTTGATAGTTTGGGGATTCTTTTCCCTTGGAAAATGAAAAATTTCTGATTGCTGCACTCAAAGGTCACTTACAGTTGTCAAAACTGTGAGACCAGTGCAGGGAGAATCTGGTCAGAATGCCTCTGTTAGTACCTAACTGTACCGGGTACTGTGTTTGTAACTCGGGGTATATATAAAGCAGAATGAAAGGGCCAATGCAGCAGTTTTAATCCATTCCATTCATTCATTTATTCGTACATTCATCCACTAAAATGTCATTTTTGTATTTAGAGCATCTACAGTGAAGCAAGAGTTGTGCTAAGAACTGAGACTCTTCCAGAAAGGTTTGCTACAAGGGGTCAGTTACTCCAGAAACCATCAGCAATTGCCTCTTTCCTGAGTTTATCCTGCTGCATGCTAATTAATCTATATTGATTCAGGTTGTATTAATCCTACCTCGGTCACAGGCATAGCTGTGAGTCTGGTGTTATTAGTTGGAGATGACGGGGCACACATCCCTAGGGAGCTTGCTGTTTACTGTTTGGCTTCCTCTAAGCCCCTGTGCAAGAACGGGTGAGTTATAGATGATGAATAAAAGCGTTTCCTCTGCTGTGCCTTCCCTTTTCCCCTGGAGGAAGAGCTTCAATATGAAAGTTTGGTTTCTAGAGTCTGATTAAGCAGCAAGGCAAACTCAGCTGAGCTGTAAGGGGTTGATGCTATCTTGTTTAAATTCAGGTTCCAACAAAAGTCTGTGGTCCTCAGAATATTCTGGACTAGTAAGTAGTAGAAAATAATCTTAGGGGGTGGTTTCTCCCTATTTTTCTCTACATAGTATAATATCTCAACTAGTCTATGGAACAAGATTCAATTTATTCCATAGTTTTCATTTTCTCTTAAATTGTACATATTCTGAGTTACTCCTGTATTTCTGAAGTCCATTTTCTTCCTGCCTTCTAACATTCTGTGGTATTTTTTAAAAATTTTGTTTTTATTAGGACATGTTTACTCTTCGTAATGATTACATTTATCATGGGGAGTTGATAGATGTACATGACACATCTTAATTCTTTTTAAGTCCCCTTCCACTTTCCTTCCTGAGTCTTCCTCCACCCTTTGGTCCCTTCCCATTTGTAAAAGATGTCTCTCCTTGTTTCCTGTAATCTATCTTTTTTCCTCTTTAATTTATTTATACTTTGGCTTTCTCATATAAGGGAAATCAAATGATATGTAGGCTTATGTGTCTGATTTATTTCACTTAAAGTTATGGTCTCAAGGTATACCAATTTTCCTATGAATGGCTCAAATTTTCTTCTGTATAGCAGACTAATACTCCATGGCATATAGACACCACATTTACTTTTTTTTCTGGGACCGGCAATTGAATTCATGACCTTGCACTTGCCAGGCAGCCGCTTTGCTGCTGAGCTAAATCCCCAGCCCCAACACCACATTTTCTTTATCCATTCACCTGTTGATGGACACATAGGACACTTTCAAGATTTAGCTATTAGGAATCATGCTGCTATAAACATGGGTATGGATGTATCATTGTAATATGGTATCTTAACTGTTTTGGGAAGATATCTAGAAGAGGAATAGCTGGGCCAAATGGAATTTTTAGTTTTAGTTTTTTAAAACTCTTCATACTGATACTGGTTGTACTATCTTACAGTCCCACCAACAATGAAGAAGAGTTCATTTTTCTCTCCACCCTCTTTAACATTATGTCATTATTTGATGTCTTGATGATAGCCTTCTCTTAGGAGAAAGATGCAAACTCAATAATGTTACATTTGTATTTTTCTAATGGCAAAGAGTGTTAAACATTTTTCATGTATCTATTGACTATTTGTACTTCTTTTTCTGAGAAGTGTCTCTTCACTTCAGTTGTCTATTTTTGACTGGACCATTTCTTTGAGGTCTAATTTTTTTTGTACTTTTATATACACTAGATATTAGTCCTCTGAGGAGTAGTTGGCAAAAATTTTCCATTCTGCGGTTTTCTCTTCACTCTGTTGATTGTTTTCTTGGCTATTTAGAACCTTTTTAATTTGACATGATCTTATATATTGATTCTTGATGCTGTTCTTGTGTAACTGAGATTCTATTCAAAAGTCTTTACCTATGCCAGTGTCTTCCGGAGTTTTATCTATTTTATCTTTCAGCAGATTATTTCTGTTGTAATAATGAAATCTTGAACCATTTTGATTTTAGTTTAGCACATGGTGAGACATGTGGGCCTAGATTCAGTCTTCTGCATGTGTATATCCAGTTTTCCCTGTTGTTAAGAAGGTTATCTTTCTTCCAGTATATGTTTTTGGTCCGTTTGTTGAAGACAGTATAGCTGAATGTGCCTGGGGTTGTTTTTTCACCTTCAGTTCTATCCCACTGATCCCCATGTCTGTTTTTGTATTGGTACCATGCTGCTTTGCAGTGTAGCTTTGTAATTCTGGGATTGTGATGCTTCCTGCTTTTCTCTTGTTACCCAGAAAGCTTTTGCTATTTTGCATCTCTTCTGGTTTGATATGAGTTTTAGTACTGCTTTTTCTAATTCTGTGAGGGACACTGTTGATATATTGATTGCACTTGCATTAAATCTGTGTATCAGTTTTGGAAGTATGGCCATTTTGACAATGTATATTCTGCCTATTGAAGAAGAGGGGATGTCTTTCCATTTTCTGATATTCTCTCTAATCTTATTTTGGAGGACAGTCTTTTCACTATAGAGATATTTCACTTTCTTGGTTAGATAAATTCCTATGTATTTAATTTTTCTTGAATCTACCAATAATGATATTTTTCCTAATCTCTTTCTTGGTGAGCTCATTATTGCTGTACAGGAACATTATTGATTTTTGTGATCATTTCTGTATTGCTGTATTTGGTTGTTAATTTCCAGGATCTTTGGTAGAAGTTTTTTTATCTTCTACGGAAATAATTATGTTGTAAGCAAATAAGGATACTTTGAGCTTTCCCTTTCCTATTCATATCCTTCTTTTTTTCTTTCTCTTTCCTGATTACTCCAGCTAAAGTTTGGAGTAGTTTACTAAACAGGAGTAATGATAGTGGGCATTCTTGTTTTGTTCCTGATTTTAGAGGAAAAGCTTTCAGATTTTCCTCATTGAATATGATGCAGGCAGTAGGTTTGTCACAAATGACTTTTATCAGATTAGGATAAAATCTTTCTATACTTACTCTCCTCAGGGTCTTCACAATGAACAAATGTTGGATTCTGTTTTGTCAAAGGCTTTTTCTGTGTCTACGAAATGATCATGTGATAATTTTTCTTACTTCATGTGATGTGTTACATTTATTGATTTGTCTATGTTGAGTCATCCTTGAATCTCTGGGATGAAACATGCTTTGTCATGATAGATGATCCTTTTAATGATTTGTTGCGTTATGTTTGCCAGTAACGTGTGTAGGAGTTTTGCATCTATGTCTGTTAAAGAGATTAGCCTGTAGTTTCCTTTTATAGTTGAGTCCTTGTCTGGAGTTAGAATTATGGTAATGCTAGCTTCTAAGAATGAGTTTAGCAATACTCTTTCCTTTCAATTTCACTGAAGTGGTTGAGGAAAATTGCCATTAGATCTTCTTCGATGTTCTTGTAGAATTGAACCACGAATCCACTGAGTCCTGGGCTTTTCTTACTCGGTAGGTTTTTAAATTACTGGTTCAATTTCCTTGCCTTTGATTGGATTATTCAGGGTTTTTATATCTTCTTCATTCATTTTGAAGAATTCTTATGTATCTAGGAATCTATCCATTTCTTCTGGATTCTTTATTATATTGAAGCTTATGTTTTCAAGGTGATTACTAATAATCTTGTAGATTTTGACAGTGTCCATTGTGATATTGCCTTTTTCATTTCTAATTGCCTCAGTGTGGATCTTTTCTTTCCATTTTGGGGTTAATATTGTTTGTTTATCTATTTTGTTTATTCTTTGGAAGAGCCAGCTCTTCAATTCATTCCTTGTTCTAGCTTTGGATTTGGACTGTTCTTTTTGTAGGACCTTGAGGTGCATCATTAGCTTATTTATCGGGGTTTGCTCTGTTTCTCTGTTGTTTTCTTTTGTTTTTCATTTTTCTTGCAGTACCAGGAATCGAACTCATGACCTTGCGCTTGCCAGGCATGCTCTTTGCCTCTGAGCTAAATCCCCAGCCCTGCTCTGTTTCTCTGATATGGGGATTCACTACTATAAACTTCCCTCTTAGGGCTGCTTTCAATGTGTTCAGTAGCTTCTGGCATATTTTATTGGCATTATCATTTGATTATAGGAACTAATATCTTTATTTCTTCTGTGAGCCATTGATTTTTCAAAAGTGTATTTTACCACATTCCTGGTAGCTTGAGCCACTGGTGATACATGAATAACTGTCCCATTGGGTAGCTTAAACAACTGGTGGTTAGTTATTTAGCATCAAATGATGAAATTCAAGCCAGAGCCACCTTCAAGTGAGACATATGACCACAGTCTCATCCTGCACATCTTAATCTCCATGTGTTTGCATAATTTCTGTGATTTCTTTTGCATTGACTTCTAGTTTCTTTTGCCATTGACTTCTAGTTTCATTGCACTGTGATCCAACAATATGCATGAGATAATCTGGATTCCTTTTTATTTATTTAAGCATGCTTTATAGTGTGTGATCTGTTTGGCAAAAAGTTTTCTGTGCAGCTGAGAAGGATGTAGTTTGTTGTTTTGGGATGAAACACTCTGTAGATATCTATTAAGTCCATTTGTCCAAATATGTGTTTAACTTTGAACACTCTATAGATATCTATTAAGTCCACTTGTTCAAATGTGTATTTAACTCTGATATTTCTTTGATTTTTTTGTCTAGTTCATCTGTCTATTTGTGAGAGTGGAGTATTGATGTCCCACACTATAATTGTGTTGGTGCTTATCTGATCTTTTATGTCCAGCAGTATTTGTTTTATAAAATGTGAGTTCATTGGTGTTTGGTGCATTTATAATTGTTACTCTTTCCAGTTGAATTATTCCTTTAACTAATATGTAGTGACTTTCTTTGCTTCTTCTGGTCAGTTTTGACTTGAAGTTTACTTGTCTGAATAAAGGATAGCTCTTCCTGTTTGTTTTCAGGTTTCTGTTGCAAGGAATATTGTTTTCATCCTTTAATTGTTTAGTGTATGAGTGTGTTTTTAGATTAAATGTGGATTTGTTTTTTGACCCAATCTGCCAACCTTTGCCTTTTGATTGGGGAACCAACACTATTCACACTGAGGATTATTATTGAAGGATACTGACTTACTCTTCCCATTGCATTATTTTTGTCATTGATTCCCCTTGCTTCATATTTAGGTTAACTGCTCACCCTACTTGGTGTTTTCAATTTTTTACTGGGATTTTTGGTGTATGTCTCTAGTATATTCTTTTTCTCTAGTATATCTTTGAAATATTATGGAGTGCTGGTTTGATTTTAAGAGGATATGAATGGTGCTTTTTGATGTTGAGTTTAATGAAGTGTTCCTAGCTAACAAAGATCTTATTTAAAATTCTTTGTGTATTTTAACTTCATCAGTAAAAAGAAAATATGAAAGATATGTGTAAGTCTTTTTGGTGGTCTATTTACCATTCATTATGTTTAATGCTATGTATTTAGAAGAAAAATACACTGGCTTATTTTAATATTTTTATCTATTTGTAAGAGAGGAAAAAATTATTTAGGAGGATAAAGGCTAATCCCTGTTTTTGTGTGGCAGATGTTTGACACCTGTAAAACTAGATGAGGAATAAGGTGGTCCTATTCTTTACTATGACTGTGTCTAAGTATTTTTATAACATTTATAACCTTGTGCTATAATTATCAGTATTCTTGTTTTTTAAACTATACGGCCCCTCTCAACGGCAGTGAGTATTCTCCATTGTGTATCATTGCTTTACTGGTTAGAAATATATTTTGGCTTTAAAAAATGAAATACAACTCAGACTTGCAAAGCATAAAGGGAAATTTATTGATTCAAGTATTGAAAATATCTAGGTTCCAGGCAGGTCTAGGTCCATTGTTAGCTCTTCTTCTTCTCCTCACTCTGTCTCACACAGATGGAATTAACTATGTTTTCCCTCATGAAAGATCTCTTTCAGATAGCCAGAGAATATGGTCACATGAACGTGGAACAGGTTTGTGATGGAGAAGTTAGTGTTTAAATTTTTCCAGTGTGCTATTTCCTGAGCTAAATAACCTTGAGTTTCTTATTTTTCTCTACCCCTTCAAACTATCCAATGTTATCTCCCTTCAAAATTCAGCTTTCATTGTTTTTTCTCGATAACCCGCCTGTTCACTGTGATCATGATCTGCTTTTTCACCATTAGATTCATAGTTACTTTTGGAGAAGCACTTTGTTTGAGAATGAGGAATTGCTTCGAATTTTTTGTATTGTTTTCTTGACTTTATGTGATTCTTGTATTACTATTTAACTGGGAGAAAGTCACTAAATACTCGAATTTCGAGGAAAACCTCTATTGCCTGACAATTTTGTATGATATCTTACTTTGATCCCAAATTTAAGAGTTGGGATGGATATTGTCTATATATGTTCCCATTCTTTTCTATTGTGGTGGTAGAAGCACTGCAGATTGATGATTTGAATGAAACTAATAGATCTTATTACTAGATAGTGAGAAAATGATTCATATCTTTGCCTTTTATTTCTTGATTATAAAACACAGATAACAGAACTGTGTGCTTAAGACTTTTGTGATAATAAACTACATCACATTTATTTAAATCATAACTATTTTGAAGGCTGCATTTTGCAATTAATGAAAGGCGGCTGGTGTTCATAATGCTGAACAAAGCCCCATTATTGTAGAAAGAAACAAGAGCCTCGGTCTGGAATTGGCTGAGGGCATCTTAATTTCTAGCAGTTACTGTAGGCAAATCTGAAACAATAAATGAATCATCAGGCACAAAATGTAACTGATAAAAAGTGATTTTTGATACTTATTTACCTAAATTTCAAATAATCTCTATTATTTAATAATTCATTTAGTCAAAAATAATTATTTGTTACTAAGAAAAAATAAGGCAAATTGCCTGGCTTACCTCTCTCTGAGAGTGGTTTGAGTAATATAGACAATGATTCTGAAATGTAATTATGTTTAACACTTACCTGTGATTCTCATTAAAATATGAACTACAGGATCCTATTCCCCGAGACTCTGACTCCACGGGTTTGGTGTGACCACTGCTAAATCCCCATTTACTCATATGCCAGGTGGCCTTTGGGCCACACTTTGAAAGCCAGTGACTTACCACGTGTGAAAACTCTCTGGAATGCAATAATTATTCTACCTAAGTAATAGGAATATTCTGATTCACTGCAGTAAAGGCAGGAATTAGTGGCATTAAGGAAGATCCATCCAGCAATGCCTATACCATTCTATGATGGATCAGAAAATTACCCAGATATGTCATGGGGGAATCTAATGCCCTTGAATAAAGTTGTAAAGTCCAAGGTTAAGAAACTGGACTGATAACAGCAGTTTTACTCTCCAGCAGAAATAATAGTAAAGGACATCCTCATAATTTTCATAGAGTTTTGTAACATAGAATTCTGTCACATGGTATCTTCAGGTGAGCTAGACCCTCCATCTCCTCATTGTTGGGAGATCTAAGTCAAAAGGACATTTTTCTGACTGTGCATATTGATTCTGGAAAAATCCTTAATGATTATCAGGTGCGAGTTGAGGGGCCTTTCATTATTAGGCTTCTTTTTGGTGTTCCTACTGTTATCCCCAATATCTAGAGGCCTTAAGAACGTATAAGAACATATAAGTGTTACCAAGGTATAGATCAGCTCAAACATGTTCCCAGTTCAGCAGGATGGTCTCAGCAGCTTCTTTGTTGGGAGTACCTTGCTCTGCTGGACGGCTGGGCACTAACTGACCTTAATGATTCTTCATCAAGAGGCAGACCTAGTCATCAGAATTGCTTTAGGATTTTCTTCCAGTATAGACACACTTTCTGAAAACAGAAAAATTAAACTTGAGATCCCTTTTTTGTAGGACAAAGAACATCAAATTGTACTTCAGTTATAGAAATGAGAAAATAATCAAGTTTTAAAAAAACTATAGAAACATATCTCCTAATAATAACTTTCTCCTAAAGAACTTGCCTATCTGTTTGCTTATATCCATCAAGCTCAGTAGTTTAGATTTTGCTAAATGAATATTTAAATATTTACCAAATTTACATAGTTACTTTGTTGTCTGCTTGATTCTCTCTTAAGCCAAGAGATAATAAAAAGCATATAATTTGTAAATGCGATGCTAGACACAGTAGAATCTGAATTATCACCTTTCTAGGTACTAAAAACATATTCTTACATGTTCTCTTAGATTCCAGTGTCACAGCAGACACCAGTTAAGCAAACCAACTTTTTCACTGGGCTGTTACCTACAGAGATACCACTTAATAATATCTTGTATATTACTGCTGAAAACTGGATTAAATTAAAAGGTATAATATTATGGAGTAAGGTTTTCCTTTATAGATTTGGAGCAGAGGCACAAGAGATGTGGGAATTTGTGTTAAGGCATCCAAGCATCAGGAACCCCATAATATCCTTGATTTACAATAGTTCCCTAAATTAGATCACAGAACCTTTTCTAAGGAGTCAGTTTGTATCTGTTCTCTTTCTTCTGTGAAAATAAACAAATATTTACCTAAATAAGTACCAAGAGAGATTGTTTATTCAGAGATTGCTATATAGCAAGGGAGTCAGACACCATCCTTTGTGTTTTTTAAAATCTCAAAGACAAGAAAACAGAAGAAAAGCTTTATAGTCAAAAAAAGAGATGGCTTCAGTTAGGCTTCAATTGGAAGTTGTGAGCTTGGGGAAGCTGGAGTGAGCTACATAGAAGTGGGATATCTTAGGTATTTGGTTTGTAGAGCACATTTGGTCCTGTCTGGTTGGTTTTGTGCTGAAAGATGACAATCAGTTGACCAAGTACTGACCAGTCTGGTATGATTGCTACAGAGGCTGTGCTTTGGGTTCTTGAGCTGATGCTACAGAATTTGTGGGTCAGAGCTGTCATATGTGGTCTGGATGTTGTGTATGGGTATATTCAATCTCTTCACCTTTTTTCGCCTTTTGGTCATTCTATCTTTTTTGAGAGCTTGAATAACTTATGGCAAGCTGGAGATTCAGATTTTTACCTCCTAGGGATTATCTAGATGCTTCCATAGGCAATAGCATCATGATTTTTTCTTGACTACTGCTTAATCATTATGGCAATCATTTGAGAAACAGCAGCTATATTAGAAGAATTAAGCCTCTGGATAGACTGCAATGCTCCAGTGCCACGACTATAATGACAAAAATATAACAATTACTAATCTCTCTATGATGCTTTGGTACTAGAAATCCCAACTGTGCAACTCAAGCCACGAGATCAAATCACATAAACTGTATCTGTACTTTGTTTGCTTACTAAATCCAAGTACAATAGAAAACCTTAGCTATGGAACAGACATCACCATGGCTAACCAATACGAAATCTAGATCACTATGTTTGCCCATCACAAATTTTGCCCATGCTTCTATACTAAATTCTATGACATCTAGGGTAAAAGTGATATTATTAACTTCTGCCAGTGTTGGTAATAAGTTTATTACAGGCTTTTGTTCCTACAAAAGAAAACACTGCTGTAAATGTTTACATGAAGGATAAGATAGTAATTTCCACATGCACAGTGCCCAAATAATCAAGAATGGAGTTCATTTTGGAGTTCTTATCTGCATTGGAAGTCTTACTGGAGTCTTAGTGACCTATGCAATTAGGGTCTCTATTTATAGATAACTGTGAGAATATTATTCCTAACATGTGTGACATGCTTTTCTGAGGAAAACAAGACCAAGTATATTGACTACAATGTCAATAACATCCTGTAGGATCACTGGGAATAGAGTTGTTCACACAGCTGAGTTATACTTTGAATCTTTTTTGGTTTTGTACAAGTAGCAATTTTTTGACCTATTACCTAGGAAAATTGTTGACTTAAAATTTAGAGTTATCTCAAGTTTGATGAGTACATTATAATAGTTGGTTATTTTTTCTGAGAACAAAGACACTATTAGAATCAAGGTTAATTTGTTTAGGTAATTTTCCATATAGGTGCAAGAGGAAAATATATTTACTATAATTCTCTGTGGTGAGACTGGAATTTCCCAGAGATTTTTGTTTTGTTTTACCATGGGGGTCAGGTGATCAATGACATATCAGCATCATTAAGATAAGTTACTATTCGGGATAAGTAAAGAGCATTTAAAATGAATACGTTCTGACATTACAACCATAATAAGGAGGGAAGAACAAGAGGAAAAGGGCCATTATAGATGTATGACAACTGGAAGTCTATAGAAAATGAGAAAAAAGGTATAAACGAGGAGATAAAAAAACCAAAGCATGTATTGCACATGGTCTTTGTTTGATATTGGCGGTAGCTGTCCACTGCCTGAAGCCATTGGCTTGTTTTGAAGGTTTTGGGTCAACTGCATGCTTCTGAAGACTGGCTGCTTCTATAGGATCTGTGAGAATCCTTGGTTGGAAAATTTGTCTGAGTAGTCTTCCATTGTATCAAATTCAGAACTGCTTTTTAGATTGTGAAATAGGAACTCTAAGAAAGGAATCCCTGGAGTTTCATTGTTGTAGCTGTTGTTAAAGGTACTTGACAAGGTCCTTTTCAATGATATTCAAAAGTTATTTTTTTTCCTCTGATGTCTCTTTCAGTAGACACAATCTTCAGGCTCATAATCACAAAGAGGTTGTCTAGAAAGAGGGAGTTTGAAATCTAAGTCCCTTTCAATATTTTGAATGCAGCAAGTCAGAGTCTAGGATTGGACATAAAATGCCAAAATACATGGACCAATTTATAGATTAACAATGGATACATCTTCAAGGAAATGGACTGCAGAGTCATAATGGTTAGTGTGAGTACCACTGGCCAAAGAAGGTCAAGGATGTCTGAGAATGTTGCTAATTGTGAAGGTGTTATTGATTCTTTCAAGCTTGTTTCTCTTAGTCATTTGGTAGAAAAGTTGGTCAGCTTGAGGATGGAAACACAAAATCAAATCACTTTCTGGTAACTACAATCTGTAGTTTTTTTGGGTAAAGAAATTCTTCAACTCATCCTGAAATGAAATACACAATAACCAAAACATATTTGGAGGGTAATCCAGTGGAAGGTGTTCTTTCAAAGGACTTTCTGGTTTTTGTTCTAAGCCAAACCTGAAACATAGACCATTTCCTATCTTGACAATTTTTCTAGGATTACATTTTTGATAGGTAACACATGACCTTAAAAAAATCTGCACTGTCTTTTTAAGTTCCCTCCAGTATCAGGATACTATGCAATTTGTCTGTATCATTATTGTTATCTTCAGGGAAAAGATAAGCTAATAGCTATGTGAGATCATTTGGTGTCATGAAGTAGTTGTCCTGGGAGAGCCAGAGATTATCGGAATAAAAGGATAACCAGATTTTCTCCATTCTTTTAAAAACCAGGTACTAAACTGATATTTCATGAGGGTTTCTTTGAATCATGTCAGAGATTTATCCACTGGAGTATGGATAGAATCATAATCTAGGTTAAGGCTGCTTTTGGGCATAAATCCGCTAATGCATTTCCATACCTTCCATGTCACCCCTTTCAACATGAGGCTACAATCATTATGATAGGTGCCTGTCTGGGATGTGGGGTGTGTCTAAAAGTAAATAACTTGTACATTTTTGATGGAGATCACAAAAGAAGTGAGAAAACCTTTTATTTCCAAAACATCACAAAGTCACGAACTTCTTCAAAAGAATCGTTGCTATTTATATGTATGTTTCTTCTCCAGTCTTTGACTAGTTGATAAGCTCTTAGCAAGTCCAATACATTCTGTCACCTGGGATGGTTTTATCTCATGTAGTGGACTGTATTCTCAAGGAAAACTTAAATTAATAATGTCATATCATACTTAATAACTTCCAGTTTCAGTTTCCCATCAACAAGTAATTAATCTTAGGTCAAGTTTCTCAGTGGGATTCTATAATATACCTGAGTGAAGTACAGAAAAGTTCTCTAGCTAACCTAAGATGGTGGTGAGGGATTTGAAAGTAGCACAATTCAGGGTGCAGCTGAAATGAATAGTAGTGTAAGACAGAGAGAATAAAAGTATCTCATCATTGGTTAATTGTCTGAAAGGTGTATGTTCTTTAATAGCAACGATGTCTGCACTGCATGAGTAACTACAGGTTCTGTTGTCCTAAATGAGTATGATAAACCTTTGCTACAGGATCAAGGGTGAAATTGGGAAAGCCAGTGAGATTGTTATGGTTCCCATGATATTGAGTTAAATCCCAGGCTTTTGTCCAAGTCACACATGGTAGACAAAGATCTCTACTGGTCTGGTTCACTCTTGTTGGGATATATGCTTCCCTGCTCAATTTTTCCAACACTTCCCACTAATTGTGCTATTTTTTTACCTTTTATGTCTGAATTGCACCACTAGCTTATAAGCTCCATGAAAGCATTGGCTTTGTTTCTTGCTACATTTCTATGTTCAGAGCAGTCCCTGATGTAGGTTAAGTGTTTGACAACAGTTATTAAATAAATGAACAAACCAGTATCTAAATAAAAATACTTAATGACTGCCCATTAGGTAACTTTGCTTCTGTGCAATGTACTCTGGTGGATCTGAAAGACAGTCTACACCTGTGAGACAAGGCTGTCAAAAACTCAAAAATTAGAAAAGGCTTGGGAATAACTGAATGATTGTTCGGTTATAAGATTATCATAAGTTATAAGCAGACATTATATTATAAGTTATAAGCAGATTACTCAGCTATAAGTGCTACAAAAATTCAGAGGCAGGAAATACCTTCAAGCTCAAGCACGGAAGATTTGGAGGGTGGGACAATTGGTTTAATAAGTATCTTAGAGTTAAGGAACAGAACCCAACAGAGAAGGAAGGTATCAGCTGTGACCTGTCATCCCTACTTCATATTCCAAAAACAATCAAGGCCTGAAATTGGATTAGTATGGATTCTGTCTGGACACTAAGCCATATTTCTTAATGACCAAAAATTCTGGTTTTAGAGTACTCAGGATAAACCATAAATGCTTCTTCCTCTAAATGTTATTCTTCGTTCACTCATTCATTCAAATATTTATTGAACATTTATTGTTTATTCAGTATTGTGCAGATATCAAATATATGGTATGATTTTTGGAAGCTTTTACTAGTTGTTTGGAGAAAAAGAGAAAAAGTACATACTGAGTAGCCAAGTAAAAGGATAAAGAAGCTTATAATTAAATGCCTAATGAGCAGCTCAATGTATGTCTTGTGTTGGTCTACTTGTTTTATGGTTTACTGTTCAACAGAGATGCCATTGCCTGTATCACCATATCTGTGAGCCCTATATGAGCTAACACGCACCAAAGTAATTTGTACACTGTAAATTACTGTCAGACATTTTTTTCATTGTCTGGTAGCATAGGAAGATAGATGACTCCAAAATTTATCTGTACTTCCAATGAGAAATTATGAAATTTGAGAATCATTAATATGAAGATCTTTAGAACTAAGCAGCTTAAAGACTGTGGGGGAAACTGGTGGCAAATACTGAATTTTTCATCTCAGTGAGGGCAATGATCTTAACATCCCCAAACTTCCAAGACAAATAACTCTTCAAACTCAGAAGCCAGAGAAGGACTCTACCCTTTTCTTGAACTATTTGGGGGGAAATGAATCATTTAAAAGCCCACCATGAAATCAAAGTCAATAGGTTCCCTTAGTTTTTAAAAGCCTGTTAAGCAAAAGTGCTGCTGGTGCAGCACCGAGTTATTTTCTCCTTTCTGTTTTAGAAGGGAACATGGTCGCTAGTGGGATCCTTCTGGTTGAACGCGGACTTCCCATAAACTGCTAGTTTTTCCATGATACCTTTCTGCAAAATGCACATATTTGCAAGAATTCCTCCTTGTGAAATTGTCATTACCGCAGAGAACATGCTTTGCAGCCCATTTTCTCTCCTTTATCAACGAAGTTGAATGGAACAGTTTTTTTTTTCATTTTCAAAAATTGATGAAATAGGGAAAAAGAAGCCCTTAGATTTTAGAAGGAAGAAATTGAATGAAACTTTTTAAAGCTTGAGAAAGTTCAAAGTGAAAAAGGGGTAGGGGCATTTTTGACACATACTCTTTTAAAGTATCGATTTTTCTTTTCAAAATTGATCTGAAAGCATGACAAATGTGTAGTCCAACACCCAATACAGTATTAAAAGAAACCCAAATGTCAGGGTGGAAATCTGATGGGCTACAACCTTAGTGGAAAGAAAGATAAAAGATCTTATGTGACCTGGAGTTCCTGAAAACGCCTTATTTATCTTTTGGGTATTTTGGGGTTTTCTTGGCCTTTATTTATTCACCTCCGTTGCAGTCATCTAGGAAAGAGGTGGGAGAAACCATTTCTACTATTAGTGTTGCCAATCAAACTTTGATACACTCCAGTAAACAGGCTCTTTCTGTGTATGTGTTTAGAGGAATGACCAAACTTGTTAATACTGTACCTTACTGACTCTTTTAGTAATAGATAGTCAATCATTAGGCATCTACCTAAAGGTGATGAATCAGCACTCTGTGGAATCAAAGGGCAGCCGTGCCGTGCTAAATAGTTTTTCTGCAGACTTCACAAAGGTTCTCTGCACCCCAGAATGTATCGATTTCATTAGATGTGCTAATTTAGCAGTTCTCTGGTTTAAAGACTATAATTATAACACAATGCACAGCCTGTGTATATAAGCTTATTTCAGGGAGAAAAACTTTTGCTCTCAATTTATTAACAGCAAGTGTACACATATTTTTCCCTCAAATTCTAGCTATAAATCTCCCTTTTGTATCCACAAGGCTCTGTTATTATAGTCTTTTATTAATAAAATGAACAATTTCACACAGTTCTAATGAGTGGAAGCTTATCTCTTGCTCCCTTTTATGGTTAAAATGTGCTGGAGAACTGGACAGTTAAGCATGTAGGTGACTAAGGTACATGACAGTTTTAATAATTAGATTCCATCTATCTCCATTTTCACTGATGGAAAAATGTTACACTTGATTTTCTCATTTTCATAGCTATATCAAAGTTCAGAGGAAACAAATCAAACAGTAATATGATAATAGAGCTGAATTATAGAGCATCTCCACTCTAAGTGGATTTTTACTGCATTCTGTGTACACTGTTTTGGAAACAATTACTACGGCAGGAGGAATAAATTAGTTTGCTCTTTGTTATCTTTCAGAATACTAATTTTGCTTAAGACATATCTGTCTGTTTGTAAATGTTTGTTCCCTTGCCACTTCATGTCTATTTTGTTTAACAAATCAATTGCATACCTAGTAGGTGTGGATACTGTTCAAAGAACAGACCTTGCTCTGTCTACTTAGTTATATTTATTAGTGGTGTAAGAGTGTCAGTGGAAGGTGTGTGTGTGTGTGTGTGTGTGTGTGTGTATTTATATGTACACCGCCCTCCATTGGACTTCATTTCTAAATAAATAGGTTTAAACACACACACATATATATTTACCTACAGAAAAAGTAAAAGACAAAGGAATAGCTGTGGAAAACTGTGTTTTTTTCTTCTTTACTTATAATTCTCCAGTAGTTCGTACGTACTTTATATGGCCCAGGAATCTGAGTCTGGCATCATACCCTATGCATAGCAAGAGCTCAGTAAGTAAGTTAAAGAGTGGAGAGAATTTCTTTTGCCCCTGATAGATTGAGACTGAAGATATTTAATCCAAAGAACATTGCCTCAACTTGGGGATATATGCCAGTTGGGGTGGGGGGTAGTCATAATGCTTATTAGAGACAATATAGGTCTACAAATCTGAGTAGCCAGTTTTCTTTGAAAATGTCCATATTAATAATTTGATATACCATAGTTAGGGTTCTAAAAGCAAGAATAGTAGCCGTTTAGATATGTGCTGACGATTTTACCCAAGTGGACAAAAACTTGAGACTTTAATTTGAGACTTGTTATTATCTTTGATTGTGAAGAAAGTATCATATATTTCAGCCACATAGCAAATGTCAGCTATCCAAATCCCAGCCAACTAACAACAAATTGGAGGAAAGACCTTCTAAGAGGTGTTCTAGGGGGAAAAAGAGCCGTGGGAGAGATGGCTGTCTGTTGAACTTTGTTTACATCATCCATGTTATAGAATTTTAGCTAGAAACACGTTGGGCAGCTGAGGACTAAGGGCTTCCATCTCTCCCAGTCATGAACTGGAATGAGAATGAAAGTGAAAAGTGACTCAGGACTTTGCAGAAATCGGTGTAGTGCTTCCTCCTTCTTGTCCCCTTCTCACTGGCCGGAGCTGAGAGGTACAGCACGAGACAGAAGGCATTTGCAGCTGGACTGCTAGACTTGAGCAGTAGGTGAGACACAAGAGAAAAAGAAACACTTTGTATGAGGCCGCCAGGATTTGTTTGTTATGGCAGTTAACATTTTTTACTTAACTAATACAGAAATAAATATTCTTCAAGATTAACAAGGCCAAGATAGCCCTGTACTGAGCATTAGTTGGGCTATGCCTCAAGAAGTGATGACCACAAACAGAAAGGGCACGGTGTGTAGACACACAAAACAGCAATGGATATATAGCAGGCCCTTGTTCTGAGTTACAGTGGGGCAGCCTTGAAAGTGCTTAGTGTGAACCACCATGAGTGTTATGACTGAAACATTGTGTCAACTTGGGGACTCTAGAGGTTTGGCTAAGGGACTCAGCAGGAAGCCAGGGTGCTTACTTTGTACACATCCTGAGCCTGTGGAAGAGGAGGGCATGGAGATTATGTGAGAGCTACAAGCCCCTTCGGTGGGGGTAGCCTGTTTACAAAGTAAGGCAAGAAAAAAGCTGCTTGCCGCCAATCCTCCCTTTTTGCTCTGTCTGCTTTGCCGTTCAGCTGCCATTCACCCCCTGCTCTTGTTGCTTTGCTATCTTCTGCCTCGGAGCCAGCCAAGTATGGACTGAAACCTCCACAAACTGTAAGCTAAATAAACCTTTCCTTCCTTCATTTTGGACGTTGGGTATTTTGTCTCAGCAACAAGAGAAAAGTAACCAAGACAATGAAGGACAAGATTAAAATTAATGGTCTGTTTGTATGTGGAAAAGCAGGTTTCTATACCATTAGAATACTGACTCTCGGGGCTGGGGATTTAGCTCAGCGGCACAGCGCCTGCCTGGCAAGCACAAGGTCGTGAGTTCGATTCCTGGTACCGGAAAAAAAAAAAAAAAGAATACTGACTCTCCACAAAACTCAGTATCAGTGGACAACACAGCAGTTGCTTTTTAGGATATCTTTAATTAATTAATTAGTTAACTAATTTTGCTCATTTGTTGTCTTTCTTCATTTGTAGTGAATGAAGATATTTGGTGTATTTTAATACGGCAAAACTTGTGAGAAAACCTGATACCGTGCTTCACTGAATATAGTTGAGATGTCTCAGAGGAGATGTATTGACCACTGCTGTGTGCAAAGAATTATCTAATAATGAACCAGATAATGAAGTTCTGATGCATGCACTTTAGGCCCTATTATTATCATCCTATTTCCATAAATGATCTTTACATTTTTGAATGGAAAGAAGTGTACATAAAAACTCACCGGTTGGGTTAGAAGGTCCTTGAAGATATTATCTTTGTCTTCCTTTTCTTGTTCGGGTTTTATTGTACACTTGCCCAGGGGCTATGGAACAAGACCATGTTTATTAATTCAATAAAGAAGCACATGTAATGATGACCATTTACTTCTGACCTATAAGAAACAGGTATTTATTTTATTGGTGTAACGAAGTGCTATGGTTTCAGAGTTTCTTTGCTCTTTAATTCCCCTTACAGTCCCAGATTTTCAGTTTCAAAAAATAAAAAGAGCACACTGATGCAAATCCACACTCTCAGAGTCTTTGGCCTTTATGTAGTTTTAAAATTCTTCTCTTGTTTAAGTTTTCATTCTCTGGCCTACTTTCTTCCTGGGATTTTGCCTGATTAAACACTGCTTGAAATAAACTGGCCAATTGCTGGGTACAGGGATTTTTTTTTATCAGTTTGAGATCTGAATTATCATGGATTATAATAAGATTTGACTTATAGATGCAGACAGTAATATGTTCATGATAGCTTTGTCATCGTTCTGTTTGGATGCAAGGTTATAAAGCAAGATAACCTCCTGAGGTTCCCTATAACTCCCTAATTCCACAACATTAATCTCCTTGAGTGAATCCAACATTTTTATTCCTTCTTTGAAGATACTACTATCCTGTGTTTTGAAAATATGTTTCTCTTTGTCCTTTGGGGATTCAGAATGTCTTACCAAAGAACAAAGTAGAAATTTTTAGGAAATTTGTGAGTATGAGGCCCATTTCATTTTTCTGAAAAGGAGTGGGAAGATGAGACAGAACTGTCATTTCCAAGATTTATTTCAATGCAATTTAATCCAATAAACAAGTACAGTATGGAGTCTGTTTCTTTGGCAGGCTCTGTGGTAGGATGAGATACATCACCATCAACAGCAGGGAAGTAGGGTCTGGCTTACTTTACAGGTTTGTTGAAAAGATGAAATATGATGACAAATATGCACAGAACCTGGTACTTAGAAAGCCCTCAATAAATAGCGTCTGAAAGCACATTGAAACGTACTGCTTTGTTGAAGTGAAGTTTTCAGTGTTTACAGAGCACTGTGAACAATACTGCAGGGGAGGCAATGCTGACAGTTTGTAGTAGATGTGGGTTTGAATCCCATTTACTTCCTTGCTACATCACTTGGGGTAAACTTTCTTATTCAGGACTGTACAGTTTGAATAAAGTAACCCGCTCATGACAGGCTCACATTTAACAGTAACCATGCTTATGGTTATTATTTTCTAGTCCTCAAAGCAGAGCTGGAGTCAGAGTGATGGGTGTAGGCAGATGATTGGGGAAATGACCCCACGAATAAGATTGGCAGGTCAGGAAAATGCAGTAGGGAAGCAGGGAAGCTAATAGCAGTGACTGAGTTGGCCTTTGCTACAGGTGACATGTTCATTCTTGTAAATGGAGACCCTTAAAAATATGTCTCAAAATTTTCAATAAAGGAAATATTTATTCATTGGCTCCTAGGAAGTGATGGGTAGGAAGGAAGGGACATGGGGCTGGGGGCTGCACTTGGGGCAGGGCATTGACATTGTCAAGTGGCACATGATGGGACAGATTGATCAGAAAGCTAGACGTCACAGTAACTCAAGCAAGAGCTTGGGTTAAGAGACCATGCGACATTGTACAGAACTGTCCAATGGGTTGGAGAAGAGCAGAAAGAAACAAGTGAGGCAGCCACGCTGCCTGCTAAGTTGGGAAAATGACACATTCCTGTAAAGTGTAAAGTGCACTGAAAGGAATTGAAAGCTAATTTTCAAGCGAGAATCCAGGGATCTGCTGGTCAGATTGGACATGTTTCATTTGTTTCTGATGCACATCCTTTGAACTCTGCTCCAATATCACATCAGCTGTTGGGGTTTGGGGAAATAAAAAAGAACAGACAAGGTTCCCAACCTTGAAATGCAATAAAACTTGTGGGAGCAGATCATTTTTGCTGTTGCTTCCCACTTTTTAATATTGCACACATCATTCTTCTAGAGCAAAACTCCAAGAATCAACCTTTTGAGTTTAGGTTGGTCATCAAACCTTTATCTAGAGGAGAAAAATGAACTATAGATGTCTTGAATTGTAACTGTATTCAGAAGAAGGACCTCTGTACAAAATTTTTGAACCAAAAGATTATGTAATCTTTACTGACTAGTGGAAAATAATTTTAAAAATAAAGACAGAAATGCCTTCTATTCTTCTACGCCCATAACTATTAGAAGTCACATTTATAACAACTTTTTGTCCTCTCCTGAAGAAAACCTTTATTCGCCTGTAAGATGAGTCAGTGTAAGAAAAGTTTTAGCAAGTTTCCTGGTAAGCTTCTATAAAGGATTTTTGTATTAAAAAAAACTTTGTTAAGTGTGCTGGCAGAAGCTTTGGGTATCGGAAATAACATTCAAAATGAGGGAAAATTTGAGACTGTCTCTCAGCTGTCATTCAGCTTTGTTTTGTATAATGTATAAGAGAAATTCAGAATCACTCTAGTAAGATACACTCATCCTTTGAAAAACAGCATATGCAAAGGTTTAACTATACACCACTGAATAGGCAGTATATGTAAACTTAAACAATTAAAAAGTCATAGTTCTTTATGAGTTAGTTAAAATTTAAACGTGATGGACCTTAGTTATTTAGTGAGAATTTAAGAGGTTAGGATTAGTTAAAATTCCTAAAAAAGTAAAAGCTTTCATCTCATTTTTAAAATGTGGTGTTATAATTTAAAGGTTTTCTTATAAGTTACACAAAAGGAAAGGACACTACGATTTCAGATTGGTAATTCTTGGGGGTTGTTTTGGTCTCATATATCATTAATTTAGACATGTTTTTATGAAAATATCACATGCACGTATGTGTTAAAAGATACCTCCCTCTTGAAAGCTGTTATATAAAGACAATTTAAAATTTATTTATATTTAATCAAATGCTATTAATATTATCACAGCATATTAATTAATAAGTTTTCTTTTTTTTGGTGTACTTGGCATTAAATTAAGGTCTTCACACTGACCTCTGTTCCCAATCCTTTTTTATTTTTAATTCTGAGACAGAGTCTTGCTAATTCACAAACTTCTTTAGACTAAGCTTAAACTTTTGATCCTCTTGCCTCGGTCTTCAGAGTACTGCAGTTACAGTCATGTGTCACACCTGGTTTGTTTTACTTTTTTAAAAAACTGATTATAGTTCAAGATTTTAATGGTCTCTAATGGCTAAACACCTATAGTTTAAAAGAGTATTCCATCAAAAAATTACTTAATATTTGGAGGTTATTTTCCAAAAATATATACAAATCATCAACTATACAATAATTTTTTTGCTTAATATGAGGGATTAATTTCTCAAAAGAGACTGGTTCAAATTAGTCCTTAATTAGAAAGAAAAATTAAAAAGTTGAATTGATGATCAACTAGTAGAACATGTTAACTTTAGGAGTTGTGTTTTGTTTTTCTCAGATATCTTTGTCTTCCTCTTAATTACCAGGAAGACTTTTTGCAACTCATGAATGGAATTTGAAGACAAAATAGTGAAAATGAAATACTAAGTCTTTGTTCTTTTTGTTCTTTTAGCTTAAGAATAAGAAACAGTTTTCTGATTCTTATAATAATGACTCAGGGTCCTTATTTTAAGAAGATGAAGTAGAATATTTGAATAAAATGCTGAGAGAATTAATGCCATTTCTATGGTTGATCAGCTGTTCTTTCATCTGCATGGAATCATTAATTCATCTCTTTTTAACTGAAATACTGGTCCCTTCTAGCAGCATGTGAGAGATTTTTAAGGTCAAAATGAAAAGAGATAAACATTGTTCACATGCATTACATAATCACTGGAACAGAATTTTCCACCGTATTGACTAAATGAACTAATTAACAGCTAGGTTTAGCATTCTCTCTCTCTATACAGTGTGACCTTCCAAACACAGCCCACAGCCCACACACGGAGAGTGGAAGACCAGTGTCCAGAGACATTTGTTTTGTATGAGGACATGACCCTATTTTGGTGAAAAGTCAGCTGTTTTCTTTTAAAGTTGCTAATTGTGTCTAAACATGTGTTCTCCTTTTATTTCAGAATCATTGGTACTTGTTATGTATCTCTAAATGCCTGAGAAATGATATTTCTAAGAATAAAAAAAACACTCCCTTGGCAGATAAGGATTGGCCAAAAAGCCTTCCATTTACCGTAAGTTTGGAGTCCAGTCCGAGTAAACTGTTGGCTTGGTTTCAAGGGCTAGGTCTGTGTCACAGACATCGCATATCACACAGGGATGACAAACGAAAAATTTAAGTGGTGTGTTTGGAGACTTCCACATATTTTGGTATTTTTTAATCTCCTCTTTCAGACAAAACATCTGAACAAATGAATGCAGTTGCTCTCTTAAATTGAGCAAATCTAAAGGCTGAACCACGTACTTTCAAAGTGAACTCGTAGATTAAAAGAAGTACGATATTATGTTTTCCTCTGGCACTACTTGTAGAGTTTTCATCTCCCTTCAGACCCAGGTGTACGTGTCAGGAATTGGTTATCAGTTCATTGTTATCAACTCCCTTGGAAGGATTCATTAATTTTATAACACAACATCTCTTTACAATGAATAGTTCTGCAAACTGGGAGCTTCGTTATTTTATTCATCTCAAGCCTGCTTGACATGCTGCAGTATTCTTTGGGAATAGAATTTTGCAGGATGAGACTATTCCCATTTTCAATAACCCATGCATCTGTTCATGCAGCATCATCAGTCAAGCAAGTAATAAACCACTCTCAAGGAAACCTATAAAAGGTCCTCCTCCCCGTCGTAAGTGAAAGCGTCATCCTCCCAAAGATCCACCTTCCCGGGCCCAACCAAACAGTATAAGTAAATTATCATGGCTATTAACCAGTCAAATCGTAAAAGGAGAATGGAAAAAGATGTTTGCGTTGTTGAATTAGGAAGTCCTGGGCTTCAATCCTAAATTATGGAAATATTCCTCATTATCTCTAAACTTTAGTTTCTATGTCAGTAAAATAGGACCAATGGATGCTTCCTCGGAGAAATGACATAATAGTTGCATGTACTAATATGTGGAAGACGTGAATATACACCATCAGTTATTCATTGATGTTTCAGTCAATAATTTTATCATTTAGTTATCAAAATAGTTCTTGTTTAAGTAATGAAAATCCAACTTGGATAGGTTAATATGGTTTATATGCCACATAAAAAGAAGTCTGGTGGTAAGCCTGGCAGAAAGTTGGCAAATGCCATGGCACAGTCACGGCCACCGGTACAGATACCAGTCCTTCCGTCTTTCCCATCAGCCATTCTGAATATGCTCTTTGGGATAACTCCCTATCATTAATTAAGTCTTAGTGACTGGAAAGTAGAAATATACACAGTGACAGTATGTCTTTATCCTGGAACTAAACAGAAAGCTTAAAAAACCCAGCTAGGATTTAGTTCTATTTTTACAAATAAAGGTAGGTCTATGCCTAAAAATACAGGAGTGCCATTAAGGCATTTTTGATAACTTTTACTCTTCAAAACAGTCAAAACAACACTATACAATTATCTTAATTATTTTACTTTTTCTCTTAGTACTGTTTGTTTTGTGAATAAATTATGAAAGCAGTAAATGTGGTAAATGTGGTATGTCTACACAACGGGTTCTTATCCAGTCATAAAGATCAAAATCATATCATTTGCAGAAAAAAAATGGATGGACCTGGAAATTAGCATGTTAAGTGAGATCACCCAGATGTAGAAAGAGAAGTACTACATGTTTTCTCTCCTGCCAGGTATGATTAAGAAATACGCTGAATGTTTAAATTTTAAAAATATGTGTTCCTTTAAGAGAACCATGCCATTAATACCTCTTGGTTCAAACATTTGTCTCACTGTTCTTTTTAAAAAATGTATTAGTACATATTTATAGAACATAATATTTGCATTCATCTTAGGGAATAGGTACATGATTTATTCCTCTTCCTCTCCCCTTCCTCCTCCCCACTCGGTCTTAAGTTCTTGTTTGCAATACATGATTACATTCCTTATGGGCAGTTGGTACATGTACCTGACACGTCTTACAATTCTCTGTAAACCCCCTTCCCCTCCTCTCTTCCCCCTACCTTTCATCTCTTTGTTCCTTTCCCATTTGCAAATACTCTATCTTTCTGTTCCCTTTTATCTATCTTTTATTTCGCTCTTTATTTATACTTTGTGAAATATTATACTATTTCTCTTTGCATAAAAGAGAAACCATTTGATATTTAAATTGTGTGTCTGATTTATTTCACTTAACATTATGACTTCAAGGTGGATCCATTTTCCTACAAATGACTCAGATTTATCCTTTTTTATAGCAGCATAACACTCCATGTGTATACATATCACAGTTTTTATTTCTTCATCTGTTGATGAACAAAGAGACCACTTTGAAGATTTAGCCATTATGAATAGTGCTGCTGTAAACATGAGTATACATGTATCACTGTAATTTGATGTCTTTTAGTCTTTCCAGAAGATACTTATAGGGAGAAGAGCTGGGTTGAATGGAATTCCTATTTTTAGTTTTTTTGAGGAATTTCTGTACTGATTTCCACAGTGGTTGTGCTAGTTTGCCTTCCCAGAGTGTAAAAGAGTGCCTTTTCTCTCACAGCCTCACCAGCACCTGTTATTTGATTTCTTAATGATTGCCGTTCTTTCTGATGTAACATAGAGTCTTATTGTTGTTTTAATTTATATTTCTCTAGTGGCCAAAAACATTTAACATTTTTCATGTATTTTTTGACCATTTGTATTTCTTCTGTGAGGCATCTATTCTTTTCACTTCCCAGTTTTTAATTGGGTCTTTTATTTGGGGTATAATTACTTTGAGTTCTTTATATATTCTAGATATTAGTCCTCTATGCAAGGTATAGTTGGTAGAAATATTTTCCTATTCTATTGGTTATTTCTTCACTCTGTTGGTTGTTCCCTTTGCTGTTCAGAATCTTTTTAATTTAATATAGTCCTATTGTTGATTCTTGATGGTATTTCTTTTGCAATTGGGGTTCTATTCAGAAAGTCCATGTCTATACATACAACTTTGTGTTTTATTTACTTTATCTCTGAGGTTACACATTTCTGTGTGTGGATAGCCAGTTTCCTTAGCACCATTTGTAAAAAGAAGCTATCGTTCCTCCACTGTATGTTTTTGGCCCCTTAGTTGAAGATCAGGTGGCTGAATGTATCTGAGGTTGTTTCTGCATCCTGTGTGTTCTGTGCCATTGATCTCATATGCCCGTTTTGTGCCAGTGTCATGCCTTTGTTGTTTTTTTTTAAATCACTGTAGCCTTGTAATACTGCATAACTTGAAATCCAGGATTGTGGTGCTTCTTGCCTTGGTCATGTTGCCCAGATTGCTTTTGCTATTACCTTCCAGTTCTATATAAATTTTAGGATTTTTTCATCTAGTTCTGTGAGGAATGGTGTCAGCATTTTGATGGTAATTGCATTAAATCTACATATCAGCCTTGGAGTATGTCTATTTTAACAATGTTGGTTTTGCCTGGCAATGAACAGGAGATGTCTTTCCATTTTCGGATTCCTCTTCCATTTCCTTTTTCAGAGTACTGTAGTTTTCATTGTAGAGGTCTTTCACTTCCTTTGTTTAATTCCTAAATATTAAATTTTTCTTGTTGCTTTTGAGAATTGTATTGTTTTTCCTAATTTCTTTTTTGGTGATTTCATTATTAGTGTAAAGGGACATTATTGATTTCTGTGTGCTGATTTGTATCCTGCTACATTGCTGTATGTGATTATTAGCTCTGGGAATGTTTTGGTGGAATTTTTTGGGTCTTTTTTGTAAAGGATCTCCAAAGAATAACTTGACTTATTTCTTTCCTGTATATATATATATATATATATATATATATATATATATATATATATATATATATATATACATCTTTTACTTCTTTGTCTTGACTGATTGCTCTCACCAAAGTTTTGAGTACTATATTAAACAAGAATGGTGATAGTGGACATCCTTGTTTTAGTCCTGATTTTAGAGGCAAGGCTTTCGGCTTTTCTCTGCTTTTTTTCCGGTACCGGAAATCGAACTCATGACCTTGCGCTTGCCAGGCAGGCGCTGTGCCACTGAGCTAAATCCCCAGCCCCCAGCTTTTCTCTGTTTAATAGTATGTGGCCACTTTATCATAAATGGCTTTTATCAGATTGAGATAAGGTCCTTTACCTATTTTCTTCATGGTTTTCAATCATGACTGTATGTTGGATTTTGTCAAATTGATTTTATATGATCCTGTGATTTTTGTCCGTGCTTCTGTTTATGTAGTATATTACATTTACTGATTTGCATATGTTGAACTATCCTTATACCCCTGGGATGAAACATACTTGGTCATGATATATGATCTTTTTGATGATTTGTTACATTCTGCTTGCCAGTATCTTGTCGAGGATTTTTACATCTGTGTTCATTAACGAGATTGACTTTTAGTTTTCATTTTCAGCTGAGTCCTTGCTGGTTTTAGAATCAGAGTGGTGCTTCTAAGAATGAGTTTGGAAGTACTCCTTCCCCTTCAGTTTCATTAAAGCATTTCAGGAATACTGGCATTCTATCCTCCATGAAGGTCTAGTAGAATTCAGTGGTGAATCCATCAGGTCCTTAGTTTTCCTTACTTGATAGAGTTTTTTTTTTTAGACAGGGTCTCAGTATATAGTGCAGGCTGGCCTCAAACTCATGGCGATCCTCCTGCCTCTGCCTCCCGAGTGCTGGGATTACAGGTATGTGCCACCCTTCCTAGCTGATAGTTCTTTAAAATTACTGCCTGAATTTCTTTGCCTCTTATTGGATTGTTCAGAGTTTTTATGTGTTCTTGGCTCTGTGCTGGTAATTCCTATTTGTCTAGGAAACTCCATTTCTTCAAAATTCTCCATTATGTTGGACTATAACATATTGGTTTTACCGTAATGGTTTTAAAAGCCTGTCTTTCCATTAAATGCCTTTCGGCAGCAGCATTTACTAATTTTTATCACACCTAAACACACTCACAAAATAGGGCTTCCAGAACTGGTTCAGAAAGGTGGGATAAGTGGCCAAAGAGAGGAAAGAGTAGTCTGAGGGTGATTACTGGCAATCTGACTTTTACCGTAATGAAACTTTTTATTTAGACATTCACTGTAGTATGTTCTGGTTGGCCTTCCTATGTGGTGTCTAGTGAACAAAGATGACATGAGAGTATAGGATCAGAGAGGAAGAAGAGGTTAAGGAAAAGATAATAGAGGGAAGTGAGGTTACATGATGAAAATGTTAGAAAATGTCACACTGAAATCCACTGTTCTGCATAGTTAATATATATTAATGAAATTTTTTTAAAAAATCAAGAATGAAATGAAGATATCTAAAGAAAACAGCTGTTGTGTTCTTAAAATCAAGTTTATTTTACAAAGTACACACACAGGTGAGTAAAAAGGCAATTAGAGCAGGTGATACTCACCAATCACTAGGATCACTGAGGTAGCACATGGATGTTCCTGAGTTATAATGATGTGATTTTTTTCTATCAAGGGTATAATTGAAGATTCCACAGAGCTCAAGAACAATAAACCTGTAAAAGATTGAAGGAGAGAAAAGATAATTATGGAATGCCATTGATTACACAGCTAATTTGCAGATTGTTGCTTGAGGAGCATTCTTATTCTTTTCTGTCAAGGTCAGGAGGCTGGTGTTTAGGAATATGGGCAGACTATTTTATTTTTATATGGATTAAAATGGCCAGAATAGAGAGTGGAAAAAATAGTAGAGATCCTAGCTCCAGATTCTGGATTCTTTTGTATTTGGTGGGCTTGTACTCTGGGACACTACATTTTACTATTGTACAGTTGTTGATCAAATGAAAAAGTAATAGAATTGGGTAATAAAAATAAATGAGGCTTGGAAATTAGGATGCTAGCTATAGCATTACTATGAATTACTGCCTGGTTCTAAGATTCTTCACCTATAAAATGGAAGAGTTGAACTTGATAGTGTGCCCCAAATCTGGCACATGATAAAACAGTCTGTGAAGTTTGTGAAAGACATGGATTCCTTGGACTCAAGTGATATGTGCTGAGTTGAATTTCTGGGGGATGAGGCAGGCTTTAGGGAAACATGATCTTTCAGGAGGATTCTTGTCTGATTCTCAATGTAACCTTCTCTCCCTCAGGTGGGAGGAGCCCACACCTGGAAAACACTGGAAATCAACTTTTAAACTCCAATTCAGCCCCTAAATCCCATGCTTTTATTGCAACATCGTAGGGATTTAGGAATAGAGAATGATTGCAAGTGAAATTATTTAGATAACATAACAATACTAGCATTAGTGTTCCACCAAGAACTGCTGTTCACAGTGTCTGGTCTTCAGGATTTCCCTCAATCTTACTGCAGCTCACCTTTGCCTGTGGGAATAGCCACCATCCGTGCAAAGCTGATTTGGAGATAGAGAGAAGAAAGGGAACTCATAGATCTTGGTTTGCATTTATTCAAGCACAATTAAAAACAGTAGGGCTTCCCAGTTAACATTTGGTAAAGCTCACAAAAGATTGTTATTTGCTTATTGCTTTGAAAAGCCTGTGGGAGAGGAAACGTGTTTTGATGGAAGTGTTGTCTTAAATCTGCCAATGGGAAGTTGAGTAATGCAGTATGCATCCCAGTGCTGGCTCTAAAGCACTTCGTGGTCAACTCTGTGGACCATTTGGGAGCAGGAACTCTATTTGCATCTTTTTCCTTAGCTGTTATGTGTGTGTTTCTTTTTTTTTTTTTTTTTGGTTTTTCTCCGGTACCGGGAACCGAACTCACGACCTTGCGCTTGCCAGGCAGGTGCTTTTGCCGCTGAGCTAAATCCCCAGCCCCATGTGTGTGTTTCTTAAAAGAATTGGAGTCTTTTCTTAAAAGATATTGTTGAAGTTTTAAATTTTGGTAGTGCTCTCCCCTTTCTGGCTGTTTAAAAGTTGTTCTAGAAGTCTCATTTCAGGGAAATACGTATAAATTTTACCGGGCAGGTGGGCTTTCGCTACAATTGTGCTGAAAACAGGCCATTTTCTGGCGTATGCAGCTGGCATCCAGATGCAAGGAATTTTTCTACTGCAGCTGGATTGTCTGTTTGTGACAGTTATCCTCCCTCCCACCCCCAGACCTGCCCCCATGTCCCAGCTGTGGCAGCTCTGTCCCTTCCACTCTATTCCCATATTTACTGGGCTATTGGCCTTCTTGTTTGTCTCCCATGCTTGGTCTTAAGGAAAGAGCTGAAGTTTACATGTTTTTATTTCTCTTTCTTAGATCTCAATTGTGTTTACCTTCTGATTATATCTGATACTTAAGGAAACTTCCGAGGAAAATTCTAGTCCTTGGTATGGCATCACTGCTAGGTCTAACCTCTTCCCTATCTGTGACCCCTCAAAACCTTCCTAACATTTTTCCTCTGTTTGTGGAGACCGGAACTGGTTGTGAGATTTGTCTTATTCAGTACCTGTGGCAGAGTGGTAGCATTAACAGTATACAGTAATTCACTGCCTTTCAGACTTGAACGTGGAGATGAATCACCTGGGGACCTTATTAAAAATGCAGATTCTAATTCACTAGGCCTGAGGTGAACTTTTCTAACAAGCACCTCACTGATGCAGCGCTGCTGGTCTGCAAATCACATTTTTGTAACCAGGGTAACTGACCCCAGAGGCAATATACCATAGAGCAGGGATTCTCAACCTTCACCCTATGGACAAGGGGCCAGATAATTTATTGTGTGGGGCATTCTGTACATTATAGGATGTTTAGACGTATCCCTGGTTTCTGTCCACCAAATGCCAGTAGTATTCTCCTCTCCCACTTGTGAGATGGAAACTGTTTTCTGATATTGCCAAATATTCTCAGGGGTGGGAGGGGGTATAAGCTCCTCTGGGTTGAGAAATGCTGATACACTGACATAGAGTTTATTACTAAGAGCTCTGTTTTAAAATGCTCCAATTCAAATTCTGGTTTACTAATTTATTGAATGAATGTCTTTGAACAGTTCACTTCTTTGTGCCTCACTTTTCTCCTCCATAAAATGGGGGTAGATTATTTACATGAAATAGTCATAGAATTGCTGGAAGGATTAAATAAATATCCCTGAAGTACTTACAACTATTTGCATGTGAGTACCTGAAAGTCAATAAATGTTAGCAAATATAATTAGCTTTTTTCTTTGTACTAGCCTTTTAATCAAAGGTTACTAATTTCCCATCTGCAAACATACTGTAGAAAGAAAATAAATTATATATATATAGTTGAATTAATATAATGTATTTTATCTTTTCAGACGAAGAATGGAAAAATAGCCCACATCTTGGTGCTCTGAATTGATTTGATTTAGTTAATTATGATTGTGAAATCAATACTTAATTAATTTCACTTGAACCTCATATAGCACTAGGGCAGTGGTGTTGAGCCTATGGCATGCTTGCCACAGCCAGCTGTCTGTTATCATTGAAACCTCTAAAGTGTTCGCCATCACTATATCAGGAGTAAGCAGGAAGATACAGCATGTTTACGTACTGGACTAGCAGAACAATAGCTAATCTAACCTCCATACAATCCTTGGAATTCTGAGACTTATATAAGGTCTTATATACTATGAGATGAGTGTGATTGATTTTTAATTTTTTTTTTTTTTTGGTGAGGGAGGAGATATTACACGTATACCATATATCTATGCTACATCGGGATTTAAGTTAAATGAGGGCCTAAACACAGCTGGACTAAAAGATGAGAATGAAACAAATTGGGCAGATACGACATTTCAGACTTTGGGTGTCTGGTCTCATGGTTGGCCTGAAACATGAAGATCCCATGTGGGGAATAGGCTAGTGTCGACAGAGTCAGACTCCATGATAGCTGAATTTTAGTCTTAACTATACCTTTAACAAGTCTGTGATGTCTGACAACTTTGTGAAAAGTCCCCAAACATCTCTGGACCACTTTGTGCCAGCTTCGGTATACTAGATTGACCAACCATGCCAGTGACCTGGAACCTGCCAGGCTCATACACTCACTTCTCCAGTGGGCTGAGTGACCCCTGCTAAGTGCTGAATTGCCACCTGGCCCTTCTTTCAGAGGATGCTGCGTGCGCCCATTCTGGGTGCAATAAATATAATAATATCTTCCCAGTGCATTGATTTAGTTAATTGGGATTCTAAATTCAGCACTTAACTAATGCCACCTTTCTGCTTGGTGGAATTTTTAGGAAGAATTTTTCCTGTCCTTGTCAATGCTATTGCCAGGATGGCAATAATTTATTTTAGAGAGCACTCTTAATTATAATACTTGGATTTTTTGATCATATATTACCACTGACTTTACACAGAATAAGTTTTCCTTAGAGTTTATAAGTGCCTGTGAAGCAGGTAGGTGTATGTTAGAGGAAAACACAAATTATTACTATATTTTCTCACAACATTTCTATTTGGTGAGTAGCTGGGAATTTCAATGAAAACTACTGGAATTCACTTTCTATAAATCAAAAACAGATGAGTACATAAAAATTTAAATTGTTGATTGAATTTTCATTGGTGTCACTGCATTGGATATCTAAGCAAAATTAAGTGAGATTCTAGCAGTCTTATTCATTTACCATAATCATGACATATTGAGTGCTTACTGTGAGCCAGGCACTGTGTTAGGCACATTTTGTATGTTATCTGGACATGATCCTCACTCCAAAACAAGATGCTTGTAATTTCCTGGTCTTGTTTCATAGCCGAACAGGTGGATATCTAGGAGCTGATATGTTGTGCAGAATTCTCGAGCTCATAAATGACAGAGGCAGCTTTAAAACAGACATATTCAGACTTCAGAGATCATGGCTCATCAAGGCTTCTACAATAATTTTGCTTTAAAATGTCCTCAACATTTACACTTTAGATGAGACTAACTTCATTTTGAATGCTTTAAGTGGAAATTCCCTGGCTCTTTTGTCTAAAGGCTAATTCAGTTCACATAAGAAATAAATATATTCTGCTTGGATATCATTGGCACATTGTTCAATATCATCTGTTGACATTCTGAAGACACCTCTAACAATGGCTTGACTTATTTGAGCACTATCATTCTTTAATAGAATACTCGGTATGCTATTTGTTCTCATTGTCATAGCAAAAGAAAAACAATCTGCTACTCGACAAAATACCCTATTTTACTTATGAAAATGCTTGTAAATTCAGCACTGGCGATGTGTCAGATTGAAAACATTGCCCTTAGAAGCCACAGAAGGGAAGTGTAACTCTTCCCCTTACTTCCTGCCAATAATCTCCAACCAAAGCCAGGAGGACGCACTTTTAGAAAGAAGAGATTAATTCGTGGTCTGAGGCAGTTACTCTAAAATTTCCTTGAAAGCCCCAATTAGGAAGTGAAAGTACACACTAAAGTAAAGAGACATCGAATCCTTCAGAGTTGCAAGATGAAGAGGGAAAACACCTTTAGAAAAAAAAGACTTTGTATGAATTAATCACTATTAAACTACTAGGGAGGGGGGATCCTTTATATCCTCAAGTGTTTGGTAAAGTCATGATTAGCTTCTTAAAGGTCTAGAGGAGTTAACTAGGATAGACAGCTACTCTCAAATAAATGTGATTTTGTTACTGTAAGAATTAGGGATGTTTGGATGGAGAATGAATATAATTGGGATCCTATTATAATTACATCATCCTATACTGTAATATGTAAAGAGCTATAATGGTGATAATAATTATATTAATCATAGTATCTACACTTTATTGAGACCTCCACATGTTAGACACACTGCACAGTATCTCCTGTGATTCTTACTATAACCTGAAACTTTATGTGCTATCATTATGTTCATTGTACAGATAAGGAAATTGAATCCCAGAGGTTGAAAATCTTGTGCTAAGTTCCCAGTAGCAGTTCATTATGGAGTCAGGACTTAGGCTCTGTTATGGCTTGTATCTGGATGTCCTCTCAAAGCCTCATGTGGTCATAGGTGGAGCTTGTCAGAGGGGTCTGGATTTAGAGTGTATGATGGTGGGTTTAAGGATGTGATGCTGTGATTGATTCATGGTGCGATGCTAGGATTAAGGGTCCCTCACCCGGGGGTTGAATGCTATCTAACTTACAGGTCAGTAACCTAGAAGGAATATAAGGGACAGAAAGAAGGCTGTATGGTCACTGCTTGCTGCTTGCTGCTCTTGTTGCCTCCTGCCTTCTGCCTTCTGCACCATGAACTGTTTTCCTCCTCTGTGATGTTCCTCTGCCATGTCATGCTGCCTTAGAGTCAGCCAACTACGGGCTGAAACTTGTACAAATTGTAAGCCAAAATAAACCTCTCCTTCTTTAACTTTAGGTACTGGGTATTTTGTCTCAGCAATAGAAAAGTAACCAAGACAGGCTCTATCTACTTGCAGGACCCTTAGAACTATTTCCTTTAACCGCAAAACATAGTCCTCTCAGTGAATAAAAACTTCTATTGATTCTTCTTAGTCTATTCTGCTCTTTGGAGCAGATCAATCACTAATGGGTAAAAATTACAGTATAGTGTTCTGTATTTAGGTTTAGCATACCTAAATTTAAAGTAAGTAAATTTGAAGTCATCTATTTTCCATCTTTGGAAATTTGGAATTTATTCTTTAGACAGTAATAAGCCACAGAAGAGCTTTTAAGCAAGAGTCTGTTAGATTTGGAGAATGTAGGGAAAGTAAGATTATTATCTTATTGAAAGATTATCACAGTAGGCGAGGCAGGAGATGATGGAATCTGGATTTTGGGCAAATGATGAAAGAATAGTGTATGGAAAAAATATTCCAGAGACATCCATGAGGTAGGCAGGAAGGGCTACTAATAAGCTGGATGTGGAGTTGAAGCAAAGGAAGAGTCAGAGATGCTTCTGAGATTTTAGTTTAGGCAACTGAATGAGTGCCTGGTGACAGTATTAGCCAAGATTATAAAGGAGAGACTTTCTTTGTGGAGAAGTAATGCATTTAGCTTTTGTCTTGTTGAATTTGAAGTTTTTGGGTCACATCAATGTGGAGATCTATCTTGGGCAGTAAGAACTTAATCTAAAATTCAAGGGAATAGTCAGAGCTGGAGATGAGGTTTGGGACCCTCAAGTTGGAGCTATGGCATGGATGACAGCTTTGAGGGAGTGGCAAAGTGAGAAGACCGAGGGCCAAGGACCATTAACAAAGTAGTCATGTCTGTTCCAGCCATTTAGCAGGTGGTTGCTAGTGGAGGATAACCACAAAGAGAAAATTAGATAATCAAGCCTCAAATCACAAGAGAACATGTTGTTTTTTTGAGATTGTCTGCTAAATAAAGCAATCTGTGTGCAGCTGAACATTTCCAGTCTTATTTTACAAAAGGCTCCCAATAGGAGAGAAGCAATAGAAACTGGCTCCAGGAACTGTGATTTAGGCTGGCATTCTTAAGACCTCCCCTCTCTCCTCCCCTTGGCCTCTAAGACCCTTCACCTGCACCATCTGGGAATTAATCTCTGTCTTCAATTGTGGTGTGATGACATATACTTCATGTGTGATAAAACACACAATTGAAGCTTTTATTTTAATTTTGTAAGATCTTGAAACCATTTCTCTTTTGTTTTCATCTTTTTAAAATAGTTTTCTTCAACCATAGGTGCATTGGTAAGAAGGCTGTCGCACGTGTTCTGTCCCTTTCTGTTTGACGATGATCTATTTGATCTTGTACAAGACTCCTCAGCTATATGGGGCTCAACTTTCCTTATCTATTAAGTACGGGAATTGCACTATATTTTCTCCAAGGTCTCTTTCAGCTCAAAATTTTTGTGATTTCATAATTCAAGCTCTGCACATAAATGCCATTTAAATATCATTGGTTAGATCGCCAAAATGCTAATAATTGTATAATCAGGGATAGATCAAACACCATTGAAATAAGGGTTCCTTAAAGATTGAAAAAGTCCTCTTTATAGAAATGAAATCAAAAGATTTTCTTCATGAGGTCAAAATTTCCATTTTGGTATGAGCACTAATTAAATTAAACCCTGAGAAATTTAGGCTAGCATACCCTTGCTTTCTTTCGGCTGACTCTAAAGGTTACAAGATAATAGACCATGTTCTTCAGGAAATGTACAGACTCTTAAGACAGGTGAATAACTAACTTATTGGGAAAGCTGTAGCTTTAACCTACAACTTAAAGTGGGTGAACCTATCTATAGTTCAACAAATAAAGACTCAGAAATTAGACCAGACTGGGCAGTGTGTCATCCTCAAGCAGTGTTCAGCAGTATCACCCTAAAGATTGACCAGGTTGTGGTTGACACGGGAAGAAAGCTTTTCAGGTAAGAGAAGCATGCTGAATGTCACCTTTGGTAAGAGGGCTAGAGAAACCATAAGCATGAAGCCGGATCAAGGACTCAGTGATAGGGAAGGTCAGGAGCAAGTTGACAACTTGGTATGAGAATATCTTCAGAGAAAGTAGAGCTTAACAAAGGTTCATACATCATGAGGGCCCCTCTTCATAAGGTCCTAGCTCCCTATCTGGACAGTTCTGAGAAGCCTGGCAGAAATATATGTTATAGGATACAGTTCCTTTAGTGCTCTGGGTATATTCAGTCCAGGGAGAGGAGACTGCTTAGGATGTGGAAGTTTTTATACCCTTCAGGGACCTAGAAATTGGGCCAATGGTGCGCAAATGGTATCATCCTGTGGTACTGAGATATACTTTATATTGTACCTACACTTTCTGTTCATTTCAGCCGACTTGGAAAGGGACCCTCAGGTCAATCCCGCCTTCCGTTCTGTCACTGCTCCCCCTCTACCTTGTGTGAGTCACCTTCTTCCAGAACAGTGACAGCCATCACCCAAACTGAGAACTCAGTGTGACAAAAGGGCTGTTTTCACAGTTCTCTGGAAACATAATGTAAAAGTTCACCACATCAGGCACATCATCTTAATCACTGAGGTCAAAAGAACTTTTAAATGTGACAAGCAGCTGCCTCCTTAGTTAACTTTTCTCTTCTGATTGGCAAGGAGAGTATTGCAAATCCTTGACACACGGATGATCACTTCACTGTTTTATTTCTTTAGGTTTGAGTCCTCTCTTTGCAAATACGGATTGTGGCCAGACTTTTCTATTCAAAGGATATATGAAAAAGGAGACAGCAAAGCTCAGAATGAGCAGGAGTCAAGGGCTTGTAAGAGAACCTGGGAGTGCACTTCTTTCATCCAAGCTTATTGAGCACCTGCTCTGTGTTTGGCCTCCGGGGCTGGGAGGATGGCTTAGAAAGAATGAATAGGCAAAGTTCCACTCTAACTGAGCTTATATTCCAGTGGACAAACAATACTGAGATAGACAAATATCACATAGTGACAAATACTATGCAAAGAACTAAGTAGTTCTCAAGAGAGTGTCTGGCAGCTACTTTATTTAAGTGTACAGAAATGTTTGTCTGAAGAATGGACACAATCTGTAAGATCTGAATGAGGAGAGGCAGCCACATGCAGGTCTGGGGGTAAGTGGTCCATTCCCAGCACAGAACTTGTGTAAAGGCCTTAAAGCACCACGGACTTGGGCAATTAAAGCTGCAGTTCAGTGGTAACAAAGTAGAAGAGTAGGAGATGGCTTCTTAGAGGAAAGAAGGGAGTCAGATCACAGGAAGAAATTGGCATTTATTCTAAGTATGTTGGGAAATCACGGGGGGTTTCAGCAGGGAAGTGGTTTGATCAATGTACCTTTTGAAAAGATCATTCTGGGTTGCTATGTGGAAAATGGCTTGAAAGGATAAGAGTGTAGGAAAGGAGTTTAGTACAAAGTCACTGTCACCATCCACCACAAAGAGCCACACTGGCCCAGACCAAGGTGGTGGCAGTAGAAATGGAGAGGTTGAAAACACATAGGGTTTGTTCTGAGAGCAGATCTAACAGAACTAGCTATTTTCAAATGGGTAAATAAGAGAAAGGAGGAATTAAGAGTTATACCTGGAATTGGGGGTTGAACAAAATCAGTGTTCAGTTTGAAGTGTGGGACTGATGTCAAAGCAGGCATCAAGCAAGCACTTGGATTAGCTCTCTGCATGTCCATGTGCTGTTTAATTGTTTTTATTATTTTGCCTATTATAGACTCATATGATTAGTTCTGTCCAATGATCTATGCCACTTTGGGTTGAAATATAGAAGAGTTTGTCTATAATCTCTGCCACAGAGACCAGCAATGTTATAAATGGCAGAGCTCTTTTCAGCCTGGGTCCTTGAGTGGGTTATGTAATCGAGAATCACCATTCCTGAGAATCACCAACCTGTGTTGGTCATACAAGATGAGTGAGAAATTAACCTTATTGTGTTAAGCTACTGAGATAGGGATAGATATTGTGTTAAGCTACTGAGTTCTGTTGTTCCTGCAACACAATTTAGCGTATATTTAGTTAATAGCCAGATAAACAGATTAAAGCATTGTCAGTAAAAGAATACTATCTAAATCATAGAAATCACTTAAAGAGAAAGTGTAGGTAGAGGAAAAAGAGTCTAGAATTTAGACTGTAACATGTAAGGGTTGATCTGAAGATGAAAACAACTGTTGCTTGGTAATTGGGGAGAAAGGAGAAGATGAGACAGAAGATCAAGATCTCTGCTTTTGGAGTGTTGAGCAGAGGGGGCAATTTTGCAACATGTATAGACATTGCAGTGACAATTGTGTTTTCCTTTGATGGTAGATTTTGAGAGAGCTGGATCTGTGATTTCTGAGAAGCATCATGGCTAGAGCAAAACATACTAAGAATGCTACATGGAAAAATAAACTCTTTGAAAGTAGCAAAGCACAAAATCTGAGGAATTTTTTCCTGCCTCTGCATGGGCAGATGCAGATAGATTCAGTCTGGCAAACTTTTCCTGACTTGTCCCAGACCTGGTTAGATTCTCCTCCTTAGCATTTGCACTGTGTCTACAGGTTGTCTCTAAGACTTGTTACACTGAAATTTAAGTGCCTCTTCTTCAGACAATAATCTCCAGAACTCTCCCCAGTGCTTGCAGTGATGTCTGCCACAAAGCAGATTCTCAGCCTGGCTTTGTTTAAAGAACAAACAGTTTCACCCAACACCTGGCAAGATCAGCATCCACAAACATAAGGTGATAAGGCTGCTGATTGTTACAGCTATAAGGTGATGCATTTCTATTAACATCATGTGACCAGAAGAAGCCTGACCATCTCGTTCAGATTCTTCACACATCTTAGTCCATCAACAAGTACTTACTGAGTGCCTGCTGTGTACCAAAAATTGTGCATTGGAGGAAAATAAAAAGGGACATTTCTCCTTTAGCCTCTACCCTAAAGGAACTGACAATGTATTTGAGGGGACTGGGCTAATGACTAGAAAACCATTAGAGAACAGTATGAGATAGTATACAGTTAATTGAAAATTGGAATGGTTTAGACAATGCACATTATAGGAGTTTGGTAAATAGAAGAAAGAGATACATGTGAAATAAAATCAGATCTAGACAGTTTCCTCAAGGATGGAGGACTTTGAGATGCAAGTCTAGGGAGGGAAATAGAAAGAAAACCTGAATCAGAGCTTCACTGATGGTGAAGGAGAAGCTGAGGGGACCTCTGAGACTATGGACCACAGTGTGGATTGGGTATTGATAGGACAGGTAGAAAGTTAAAGTGGAATCAGATTAGGAATGATCCCAAAAGTCACTGAGGTGATAACTGACACTGTTATGGTTGATACATTGTGTCAACTTGGGGAGTCTAGAGATTTGACTAAGTGACTCAGCAGGAAGCCAGGGTGCTTACTTTGTATACATCCTGAGCCTGTGAAGAGGAGGACATGGAGATTATGTGAGAGCTACATGCACCTCAGGTGGGGGTAGCCTGTTTACAAAGTAAGGGAGGGAAAGAGGCTGCTTGCTGCCATTCTTCCTTTTTGCTCTGGCTGCTTTGCCGTTCAGCTGCCATTGCCCCTTTGCTCTTGTTGCTTTGCTACCTTCTGCCTCGGAGCCAGCCAGATATGGACTGAAACCTCCACAAACTGTAAGCTAAATAAACCTTTCCTTCCTTCATTTTGGGCGTTGGGTATTTTGTCCCAGCAATGAGAGAAAAGTAACCAAAACAGACACCAATCATTCAGTCACTCATTCAGACCTCATTCTGTGCCAGGCACCATTGTAAGGAGAGAGAGAGAGAGACAGAGAGAGAGAGACAGAGAGAGAGAGAGAGAGAGAGAGAGAGAGAGAGAGAGAGAGAGAGAGCGAGAGAGAGCCTGTCCTCATGAGGTTTACTTTCTTGACAAAAGGATAGATAATAAACATTGAAAAAACCTATGTAGCAACATTTCAGATAGTGATAAATGATATAAAGAAAAATGAGACCATGAGACAAGATAAGAAGATGCAGAAATGGAACATGATGCTTTCTGTAGGAAAAAGGTCAGGGAAGGCCTTTCTGTGGAGCTGATACCTAGAAGAGACCCATATGAAATGAAAAGATGACAATAGTACATTTCTGGGAATCAAAGTGATATGACAGAGCATTACAGGAAGACGTAATATAGAGACAGTCAATGAGGTAGCTTGCAGCTGGGAATATAGCATAATTCAGGATCTAAGAAGAACATACTACAAAGCTTTAGGTACAAAGACTGTTTTATATGTTTTCTTTTTAACATCAAATGTATTGTTTTCTTCATTTAGATAACTGAGCAGTAAAGTTAAAGTGATTAGGAAATCTACCTCTACAATTCCCACTCATATATACCATACCTTGTGATTTTTCACTCATTTCCCAATATTTTCTATCGTTGCTACCTGTAAAGGGGCCTGCTGTGTGTCAGACAGGCTGATGTCCTTGGAAAACAGCTGAATAGAAGGTACAAGTTCTCTCGCCCATCTAGTCGAAGTTAGGCCTCTGAGTATTGTGTGGCTTTGTGCCCAGTAGAAGGGGATTGAGGTTGCCAAATCTTTGGATAATAACAAGCTCCAATCTACATAACACCTGGTCTTTACAACCCAAGTCATTATGAATGTGGTCCAAGTTGTCACTGTAGGATTTTTATTATTTTCGCATTCATTGGAGGTGTTTCTTAAATGGAAGTTCCCGGATCATGTTCCCTTGGTTAGTGTGGATGGAGTGCCTGCCTTGCCCAGGTTTGCTGGGGTGTGATGATGGAGGAGAGCAATGGGAAAAAGCAGCATGCTACATCCCAGATCCTCTGGTCAATAAACAGTATTACAGGCTGAGCACTCAGAGAAAAGCCCACCCAATTCTGGGCTTTGGGGTGAAAAGGAGGAGGCTTCTGGGTTAGGGATGGGAAGCGAAGGTCCCAGAGCTGGTCAAATGGGGAATTCATTGCTACCCACCCTCTCTACAACAGTAGGGCGTGAAAAGAAGACAGATCGGAGACCAGTGACTGAAAGGAAGAATTTAGGATTATGGTTTTGTTGTTTTGCTTTTTAGATTTTAAATCTGGAGGTAACACCTATATGTCAGACCTGGGGATAAATAGGAAGGCAGAAGTAAAAATAAAGAAATGACCAACACTTGCCAAATATCCAGCAAATCTACATTGTTATCTCCCTTTCCTTGCGGCCACCACCATCTTTTGCAGGGATCAGTGGTCTCCTTGTTATACTCTGGTCATTTTCCTTGTGTCTGCACAACACTGAGGTGAGCTTTTGGAAGTCTGCATTAGATCATATGGCTCAGAGAGCTAAAACCACACCCTGGCTTACAAGGACCTTCCAGTTTTGCCCTCCTGCTCCCTCTCTCAGCCTGCCATAAAGGCCTCCACTTCAGACTCACAGCTCTCCAGCTACTTTGGTTCCTTACATACTCTTCAAATGCTAAGCTCTCCCAGGCACAGGATTGTTCATCATACTATCCTTCTCTTCCTTTCTTGGCTGATGCCTACTTATATGAGATGCAATGTATCTTAGCGGTTGAAAATGTGCACATTACTGCCAGGCTTCCTGGCTAAATCCCAGGTTTTCTGCTTATCAGCTGTGTGATGTTGAATAAGTTGCTTCAACTCTCTATTCTTCTGTTATAAAATGGAGCTGACAATAATGCCTGCCTCAAGTGGGTAGTTATGAGTACTAGGTAGTACATGTGAGAGTTTTAGCCCAATGCCTAATATCTAGAATAATCTCAGCAAATGTTATTAGCTTTTGAGTCTGAGCCTAAATATCATTTTCTCTGAGAGATGAGATTTTCATCTGATCCAGACCCTCCCTGTGTTGCATTCCTTTGTCATGGAACTTTTCTCATTCGTATTATTGTAATCATTTGCACACTTGTGTGTTTATTGTCCTTATTAATTAGACTGTAAGCCCCCTGAAGGTATTCAGTTATATTACTGAATAACTAATATCTACACAGGACCAGTCACATAGTAGACGATCAACAAATATATTACTGAATGAATGGCTGAGGCTGGTGGTTCAAGACTGTGAATGTTGAGAGTCTTCTAGGAAAGTATTGGGGCTTCAGAAGGACTGAGTTGGGCCAGAAGCCAATGGCGTTCCACTGTATTACTTTTAAAGACATTATCTTTACATTGTATTTTAAGATGTTGACATATCAAAATCAAATTGCTGGACCAAGCTCAAAACTTACATTCATATGCCATGATTAAATGCTCTTTTTTGGCAGAAAAAAAATGTTCGGATTTGCCATAGGATCTCATCCAACCTGGAACTGGCCTGAATGAATTGTGTAAATGAGACAATCATGGTGCCCCCCCCCCCACTACGCCATTCTGCTCCACAGGGTGACTGCATATTCGATTCAGTTCACTGCTTCAGCGCACAGGCTACTGCACATTTGAGCAGCCAATTCCTCAGTAGCAAGCCCAAGATACTGGCTCATCCCTGTATTCCTCACTGCTATTTTAAATGGAGCCTCTTTATTAACATCGGTCTTATCTCTTTTTTGTTTAATGTCACTGCTTGTTTATTTCATTTACATAGCACTTTCCCATCCAAGCTTGTTAGCTTGTATGGAGAACATCATGTTCAAAGAGAGTAATGGCAAACATCCACAACAACCAAAATGAGAATTTCAACTACAGTAGTGCTTGGATAACATAAGGTTACTTTCTTCTTGTAGCTCACCATTGGTTTTCATTGGGGACCTAATCCCAACAGATTCCCACCCCTCTCTTCACCCATTGTTAAATTTTTTGTTTCATACTTATTAGAAGCATGGTGATGATTGGGACCTTTGGTATCTGTGTGTATAGGATTATGGGAATTTCTAATCTCCAGCTTATTTTCCACCCCTGCTGATCCTTATGCATAATGATGTCACCTATTTTCAAAGCTATGTTCTTCCTAACTTTTTTGGTGCCTTATTTTATAAAATTTTATTATAATGTTTATATAAAATTTTATAAAATGATCTCATCTCTACCTGCCTTGGTTATCCTTTAAATGTTTCTAGCCACATCTGGATTTTAAGTACAAAGCCTTTATTAAAGACTAAATCTAAGTATCTTGGCAAAAAACTCAGTGTCAGTAAAAGCTTTATTTAAAACATAAACTAGTAGTTTGGACTAGAAGTTAAAAAAAAGGATTTATAATGAATCTTATGTCTGCATTTTTCTTCTGCCAGATTTGTATGCAATTGCACAATGTCAGATACAATCTTAGCTCTTGTGTTTCTTGACTTCACTGAAATACCTGTTGTTGGCACAGTGCCTTGAAGAAAAGTGATATTCTGTAGTGTAAAGTGATAAGATGCAATGATGTTTAATATTCACAGTTCTTTTATTTTTGAAAAGAAAACATATTTAATTCTTATGGATTGCTCCTTTTTAAAAGAACCTAAATAACTGGGCACATTGAGGACATAATTGTCATATAACTATTATCATATAGCCTAGATTCAAAAACTGGGAAAGCAAATGCAAACACTGTAAGAGAGGAGGCAACTTGTTTATTAAGACTCAAAATATTCTAGGGGATATCATAACTGAGCAGAGTACAAGATTAATGAGAATAGGTTAGTATAATAAACTGAAATGCACATTGAAATCAAATTGCCAGCCTAAAACAAAAATATATACATCACTGCCTCTGAAGTAGGAACGGGATACATAACTACAAAAATGTCCATAATATGACATACTCAGCATCCTTGATAACCTCTTTTTAGAAGTACTAAAAGCACAAATCTTTGTACCGTATGAAGGTCTATGCATGGCTGAAAACGACAGCATTGATTCTGGGAAGACTGGAACCTGGGAAGCCCGGGTAGAACATTTCAGGAAAGCAGAAATGCTTTTCTTTGGCTGCTGTTCCTCAAGTTACTTAAATGAGACTCATTGGCTATTGATCTGTATATATTGAGATTACAATAAAACATAATGGACCAGTTTCTTTTCCCTGTGGCTCATAGAACTGGCATTTTTACCTCTTGGGAATAACACACTTTAGGTTTGGATTTGGGGGAAATGTCCCAGGATCTGGATGGCAACTGATGTGTTTTTAAGATAATGATGTCAGGAAGAGAGGTATACCCAAGAATATGCTGGTCGTGCTCACTGGGAGAATAGTGATTGCTGTTTAAAGAATTGAGATTCCCACTTTCAGAACCCGTCCCTCAGCACGGTGGGCTGGGGCTCCCGCCTATATAGCCAGGTTCCCTTTAGGATGTTACTTACATTCCGTTGATTTGTGATTTTTCCCCATCACAGATCCTAGCTTGTCTATCTCTTTAATCTAATTTGTGCGATGACATCAAGCTTTAATTTTATCATTATTATTTTGCTTCTTTTAAAACACTTGTGGTGTGCCAGGCACTGGATAAAATAGAAAAGACACATTCCCTGCTGTAGCAGGGCTCATACATTTAAAGAGGTATGGCAGGCAAAAATATCCAGTAATTGGCGATAGGTAGCTCTCCTGTTTTTTTCCCCTTCTGCCTTTTGAAGCAACTTCATCCCTCTGAACAAGCCTAAGAAGTTCCCTGGATCAAAGGTGTCAAAAACGAAGAGGGTTGGGAACAAGTGTCAGGGTAGGCAAGCGACTTTCAGAGCTGTGACTTGCTCCTGGCCGGCCCACGTGCTCTGGGTGCCGCACTCCGGCTTTACCTGGGTGGACTCGGACTCGCCAGCTCTTCCTTGACCCTGGCGTCCCTCCTCGGGAGGCGAAGGCGCCCTTCCCACACCTCCCGCACCATCCCCCAGGACTGCACGTCCTCTAGACCAGAGGCCCCAGAACTAATCTCCAGGCTCTGCTTGAAGTGGGCTGGCAGCCGCGGGGAGCCTCTCATCAGGCGATGTCCAGGCAGGTGGGACCGGGTCCCCAGGGTCTCTCCAGACTCCCGTCCGATGTTTCCTTTTAACTCTGTCTCCTACTTACCCTGCTAGGATCTTCTTTGTCTTTTTCCTAGTAACACTGAAGCCTTCTCGTGCGTGGGGACTGCAGAGGAACCCCGGGCCACCCCGACCGCGCGGGATGGCTCAGCGAGTGTGTGCTTTATGGTACGGGTCTGAGTGTCGGCGCGTCTGTGAGTGTTGCTGCGGGTTACAAATGGGGACCAAGAGCAACCCACTCTCTGCCCTTTTTCTCCCGTCATTTCCTAGAGCTCCGGGGCTCCAAGCCCTGGTCCTTCTCCGCAGCACTCAGCGGATTGGGCATCCCGGGCTGAACCCAGCTGGGGCGGCGCCCTCACCCTCCCGCACCGCACCCCGAAGCTTTAAAGTTGCGGGAAACAGTTTCGGGGGGCCCAGGCTGAAGCCAGTGAGCCCGCGGCGGCTGCTCGCCCCGGGGCGCAGGCTGCGCCGAGGGTCGGGCTGGAGAGCGGGCAGCCGGAGGACGGGGCGGGGGAGGAGGCGGGGAGGGGCTGCGGGGAGCAGCTGGCGGGGGAGGCGAGGCGCAAGGTGGCTCCCCGCGGCCCCGCGCCCCGCGGCTCCGGGGGACGCACCAGGCAGCCAATGGCTGCGCAGAGGTGTACAGCAGATGGCGTCCGACTGCGCCGTTCCTTCCTCCTCCTCCTCCTCCTCCTCCTCTTCCTCCTCCTCCAGTGCTGAGGAGCCAGAGTCGCCGCCGGGTTGCCAGACGCTGGAATGGGTGGTCTCCCGACAGACACCACCATCTTTCTTGCACTCGGGAAGCTCGGGGCTCGGCAGCTCCCAGAAGCTGCGGCTGCGGCTCAGGCGAGGCGGGTGAGTGCGGCCGCGCTGCGCCCCGAGCGGAGCTGGGCGTTCCGGGCCCCCGGGCGCCTGGCGGGGCGCGGGGCGGCAGCGGGCGGCGGGCGCGGGGGCTGCGCCCCTGGCACAGACTTTGCTCTTTCCTCGCCGGCCAGCCTCCCTCGCCCTTCTCCCCTCCGCACGCGGGAACTTGGAAGCGGCGCTTCTCAGAGCCTGTGGCTCTGGGCTGCGGGCAGGAAGGGCTGGCGACCCGGGCGCAGCGCGGGGACGCTCCAGCCAGATGGGCGGGCCGGGACACCCCGCGCGCGACTTGGGCAGCGGCCTCAGGCAACGGGACCGAGGCGTGGGATTCCCACATCCAGCTCGCGTTACGGGGTACGGAGAAAAGGAACCGGGTTTCCCAGTCCTGCGCGGGCGCCTGAGGTCGGAGGGCGGGGAGTTCCGTGGGCTTTGCGAACAGGTTGACTGAGGGCTCCCTGTCGGTTGCGCTGACTGCGAAATCTGCGTGTGGGCGTTCAGGGCCCCGGAGGACAGCTGAGCAAGCCGAGAAGTTTTGTGGCTTCCTCTGATTTATCCGTGGCTTGTCCCGAGGGCGCAGCAACAGTTTAGGATTCCACTGTCCCTGCGGGGGACGAGGGGTGTGCCGAGGAGAATGGGACCCTGGGTCGTCCTGGCGGCACATTGTTCATGAAGAGAAAACGGAAAAGGGCGCCAGTGAGCGGCAAGGAGGACGAGGGTATTTTCTAAAACATCACCTACCTGCACCTGCCACCTTCCCTGTCATACGGTCCACGCTTCCACGGTATGAAAGTTACTTGAATGCTAAAATAAAACCTTTGCTCTTTGGTGCCTGCATATTTTGCGTCTTGAAAAGTTACAAAGCTTGGGGCGTGGGGTGTGTGTTGGAGCATTAAGTGCTTTCTGGTTCTCGGTTGAAATATAAGGAAAAAATAAGTTTGTATGAGGGAGAAGGGTCCTTGAAATCTGAACATGCCTCAAGAGCTCTTTTGATTCAGTTTTGTACAGTCAAGGTGGAGTTGGGCTAAGACTGAGATTTTGGCACAGTCTGTGGAAGATGCCAGGGTTATTGGCACTCTGTTGCAGGGCGGTCGGGTGGTTGCCTGTATTTCCCCACCTGCGGGTGCCTTGGTGCTCTTGTAAATGACGATCTGAGGGAAGGAGTCCTCTAGCATCGTGTGTCTTAGTACACTTGTGAGTGCTGTTATTATGGAAGTGGAAATCCCTGAAGTCAGGGTGTACACCAGCCAGATAGGCTGGTGTGTGTGTGTGTGTGTGTGTGTGTGTGTGCGTGTGTGTGCGTGTTGTATATCTAGAGTTTCCTCTTGACAGGAAATCTTCAGATGTTGGGATGTGATTAAACCCACTGGCAGTGTCAAGGCAGTCTGTTTGTTAGGCAAACTCCAAGGAAGCCTTTTACATTCAGTTGTTGGTTAAGGTTTCCTGAGAGCCTCTTAGCATGTTAGTAATCAAATCAAGTAACCTATTCCGTGGAGAATAAATGCTCATATCTTTGTGGGTTAAATAACCCCCATAAAACCCCTGTGTTGAGGCTTCCCTTTGGAACGTTGCTATTCTTAAAGCTCAGTGCCATTAATAATAGGAACCCTCTTTTAAAACTTAATGTGATCACTTCTGTATTTCCAATGGGTGGATGAACCAACTGGGTTGATTCCCTAGAACTGGCTTCCACTTTCCTTGGCCATTGTGTGTGTGTGTGTGTGTGTGTGTGTGTGTGTATTTTCTCGCCTACCTGCTGGGAATTGAGGGTTGGACACTTTTTTTGTGTGTATACTTGGCCTTGAATTCAGGACCTTCACACTGAGCTGCATCCTTAGCCCCTTTTCAAGATTTTTGTTTTATTTTGAGACAAGGTCTCCCTAAATTGACCATGCTGGGCTCAGACATACAATCCTCCTGCTTCAGCCTGCCAGAGTATTGGAATTAGTGCTGCTGTGCACCATCGTGTCAGGTTGCAAACTCTTTTTGTATATTTAAGTGAAAAAGCATTATGAAATAATTATTCAGACCCTATGACAGCATACTCACTTACTTCTAAAGACTTTGTGGATGTAGTTGTTGTAATCCCATATAAAAAATATGGGATAGTCTTGCAGAGTGGGACAGACTGACTTGGAAGACCGGCACACCTACAAAGCATTTTGGGTCCTGTAGACTGCAGACTAGTTTGCATTAAGGGTTTGGGGATATGTGCTCCAAGAAAAGCTACCTACTCTTGGAAGACTTCGAAAGGCTCTTTTGAGGGTTCATAACACAACAGGCTCACTTTATATTTAAATCAATACTGGAAAATGATCTTTTTGATTTTTTTATTTTCCCCCATTGCTTTTCATCAAAGTCATTGCTTGCTAAGGAGTCAAAAGGCTAAGAAACAGAAACACTGTTAGAAAATAATTACAGATCATAAAAACTATATAAACACAGGCTCCACTGTTTGAGAACTGATATTAATAAGTTCATAACTAGATGTACCATTCCGTTCTCCGGTGAGTGCGAATTTTAAGAGAAAGTAAAGAAGAAATTAAAAAATGGTACTGCTGAAATGTTCTTCAAATGGTACTGCTGAAATGTTCTTCATCAGAAAAAATATTAAAGATTTTGTCTGTGTGCTGCAGATACTATTTTGAAATAATTCTTTCATTAAGATCTATTTCAACAAGTTTGTCTTGAAATCACAGTCTAAAGCAGAATGAAAAGATAGGAATTAAGTTACTGGAAGAGGAATGTGCAAACAAGACAAATTCTAAGGCATGCAGCTCATTTTAATTAAACTCCACAAGTTGAGGCTGGAGTCCTATGATTCTTTCACAGAAAAACAATCTTGCCAAAACTTTAATTTTGCTATACTGCACACCTTTGTAAAGGGTAGGCCTTAAAATAAAACACTGATTCAATAGAATGAAGAATATTTGACTGATCCTATTTAGTTTACAGTGAAAATGACAAATGATATGGTATACAGTATTAAATGCATGATTAAAATAAGCAGATTAAAGAATTCTAAGTAAGTGACAAGTATACTAGTTGGTAGGAAAAAAGAACAGCGTCATTAGCACCTAAGGTTCCAAGATACTGTACAAGTGCTACATAAAGGGTGCATCTTTGAATAACACTAGGGTATTACATTATCAAAAACTGCACACGCTCCTTAGATGCTTTCTTGGATTTTTGAGTATGAATTGCACATAGTGCTTCATGTTTTCAAAAGTAGGCATTTCCTAGTACATAACTCTAAAAGAAGCAGCTGTAATCATTTTAACACCAGCCAGCTCCCTAACTATACCACAGGTCCTTAATTTAGAGCTGTTAACAGGATTAATATCTAAGTGATAATTACCACGTTAAACCTGTGAAAGTACCAGGATTTTAAACTCCACTTTTAATTCTAGAAATTCGCTACTGTGAGTTTGATTGGGATCCCCGGTTTAACAAACCTGAAATCATTGGTATTGGTATTGTTGCTTCAACATGATATACATATACATTTTATTCACCCTTCAAAATTTCTCATTAACTGAGATTATTTTGCTGATACTTTTAGTAGGAAAATAGCCATGAATAACAATGGATGGTCCTGACCCACCCCTTGTTATTCATAATAGCAAGCAGGGGCTGTTGATGAAATTAAGTGAAGAGAATTAAGAATAGTTGCATGCTCAGCTTTTATGCACCTCTGCTGAGAAGGAAATAGGAATTCTAGTCATTTAGACCGTAGGGTTATGTTTCTTTTTGAGTCACAATTCCTGGAGCAGGCCAGCTACACAAAATCCATCTACATAGTTACTTGTGTAGTTTATAGTTTACTTTTAATTTTATAATGAGCATTCTGTGGCTACTAGATCAAGCATTTCCCTTGAAGGGGAAAATAGAATATTAGGGAAACCCAGTTGCTTCGTACCTTTCAGCGAAACTGACTCTAGAGGTGCTATAGAGTACTTTCATGGCTAGTGAAGGCTCAGTTATTACCACAGTGAGGAGTTGAACCCAAGCTTGGTTTGTAAGCAGAACCATTAAGTCATCTGGCACATACACAGTCCTCTGTATTTTCAGAATGTGAGTATGCTGTCATGATCAATAAAACACAGTGTATTTTAAAGCATCACAAAATACCTTTTAGCTTGAGTCATTAGGCTTTTTTTGGCAATTAATGGGATTCTAAAAGTACAAGTCTTTACTGTGATATGGGAATTGGTAGAATGTTTTAAAGTTTTAAAAAAGGCCCTCTTCGCAGAAAAGATTAGACATTTACCTAGATGTGGGGATCCATGAAAATGTGAAAGTGTGTCCTGCATAAAACAAAAACCGTCACTGTGGAACTCAGGAATTTCGTAGCAAGGCCCACAATGCTTGTTTTTGATTTTGCCTCTCTAGGCATATTTTAATTATGAGCCTCTTGCACTTAAATGAGCTGTAGCTAAAAACAGGATCCTAAGTTATGAATGTGCAAACAATTATTTAATGCCTTGACTGGGAAGGAACTGGTTGCTGTGTTGTACTTGCGTGTATTAGGGTTGGCTGCAGATTTGTGCAGCGTTATATATTAGTGAACAGTTCATTACCTCTGGAAGAATCACAATGTCGAGAAAAGCTCTAAGCTTCATAGCAGTTAGGCACAATTGCTTTGGTCTTAGACTGTAGTTTTGTAGTACAGCATATTTTAATTTTGGGTTCTTTCATTTGGCTGTTTTAAAAACCATACCCTGTACTATGCATAAATGAAGGATTTTAATTATAGGAAGACTGAGGCTTGCACTAATCTCTTGCAGAGTTTGCTTCTAGGCGCTCCTCTATTGATTTCTACATTTTGTGCTTACGTTAGACATATTCTGGGTGATTTGGCCCACATGCATTGATAGAGCTTTATTGGATGTAAAAATATTGAAATTTTTCTGTACTAGTAGGTAAATGGGTACTGTGTGAGCCCCGAGGAGAGCCTACACTCTGGACTGTCTTGAGTGTCCTATAGGCCCCTTTTTAACACCCATCAGATCATATCTTGATACAGACATTAAGAAGGTCCTGCCTGGTACGGCAAGGGGGCCTTAAGTCCTGCTCCAGGGCTATTGCAAGAATTTTCTGATAGTTTTTTTCCCAACAGGAGTGAATGTAAACCTTGGCATTATGCCTAATTGAATTTAAAATGTTTACATTTACATTTTAGTGTTTCTGTCCAACAATTATTTCTATTAAAACTACTTGAACATTGTTTTCAATGCTAAGTGTATTACCTAACAGAGCAAAAAGACAGCAAAACCTCTTTCAGCTGAGTAATCAATATAAAATTAATATTATAAATTATTATAAATTATATAAATTTTTTTAAATTTATAAATTTTATAAATTTATAAAATTACAAATTATTATAAAATTAATTTAAAACCACATTCCTTTTGAGTTATTTGTTTTCTTAGAAAACATAAACTAATACTAAAACATAAAATAAGAATATTCTTAGGGGTAAAGCCAAATTTCTTTTTTTTTTTCCGGTACCGGGAATCGAACTCACGGCCTTGCTCTTGCCAGGCAGGCACTGTGCCACTGAGCTAAATCCCCAGCCCCAAAGCCAAATTTCTAACCCAGGTCATAACAATAAAACTTCTGCCCCACAAGTGGTCTCTGTCTGAGACCACTTAATTAAATGTATGTTTTTAGAGTGATTTAAAAGTTTTTTTCTTGTAGGGAAAAAGCAATTATTGTTTCCATCCTCTCTGTTTCTAGTCTTAGCGTTAACTCTGTTTCATATTGATGTTCATTAATTTATGTGATTAAGTATTGTTGATGGGGTTTTATTTCATCTGAGTTGACCCATTCTCTGAACTACAGTATCTTCCAGCCAGTCACAAAGGGAAAGAGATGTTGACACCTTTGAAGATTCTTTGAAGAAAATTCTTCAATGCTTTCCCTGGATCTCTTGTGCTAAATGCAAAAACACAAGACTCAAACACATCCTATCAATTTTTTTTTAATACCAAGGACTGAACCCCTTTGCACTGAGCTACATCTGCAGTCTTTTTTTATTTTTTATTCTGAGACAGAGTCTCTACTAAGTGGCCAGGTTGGGGTTTGAACTTGTGTTCTTCTTGCCTCAGCCTCTTACAGTGCTGAGATTACAGGTACAGATCACCACCTCTGGCTGTATCATGATTCATGAGCAGAAAAGGGTAGTATTCACATCCTATATCGATTTGTCTAATATCAGCCATTGCTTTCTTCCTTTGTGCGTCTCTTGTTCTAGTCACCACACTGACCCACACTTTTTAAAGTGGCCACACATGCCTTTTTCCCTCTCTTCCCTGTCCCTAGTTATACAAATTGTATTAGTCATGACCCAGTTTTAATTATACTTCCACTGAATTTTCTCTGATTATACTAGTTCACAAAGCTCTCTTTCAGTCTGAACAACTGAAGTGGTAAATTCTAATTTTAATGTTTGATTGAATCTGCTTCCTTATTAGCATCTACTTGTAGAGTTCTGATGGCAAAGGCTTTGGATGGGAAAGGATACCCTCTCTGTACTGAGAATCTGGAAAACGTCAGAGAGTAGAATGTGATAGAGAGTAGGGTCTAGGTAAGAATAGCCATTTGATGTTCTGTAGAGGCCTCCTACCATCCAGGTAGGGAATAAGAGTGGTTACCAGTTACTGTGGAGCGCAACTTGCTGCATACCAGGCTAAGTACATTAGAAATGCTGTGTTTCCTGCTCATAAACATGTTTACAACATGGGCACTGTTATTCAGTCCCATTTTGTTCATCCTAGGAAACAGAGGCTGAGGGAGCTTTGATATCTCGTCTATAGCTAATGCAGCTGGAAAATTACAGAGCCACAACTTGCATCCAAGTCTGTTGCACTGCAAGTGCCATTCGCCTTTGATTCACCAGGCTGCTCTAGAGCCTGAAATTTTGGGCAGTAATTTTAGTCTTAACTTCTAAAGGAATTTCCTCAAAACGCGAGAGCACATATACTTATATACTTACCAGCTGTCAGAGCCTCTAGTGAACATGGAGGTGACCGACAGCAAGAATATTGCTGAGTCACCGCTAGCTAGAGGTAGAAATGTCATCTAGAAATATGGAAAAAGGCTGTGTTTTGATTTGGCACAGACCTTCTGCATGAAGATTATATGTTAGAGCTGCAAAGAGCCTGAGACATTTATATTTAAAAATGTTAGTGTCCCAAGGAGCCATGGGAAGACTCAGGAAATCCAGACTGAGAAAATCCCCACTTTACTCCTTCTTATTAATGCTCCATCATCAAGATACAGCTGTTCTGCCCACTATGCAAAGTCTTAGCTTTGAAGTTAGCACAGCAAGTAGGAAAAGGGATAATGAGTTTTCAGATGTGAGAATGGACTGGCAGTAGCCCTGGCCACTCCTGAGATTTGGTTAGGGCTCTGGTCAGGGGATGCCCATGTCTGTCCTCACTGACTGGATGTGCATCCTCACAGGAAGCTATCGATAGTCAAAGGGACAGCTTCACTGAGAAGAGAAGGACTGTTCTTCCGTTAAGTATTTGAAGTTATCTTTCTAAAAATGTTTTGCTGGGTCAGCATGATGATTTTTTGACATGAAATTCTGTGAGACTGTATAATAAACCCATTTCCAACACCAATAGCTCTTCACAATTTCTGTAGAAATATAGTGTTGGAATATGACCAGTTTCTTTCTGCTTCTGGCAGAATCATATATAAAGAAGCACAGAGGAGTTGAAGTTGTAAAGAGATTTTGCCTTATTCTAGGAATGAACATTTTCACATTCAGAGCTGTCTGGAAATGTGATAGGCTGTCTCAAGGAAATGTGAGTTCCCCATCTTTGGGGCCATTCAAGCAGAGGATTAACAAGTACATGTCAGGATATTGTGCAGAGAGGGCGCAGGCACTGAGGATTTATTGAGCACGAACTACGTGCCAGACATTGCTCTTCATGTGTTAATGCTTGAAATCATCTCAAAAAACTTGTGAGATCAGGTGTATTACTATTTGTAGTAGTAATCCCATTTTATAGATGCTGTAGCAGTAAGTGGCTTGTCTCAGACCAGCCGTCTGGTTCTAGAGCAGTGCCTGCTTACCAGAAATAGAAGACAAGCTGCCAACAGAATTTTCAAATCCACCTTTATATTTTCTAGTAGCCACAATAAAGAAGGAAAAAAAATCAAAATTAATTGCAGTACTGTATCTTATTAACCCTATATATATTTACAATTTTTTGTTTTAACAAGAATTATTAAAAAGTTATTAATATGTGGTACTTTAGGTCTCTGATGTACTAAGATTTAAAATCTAGCCTGTATTTTACCCTTCCTGGCACATTCTGTGCAGGCTAGCCATGTTTCAAGGGCTCAGTAACCCCACGTGCCTGGCGGGCGATCACTATGTTACAGTTCCACTCTTCCTGAGGAGCTGGCGTGGTGGTGCATGCCTGTAATCCCAGTATTTGGGAGGCTGAGACAAGATTGTTGCAAGTTTGAGGCCAGCCTGGGCTCCAAAATGAGCTCAAGGCCAACCTGAACTGCGTAGTGAGACCCTGTCTCAAAAAGACAAAAAACAAAACTAAACATCTAAAACTAAACTAAAAATCTCCTCTTCTTGCCTAGTGACTGCTAGGTTTCCTTGCATAGAGGAGGCCATTCACATGTTTATAAAGGTTGCTCTTACATGATAGCAGTACAAATAATCTCTTTTTAAAAAAACCCTAATATACTTCCAAACTCAACTCAGAAACATTTTTACTTTCAAAACCTGTAAGAGAGGAAGATTTTTTTGCATCTTATCTGTAAAATCCTGAATCCCATATGCCTTTCTTTGGTGAAGATGGAGCACATTTGGCTTGCTTGCCTTGACAGCTAGACATACACATCACCAAATCACCAAAACACCTTGCCCTTCTTGTTTTCATTTAAACAGTCTCCATTTCTTTTGTCCTTTGATTTTTGTTTTTTCTGGGTTTGCTAGATTATATGTGTAGCCTATTGCATGTGAAATGAGCATAGCTTAGGACCTGCGTATCTCCAGAGAGCAGTGGAAGGAAAAACATTAACTTTAACATGAACGTAATGAATTTTTCTAATTTACACCTGATACGTATTTCTCAGCACCCTCTTACTATGTCCTTATTATGATCACTGCAGCCAGAAATGATGAAGGTGATATTTCTGATCAAACTGTAGTAATAATTTGGTGGGGTTGATTCATTTCCTGGCAGGATTCACTCTTCTCAGTGATCTGAAGGGCTTTTCTCAAGTTGAATTTCTGACAGTAACCAGCCCTCTGCGCTGTGACATGCTTCAATTGAAAAAACAGAATGTGACATGTATTTCATTGTGTGGAACATATAAAAAAGTTCTATGTTTCCTTTGTGAGCACATCCTCTACTTAGCTACATATAATAGTGTGAAACATTTTAATAATTCTAAGTCTTCTTCAGGAGGGCAGTGGATTACACAGGTAGCTTAAACCTGACTTTAGTTGCTTATTAAAGGAAACATAATAAGAACTAGACTTCTGCTAGAAAAACTGTAAATTCAGGAGGACTATCCTTGTGGAGACAGACTCCAAGGATGTATCATCTAATATTTTCTGCATGATTTTTAGGTGTTTCTTTGAATTATAGAACTGGTAGCATTAAAACATAATGTTGTGGACATAATATATTCCCAGTGAAGCATTTCTTTTCATTTCCTTTTTTAAAGAAACAATTACACATTTTTTGGACAGTAAGACAAACTGTTGTAAAGTGCAAGATGTGTCTGTAAACATTCAGAGATTACTTACCGAGCATCTGTTGTGTCCGTGGTACAGAGTGGATAAAAGCAAATGTAAGATACCAGAACAATTTACAAAAATTTACACTCTATGGAGGAGATGGACGTGTGCATCTTGTTCTCTTAAAAAAGGCAAACCACGTGATTTATGTGTATTTCTCTTACTAATTATGAGCTTACTAAGAACAGGTGATGCACCTTTCTCTTGCATCCTCTTCAGTTTGCAGAAAGTAACTGCAAAGTAGATGTGTGTTGAATTAAATGAAAGATACATTAATTTTACTTACATATGTAAATTAAAATATCGATACAATGCCAGATTTATAAGGGACCTTTTTTAAAAATGAAGTTTGTGTTTAAAACATAAAGATGAATAAAATCTAGTTCTAAATCTTTTTCTTCTCCTCTGACTAACTCAGCTCTGTTGACTCCGTTCGGTGACTTCTAACACCTCAGCTGCACTAGAAAATATTGTGTTCACCTATAGGAAGTTAGCCACCTTCTGTGTGTGTTTTTCATTTTTTATTTAGAGGATGGAGAGCTTTGCTATCAAGGCACAGTAAGTGATCATCAGAAGTATTTATATGGGAGGTGGATCATGGAGTAGGCTAAAATTTTGTGTCTATGTATTCTTGCATGGGGCTCCCAAAGTCTGTCAAAGACCATAGTGCTAGACAATATCTGGACAGTTATTTAATATTTCTGAGCAAATGGAATCAGCTAAAACATTAGTAAGGCTATGTAACCTACAGTACTGAGGCCCTCTTTGCATCCCATCAAGTGTAGAAAACCTGGTGCATCGCTAGTTTGGCTATTTGAGCTGATTACAAAAATAGATATGAGCAGTAATGACCACAGATCATCAGAAACTGTTCCTCTAGCATTTTACATGGACAGAATTTAATGTACCTTGATAGATTAAATTCCTCTTCTTGAGTTTCTCCAGGAAAATGTAGCCGGTGGTTCTGTACTGCTTGCTTGTAATGTGTCATGCATTCTGTGTGGACTATTTGGAGTATGAAGTGATATCCCCAAATTGGCCGTACACAGAATTTGCATGCAAATAGTAAGACAAATAAGGTTATTTCCATGATGAAAATTGCAGCTGTAGGGTTTCTAGGTGAATAGATCCAGCATTGGAGTGAAGGAATTGGGCACTGTCTGCCTGTTTGTTTTTGTCACAGTTTTCCCAACATAATTTCTGAGGCTGGGATATATATGCTATTCTTTAAGACTGATTATTGGTATTCTCTTTACTATAAAATCTTATTGCATATTGTGTTTCAGGTTGATGGCTTAAGAAATCTCTTTAAGATTCATTAAAAACAACAGTAATAACACTTCTGTGCAGTCTGGCAATGCGAGCAGAATGCTTTATCCTTGGTTTACTGGTCTGCATAAAACTTGATAGCATTCTCAAACTCTGTTTTGAAATCTCATGATGCTCACAGTCTAAATAAAGTGAGACCCAAATCCTCATAATCCAAGGTAAACAATTTTGTCCTGGCACGTGTCAGTGTGTGGCAAGGAAATGTACACAAGGACAGAATTATACATTGATTTGGCAATACGGTTGGCAAGCATAGACATTTGGTAATTCCTACAAGATAAAAGCACTTGAAATAGCAAAGTCGTCATTCAGCCCCAACTGAAAGCTTAAATGCTCAAAATAGTATAAATCATTTATGCAGTGAAACCTTCAGAAATGAAAATCAGATGATGTAAATTTAGACATGTACACATGCACACACATGTACACACACATGTACACACACATGTACACAAACACAAACACACCGAGAGGGAGGTATGGCTATTTGAATGTGAACTCATGGTGAGAAATGAAGCAGAAGGGGACCAAATAACTCAACTGAAAGTGAGAAAGCTTTCTCAATTCTTGGAATTGGATGTGTTCAGAAATATTTGATGGAAAACAAAAAAAGGGATTGATTAGAAGGGGCAGAAGGAAAGAAATCATGCTGCTCCAGAGATATAACCAGTTTCCAAGGTGGGAGAAATCTGTATACCCTGGTTAGATTATGCGTTTTCTTTGATTTAAATAAACCTCATAAACAAGTAAAAGTCCAAATGGGAGAGAAATGGAACAGTGGATGGTGTGTACTGCTAATGTTATTTGTAAAGTACGTCAGAAGTTTATGCATAATGCAAGTGGAATTGCCTCTGACTCCCTCCCTTTCCAGTGACCTGTTCTTCTCTTGTCTTCTTTTCAGAGTATAGCTTCTGAAACTCGTAGAATTTTCCTGGTGTCTCCACTTCACTTTCACATTTCAAAGCACCCAGTCTGGAGTTTGCGCCCACTGCTCCAGCTGAAATAGTTCTCGCCAAAGTCACAAATTGCTTCCTAGTTGTCAAATCCACTGGACTTTTTCCAGTCTCTATTTATTATGATGAGTAAAAAAAGAGTCTTAGTATATTAGAAGAGCCAAGATTGGATTGGCAAAGTCCCCATGATCCTGCCATTTTGATTCTCTCTTCTAAAGCTGCCAAAATACTATTGAGGATTGAGACAAGGAAAATGGGTGATTTGGAACTGTGAGTAAACTGAAAAAAATTGAAATGTAGGATATTCTGCTAAAGAAAAGAATAACATATTGAAAAGAATAGTATATTGATCAAACAAAAGAATAGTATATTGACCTTTGCAAATTGGGCAAGGTGTGGGTAAGAAAAGAGACATTTAGTTGAGATTTATTAATAAAAATGCAGCAGTGTTGTATTGCAGGTACCCCATTAGCCCTGTAGAGGAAATTTTTCTAGGTGCAAGACAGATATACTCCTCTTTCCAGAGGACTTTGAAACCAAAAAGGGCAAAATTATAAAGAAATGCATAAATATGAACATGCACCTACACAAAGATGCCCTTATAAGCACCTGATGTCTATTGATCCAGAGTGTGGAGGGGACAAAGTGTGTACTGGGAGGATATTCTGGTGGATAGCACTGCCACTGAGATCATGTTTGCAAGGGCGCCTGCGATTCCCTTTGAATAGTTCTGCACTTCTTTGCTTGCATCTTCCTAATGTTTCCAGATTAATCTTCTTTCTTTACCTTGCTTTCCTGCTCAGAATCTGTCTTTAGATCTGTATCATCTACACGAGTATTCAGAATGTTACACTCTGAAGTCTTGTAGTTAGTTTTCTAACATTTTCTACTATAGTCTCCTTCTGTAGATCTTCTGGGGCAGTTGCACTTAACCTTGGAACCTTGGAACATATTCTTGTATCTTTTTCCTCTGACTCATTGTAAGCTTTGGTGCCTCTCTTTCCTGTCTCCATATCTTGCTCATGCGGTCCTACTGGAATGGGCTGCATGCTTATTTCCTCATGCTGTAGGTCACAGGTAATGTCTACTTTTCATAGCCTTCACCACAAATCCATAAATATCATGCCCAGGAATTCACACCAAAGACAAGCTGAGCTAGGGGCTTTACAGTGATGTAAGGAATATTTGGATCCACCTTTAATAATAATTTTAAAAACCCTCTGTCCCTTATCTCATATTTGCTGCTAGAATTTCCCAATTAAATGTTTATATACTTGTGTACAGACTCTAGCTTTATTTCAGATTTACTTTTTCCTTACCTTTTTTATTTAGTATGAGACTGTCACTAAAAAAATTCAAGAGATGGAGAGATTGAAGTAGAGAAATGCTAAGTCATTTCTTTTAAAAGAGAAAAGATGCAGTAATATCATTCCAACCATCAGAAGCAGACATTTATTAAATACCTGCTCTGTGCCCAGCTCTAAGGTTAGGGAGGAATTCTTTGTGCCTGGACGCTCTGCAGGGAGATTTAACTGGAGAAAAAGAATGCATCAGCTCATTTTTAAGAGAGACTCAGGACATCAAAATCATCCCTAAGTACCTTTTCAAATCCACCAAGTCAAGCAAAACTATGGTTAATGATATACTTGTGTTTATCAGAGCTGGCATTAAGTAAAATTTATAATACATTAGAGTTAACATTATAGTTTTATATTTGTGCTGCGTGCACATTTGAGTGCCTTGGATCCCACTGTATGATTTCTACATTATTATTATTTCTTTTTGGGGACACTTAGATTATGTTAAATAACTACCAGCTTTCTTGCACTTTTTGTTTGTTGTGTGAAATGTTCGAAGGTGTGTGTGCATGTGTGTGTATAATCTTAATTCCAGATCCTAGATCAGTAAAACAGCCTCTAATTATAATTTATAATGTTTTTCCTTTCCTATAGAAACATAATTCAATTTATGGCCCACTTTTTCATGATATATTAGAAAAAAAAGAAAAGTGTGCTCCTTGGTATGAGATATTAGTATAACTATTATTATGTTGCAACTTAATTTTTCTTTTAGCTTTTCTATTCATATGAATACAGTAATTGTTTTAAGATCCCAAATGGCATATTTGGTTTCTCCCCACTATGCTGAGTATTATACTATGTATATAGTAGGAGTTAATTCAAGCATTTGTTAAATGAATCATATTAGAGTAGGAAAAAAATCTTGGAGACTTCATTGAATGTAGGTTAATCTTGCTTTGATAATTTAGAGTTCCTTTAGGAACTTGGAATATTCCCAAAAACACAAAGAAAATCAATTACTATTGAATGAGACTATAAATTCTGTTTATTTAAGTTTTCTGGGGTTTTAGACATATACTAAATGGGATTTACTATAAATAGGAATAGATAAGTAGACCAATTCAGTCTACAACAAATTTATGGGAGAAAGAAAACAGACCAGTTATTGACGCAAATAGGTCTGTTCTACAGAGGAGTTGATGTTAAGCCTGCTAAAAAGGTCAAGCTTATGGAAGATAAGAACAATCTGGTATGAATCTAGGTAAATTATAAAGCTGAGTTGGAGTGGGTGGGCCAAGACTGCAGAGGGAATGTCCACCACAGGTATGGATGTGTATATGTGTGTTTGTGTTAGCTCATTTTGTTCTGCTCTAATAGAAAACCTGAGTCTTGGTTATTTATGAAGAGCAGAAATTTGTTCTCTAACAGTTCCAGAAGAAGTGCATGATCAAGGCACTCATAGGTTCATTCTTTGGTTCTGAGACCGTGCCTCACTGCTGTATGTCCCTCCAGAGAGGAGGGACATGGTGTCTTGCCAAAATAACAACCAGAGCCATTTTACAGTGGCATTAGTCCATTCATACCCTAAACACTTCCTGTTAGGTTCTATTTCCCAACACTATTGCTTGGGGATTGTTTACAAAACAGAAATTTTTGGAGATGAAAGAAACATTCAAATCACAACAGTTTCTCAGTCCATTTGGGCTCTTATGATAAAAACATCATAATGGCTTATATATAACAGAAATTCTCTTAACATTGTGGTCTCAAGGTATATCCACTTTCCTGCAAATGTCTCAAGTTCATCCTTCTTTATGGCAGAGTAGTACTCCATTGTGTACAGCCACATTTTCTTAACCCATTCATCTGTTGATGGACATGTAGGCCACTTCCAAGATCTAGTTATTAGAATTGTGCTGCTATAAACAAGGGTATGCACACATCACTGGGATATGAGGCTTAAACTCTTTTGGGAAGATGCCTTGAAAGGAATAACTGGGTTTCATGGAGTTTCTAGTTTTAGTTTTTTGAGGCTTCTCCATCCTGATTTCTATAATGTGAAGTGGAATAAGTCAAACACACAAGCTTAGATATTGCACGATTTCTCTTATACAAGAGATCCAAAATATAAGTAATGAGCAAAAGAAAAGATGAATCATAGGTACTAGGGCAATGGTTATTTGCAAAGGGAGGGGGAACCAAAAAGAGATGGAGGGAGAAGGAAGGGAAGGGAGTGGGATAAAAAAGGAATTAGAATGTGTTATGTGCATACACGAACTCCACAGGAGGTGTGTAATCATTATGTGCCGCAAGCACGTTCTAATAAAAATGAAAATGAACTTCTGTTTATCAGTTCTGGAGGCTGAGAAGTTCAAGATCAAGTTGCCAAAAGTTACGGTGTCTGGTTTACAGACAGTGCCTTGTCACTGGGTCCTCACGAGGTGGTTATGGGGTGCGGTGAGCTCGCCAGGACCTCTCATCTCCCTGCTGAGGACTCTGTCTTGTGACCCAGTCATCTTCCAAAAGGCTCCTAATACCATCACACTGTGAGTTAGGATCCCAACATATGGACTTGGGAGTGATCACATACTCAGACCTTTCCATCTGCAGTTAAAGAGTTGAAGTGGGAAAGAGGGAAGAGAGTCTTTGTGAAGGTAAACACTGTTGTCAGCAGTGGAGGTAAAACATGTGCAGGTGCACAGGAACGGGAAGGAGTGAAAGGCCTCATGAAATATGCGCATGCAAGAAGCAATATTTTAGAATTACTATATGATTTCTTATGATGTGATTTGACATAAATGTATAACTGGATTAATAGATTTTATAAATAGATATTTTCAATTTAATATACATATCAAAAAGTATATATGTGTGTATATGTGAATGTGGCTACTCACATTGACTCAAAACAAATTATTTTGCCTTTTTAACGTAGGGAGAATTGGGCCTTGCATTATACTATCAATCTTTTCTATCCATGGGTCACATATGCATGGGTTCCATAACCTTGGGTTGAAAGATATTAGAAAAAAATTGCATCTGTACTGAATGTGTACAGACTGATCTGGTCATTATTCCCTAGGCAATATAATATAACAGCCATTTATATCCTATTTCTATTGTATAGGAATTGTAAGTCATCTTGTGATGCTTTGACATATAAAAGCAGATATGCACAAGTTATATGCAGATACTGTGCTTGTTTTGTGAAAGACTTAAGCATTCTTGGGTTCTGGTTATCTGCAAGTGGTCCTAGAACCAGCACCCCATGAATACTGAGGGATGACTGTTTTGGACCTACTTAGTGCTCACTTTGGAGACTTGTTGGATGTCTAGCTCCCTCCTTCTGGTCTACTGTGGTCCCTCATTCCTTCCTCATACATCTCCTGCCTATGCTGCAGCTCTCTGGCCTCTTCCTTTGCCGTCTTGTCTCTCCAACCCTGGTCTCCCTCCAGTTCTTTGTCCCTTTGCACTGTCCCTGCTTGCCAGGACAGTAGCCCCACCGTCTTCTTACTAGTGTAAGCACTGTTGCCTGTTTTGTCAGAGTATAGTTTATATTGTTAAAATGCAACACATACAATTTAAAACCAAACTGCCATGCCATGTAAAATCACACCGTAAAAATTCACAGGGCAAGTGGGAAAAGAAAGTCGGGGCACAAAATTCAGAAAAATCCTCAGTGACCCATTAAATAAAAGGTAAGAAACTGCCACAAAATGGTAGAATGCTTTTGCACATGTCAAATGATACAGAAATGGCAGCATACTTCTAAATGTGGTATCTTACCTTGCAAAAGATCTGAGGTTCACTTTGGAATGGATTTTTGAAAAGCTACTGAGCTGGAAGAGGGTGGAAGGAAATTTATCTGACATTAGTTAGTGTCTTGGCTACTTTTCTCTTGCTGCTGAGACAAAATACCTGATGCCCAGAATTAAGAAAGGAAAGGTTTATTTAGCTTACAGTTTGTGTAGGTTTCAGTCCATACTTGGCTGGCTCCAAGGCAGAGTGGCACATGGCAGAGGGCAACAGTTCATGGCAGCCGAACACAGCAAAAGCAACAAGAGCACAAAGAGAGGGGTGGCCGCTGAAAGAGCAAGCCTCTTCCCCTCCCTTATATTGTATGCAAGCTATCTGCCCCAGGGCGGGTATAGTTCTCACACCCAGCCCTGGACCATGGATCAATCATAAACTCTAGATGCCAGCCCCATGACTGCATGAGGCTTTGAGGGGACATCCAGACACAAACCATAACATTTGGAAATTTGTAGAAAGCTGTAACACAGGATGGGTGTGGCTTGAGATGAACCGAGAGCCCCAGAGAGGTATTTGTGAATTACTACCTGGCTTTCTTCTGCTCGGTACAGATTTTTGCATGTTCACATAGTGTACCTCACAGCTGAAGTTGTGGAATAAGCAAATGCAAAGCTATGTTTCACTCAAATTGTTTCCTAACATGTCAATTTCACCTTTTCAAAATGAGCATCACAGCAGAACTGACTGCACACTGTTGTGAACTGCCCCTGATGAGCATGACTTTCTGGGAATGGCCACTTTTCCCATAGACCAGATACTGAAGCCAGGGTTGGTTTGCTGTTGCTCATCTCTGAGCCCCATTGTACACTGCATTGCTGGTAGTGGTAGTCACTTAAAAAATTCACAAATGAATCTGTCCATCCTTTTCTACTTTCTCCATTTTGATTACTTTTGATTCTCCAGGGCAGAACAAGGGTAATCAAAATGGAGTAATCAAAGGGGAAGGGTTAATGGCTGATTAGGGACCAGTGTATCTTTCCTCCTAGAGAGCAAATCTTGAGATGATTTGTTCATGAATAATCTACACAGACCCTGCATCAAGCGAACTTAAGTGAGAAAATGGAGTACATGCCAAGTCCCTCTTTGGAGGAATTTAAAAGAGATTCTTGCTCTAAAGGTATTTTTGAGACTTGAAAAACATTAGAGGATGGTAAGGCACTGCAGAGCTTAGTGCCTGCAGGATAGCGCTGTCCAGCCAAGGGCTTCAGGGACTGATGAAGGAGGTAGTATTACTGGGGCCTGGGAGTGGAACCACCAGGGGCACCTGGATCCATGAACAAATCACAGACATTGCTGAAAATTCTGTCCTAAGAGGGAGACAGGCTGTGAGAGATCAACAGAGTAATAAACGTAGTTTCTTCTCTCTTCCCACTCTCCTGTAACCAGAAGCCAATAGGCAGGGGAGTGAGAGACGGGTACCTTGCAGGAATTGGCTGGCTGCCCAACAGAGCAGAGCAGGAGGTAAAGCAGAGGTTGATGGGGCACATGATTAAGGTGGCTTATTTCGTTGTCTCTTTGTCCACAAATCAATTGATCAGTGATGTCCAGTGCTGCCCTATGAATCACTTTGCGAAGCCTTCTTCATCAGTTAGTAAGATGCATGGTGGTTGGGGCTTTAATTAGAATTTCCTTGAGAGAATTCACTGGGTCATGGATTATTTATGTTAAAATGTGAAGTATAGGCTGCATGGATCCAGTGAGCCAGAGGGGTGTGGTTTGTTATGATGGAACTTTTTCTTCCTAATGAGTGGTAATGTAAAGGATTTTTTTAAAAAGAGAAGTCTCTAGGTTCGTCACAGCGGCAATGTGGTACACGTCACCTTTAACACGTCTTAGTTTTTTGCACTTTATAGGAAATAATGTCATTCAGAAATTGTATTTCCAGCTGAATATTAAAGTATTCTTTTTTTTGTTTTTTTCTCCGGTACCAGGAACCAAACTCATGACCTTGTGCTTGCCAGGCAGGCGCTTTTGCTGCTGAGCTAAATCCCCAGCTCCTAATATTAAAGTATTCTGTAGAGCAAAACAAAAGTAATCAAAATGGAGCTTTTAGAAATAACGATTCTGAGCACAGAATCTCCGTGAGACCAAGAACATTCTTTTTACTTGGGCTGCTTTTTTATTTGGCTCATTCAATCATTTAGCTCAACAATGCTCTATTCTGCAGAAATTATTCTTTTAAAGATACTAAAGGACTTACAGTCGGGGATACTGTGGTATAAGCGCCTGCCTGGTGAATGCAAGATCCTGAGTTCAATTCCTGGTACCAATAAATAGACAGATAGATAGATAGACAGGCAGACAGATAGATAGATAGATAGATGGATAGATAGATAAAGGCCTTAGTCCACTGAAAAGATAATATTTACTTTTTAGATTCCAGTCTTTGTGTCTGTTTTGGTGACATATGTGAAAGAGAGAAAATGTAAAATGAAAATATAAAGCTTTATAATAATTTACTAATTCATTCTTTTAGGAGGAAGGATTATCAAACTATAGAATGCAATTTAATTTTAATATTCAATGTTTGGAATTTCCAAAACACTTGAATTGGTTTTTCAATCTGATATTTAGTTCTGAACTTGCAAAAACATTATATGCAAGATATTTTTTAATCTTAGTCTATAAAATTATCACCATGATGAAGTATTTGTTAACCTTTCCTCTGTTGGTAGTACTGTAGGGTGCAATTTATAAGGCAAGTTACAGTGACATTCAGTGGTTCTATAAACAAGGATAATTTATTACACCAGCTGTAGTATTTTAAAGTCACATAGTTAAGAGGGCAAATAGGTAAATTTCTCTTTTTCTCCTAATTGACCATCTATTTTCATAATGCCATTCTGCCTAATGGCAGCAAATGTAATCTTAGGTAATTGTAGGTTAACTTCATCATGTCTTCTTTCTTTCAGATTCACCTGCATATATTCCTCCCTCCTCCTTCTCTTGGAAGGTGCCTGCTATGGGAGAGTGTCTGGCCCTCACGATTCTGCCCTGGCCCAGGCTGGCATAACTTGAGGTGGAAACCCTTTGCTGCTCCTTGGGCTCTGTCAAGGTTTCCTCACAGTGGCTTCTGTAGAATATTTCAGTTCCCATACGCTGCATCTTCACCAAGTCCACACCACCCTCTGCACAGCACCCTCATCTCTGAGGAAGGCCCTTCAGTTCCACTGATTGCCCTGGAGTCACTACCTTGTCCCTCTTGCCCCTGAGGGGAATGTTCAACTGCTTCCTGCACTATCAGTCCTGTAGAGGGCCAGACAGTGTATCCTCTCTGCCCAGTCCCCTGCTGCCATCGCTAGCCTCTCCTCACGGTGATGGTAGCATGGAGACAGTGAGCTGTAAGGGTAGGAGTCATTTATCATTTCCTTTAAAAAAAATTAGAGCATGAAGTTTACATTTATCAGTGGGAGTAGGTACATGTACATAATGTAGCTTGTTTCTGTTTTTTTTTCATTTCCCTCTTTGAAGGCCCCCCCAAAAAGTAAGGTGAGGCTGCTGGGGGTCTGATTGTTCAACACTCCCTCTCCTAGAAACCCTCTGCATCTAACTTGTGTCACTTCAAACATTTCTGCTTTAATTCAAGCACAGATATAAGGTCAATTTTTACATGTGAAAATAACTGAAGATTTCTGTTTTCACATTCTGTTAGATTTTTCCCTTCTTGTAGAGGGCCTTGAGATTGATTGGGGTTGTGTGGCCTAAAATTCCAGTCAAGAAATTCAGTAATCTGGGGGTGAGAACAACTCAATCAATACCCAAGACATTTTTAAAATTCACATTCTGTACCTCTCAGGAGCCTATTACCTTATCTTTCAAAGAGGAATCATAATATCATACAGTTTTTGTTAAGATTCAGTGACATTTCCAGTGTTTTTTTATTACTTGTTACTGTCTTTGATTGTTTGATCAGTCTTACATTCTTGTGTCTGGTGGACTGAGCAACTTTGTTGAAGATAACAATATATTATGTAGCAACCACTGTTAATTCCTATCGTTTTGTTTTGAGGTCATGTATTGTTTTTGTTTTTTTTGTGTGTGTGTTTTGATTTTGTCTTCATTGTTGTTTTGTTAGTTTTAATTTTTTTTGTTTTGTTTTTTTTCCAGTACTGGGAATTGAACTCACGACCCTGTGCTTACCAGGCAGGTGCTGTGCCGCTGAGCTAAATCCCCAGCCCCCAGTTTTCTTAATTTTTAAAATAAAAAAAAAGAAAAAGAGATTCAGTGTGATAGATTAGCACAGTGACCATCAAAACAATTAGTCCTTTTTCCTCCGCTTGTCTCCTTTCCTTTGCAGTAGAGAGAAGGAAAAAAGGTTAACTGAAGTAGATACACACGGCTCAAATAAAACCAGAAAACCAACTCAAGGCTGTAATTTGAAGTGTTACCCACATAATCGCGTTGTGGTAAAGCCAGGAAGCAGCCTTGTGGTATCACAAAAGCAGTGCATATGGAGTATAGAAAATTAGACAACACCGACAAGCAGAAATATGCAAGAAGTCATCACAGTGCAACATGTAGCGCTTACTACTTGTAATTAGTGTATCTCTTCATTGATCCCTGTCTGCATATATATGTTTAATAATTTTATAAATTTCATTCCAACTTGTAACAAGGAATAGCTAAAATTTCCCAGTTGTCTTCAAAATGTTCTCTATCTCAACTAGCATCCAGAAGAGGATCCCAGTGTCCTCTGTTATGTGTTGTATTTTTTGTAATTGAGAGCTGACATTTTTAAAAATGATGTTGGCTTGTTAAGGAGTCCAGTCCAATTGTCCTGTCAAATACCTCACTTTCTGGATTTGTCAGATTGTTTCTATAAGGTGTTCTTTGGTTTCTCTCTTTCCCTTTCTCTGGTAAGTGGATGTTTTATCTAAAATGTTTATCAACGAATATTTTGGGCTTCAGATGGTTCACTGTAACTTCATATACGTCAAGTTGCATCAACTTGGAAGACACGATCCTTAGCGATGCTAAAATTGATGGCTACTTTATTTTTTTTGTTTTTCTTTTTTTTTTTTGTTTTTCTCCGGTACCGGGAACCGAACTCACGACCTTGCGCTTGCCAGGCAGGTGCTTTGCCGCTGAGCTAAATCCCCAGCCCCCAAAAACACAATGTATAACTAGACTGTAAAGTTTTTTGGTTTTTCTCCGGTACCGGGAACTGAACTTACGACCTTGCGCTTGCTGATGGCTACTTTAGAGTAATGACTCATACTTCCATTATGCTGTAAATGTTTCTCCTTCCATTGATAAGGAAATATGTGTGATTATTTTGGCATTCTGTGAATGTCTGATTTCTTCTCAGCTGTTTACCTAATAGTTTTAGCACCTATAAAAATAAAGGTTGTTTCAATCAGAAAAAATGGTTAAGTATGTTGTAGGGAGGGAGATTGCATGACACCTTGTAGAAAGGGGGTAACCTCAGCTTTCTCTGTTCATGTAGGAGGAGGGTCAGATTTTAGTAGCCTTAAATGAGACATATCTTGATGGCCGAGGCACAGAGAATTGCCAGAAATATTAATCATTTAACCCAAAATTCAGAAGAAAGCATTGGGCGATTTTCACTTTAGACCCTATGAAATTTGTGTCTAAGGTCAGTATGAAGGGTATGTCTAAGGTCAGTATCAAAGTTTAGAAAATGGTGGAGTACATAACCCAACATTATAAAAAATTTAAAGCCCCTTAAAAATTAAATCCAAAAAACTTAAAAATGATGTTAAAATGAATTATTTTCAAGAGAAGTCCTCAGTTGGAATGTTTTTCTGTATATCTATATAGTAGTCTGCTTTTGATTACTGGAATTTTATGAGCTCTGACAATTTTTTTCATAAGCCCTGTCTTTTCAGCTCTCCAGGTGTAAATTATTCTTTTCTGTTTGCCTGGAGTAAATTACCCTGTGTTCTGGCATAGGGTCTATTTCTGAGGCTGCTGGGAGGGTCCCATGGTTGTGGATTTTTAAAGAGTTTCAAGGCTTGGCTTTTAAGAATAGGCTGCTTTGTAAAATGAGTGCTGTGTGTAAGCTTGCAGGAGAAATGTATTTGCTTGTTCTTTTAATCCTCTTGGATGGCAAAACTCAAAGTCACTTGAAGATTTGGAGTTGTCGATGGCAAATATAAAGTTTGTGGTTTTAGATTGTATTAATGTATCATTACTTTATTATTATTATTGTTATTTTAGAAATGTATTTCTGTCCTTTATTTTAGGTGCCTCCCCTATATAACTTAGTGATGAGATTTGCTCTGGTTAAGAAAATGTGAGAAGAATTCGAATGCTCCTTGAAAGTAGTAGTTTTATGAGTCATTGTGCCCTCTTTCCCATGACTGGCATGTCCCAGGCAGAAGCTCCTCTTTTAGCTTGGCTCTCAGATCTGTGACATGAAGAATGTGTGAGAACTGAATCTTATGGTTAAAAGCCACTACAATTTTGATTTCTTTGTTAATGCAGCATAACCAAGCTTAAACTTACCAATACAGAGAAGAAATAAAATGTGGGAATATAACACAGGGTTGTGCTTAAATTGATGAGAGAGCAAGATTGATAAGTTTTGTCGGTGACCAGCTCACCATAGTTGACTTGAAAGCACCTGAATTTTCCTTTTAGTTTTAGGATTCACTGAATTATTCTGTCATACTAGAGTAACCTTAAAGCTCCCATTGGGAGCTGAAAGCTACTAAAACTATGTATAACACTATGAATCACAATTGTGTTCAAGAATGAAAAAGGATTTCCTCTGACTGGAGCATGATTCTAAGTTGAGGTTAATGCTAGTGGTCTACTGGAAAATGAACCAAATGTGAGCTGGGACTTTTTAATTATTTTTCATCTGGATATGCTATTTAAGATAGTTATTCAAATTGCAATGTCACATGGTGAAATAACACAGTCTGTTGCTTTTACAGTCACACAAATTAATTTTTAAATGAAATATAAATGTCAGATGATGTATGTCTTACTTGGTTTAAGAAAAAAATCTTTTGTTTTTGATTTTTTTTCTTTAGGAGAAAACATCTTAGAGTAAACTGTGGGAGTTATGAATTGAGAAGAGAAACCATTCTCTCTTCAATTCAAATTAATTTCTCAGAACTGAGGCGGGATAAATAGTGCTGCTCAAGTGTGTGTCTTAATTACAAACCTCAGGGATCTTAAGTTTTATGGCTCAGTTTCAGCATCCAGACCTGTGCAGCGCGCCATAAGTTAGCCAACTTACCTACTAGGTGGTTGCAAATCATTCTTTTACCTAAGGAGAGTTATATAAAAATTAAGAATTAGAGACACATCTTATTTCACCGCAGCTAGTGAGGATGTTCTTTTCAGCAGATCGTTTTGCCATATGTTGGAAATTTCTACATGTAGGTTATTCAGACAATCAAGAAACAGATTAGGGTCTATAATTCATAATTGAAATTTAGCCTTTAGATTAAGTTCATTAGTATGCAGTTGATAGGAGGTATGTATTTATTAAATGAAATGACCTCTAGATTTGCATGCAGTACAAAATTAGATTCTTGGAGGCACAAGGATATTTAAAGTTACTATTTAAGGGGATATTACTGCCGAGATTGAATAATTAAAATTAGAACAGTTTTTAAAGTTTTTGAAATTGCTTTCAGGTGTATGGCCATACCACCCTGAATGTGCCCGATCTCATCTGAAATTGCTTTCAGGCTATTTCTTGCTACACTTCAGTCCTCAGCAAAAATATTCTTTTTTAAACATTTTAAAAAATAAGTGCCAATTTCTCCACCCAAAAAACTGATGATTACTATTTAGTTTTTTTGAATAAATAATTTCAGCTCACTAAACACCCTCTGTGTGTCTGTCAGGTGCTGAGCTCGTGGTACAGAGGTGAAAAGATTTTCTCTCTGCTTTCGAGAGGTTTGCAACTGACAGGTTCATAGAACACAAGCAGTGTGCACCTTTATATATGACGTGACAGGAATATTACAGATCAGAGAGTAATTCTGTTATGGGGAATTATGGAGAGATGAATAAAATGTTACAAAAGCTAATTTTAATTCCAAGATTGGCCTTTCTTGTATGTAAAAAACAGCAAAGTTAAAACAAAAATTAGTCTGGGAGGGGTACTTTAGACTCTAAACTTTAGAGAATGAAGAAAATATTACTTTTTTATGCTCAGTTCTCACAGCACACGGCATTGCAGAATAAGAAAGGATGGAGCCCCCTGGAGAGGTAACCCATGTTCTTTTGTTCCTCAAGGCTCTTAAGAATACTTAATTCCTTGGAAAAAGACTTTTGCTTTCAGAGCATTCCTAAAGTCTAAACTTATCTATCTCTGTCAGTCAGTTTTCTGTTGCTGTGACAAAATGCCTAGTGCAATAACCTAAAGGAAGAACGATACATTTGGGAACATAGTTTCAGGGGTTTCAGTCCATGGCCGGCTGTCTCCATTGCTTCTGGGCATGTGGCAAGGTAGAAACATCAGAGTGGAACTGTGTGGCAGAAGAAAGCCCCTTATCTCATGACAAGCATAAAGCACAGAGGAAGGGGCAAAGGGTCTGAGAAGAAGGGACTGAGAACCAGATATAGTCTCCTTTGTTGTGCTTCCATGACCGACTCCCTTTAAATAGGCCTCACATGCCAAGTCTTTATCATCTCCTAATAATGTCATCAAATTATAAATCCATCAGTGGTTTAAAGTGTTCATAATCCAATCAGAAGACCAGAAAGCCCATCAGCTGGCAACCAAGCTGTTAGTACCTATGCTTTGGGGAGCATAAAGGATCCCAGTCATAGCATTGTCTGACCCTCTGTGTCTTCCTGGTTCCCCAAGGATTTCTCCTAATTTGTGTTCCCATGGCTCTGGGTTTCTTTAAGAACTAAATTTTTGAAACTCACCTTCCCCAGCCTCACTTTTGATGAACTGTATTTTTGTGTATAATAAGCACCATTTGTTAAGTGGGGGAAAAGTGAAGAATATATGATATATAGGGGGAAAGACCTATCTTATTTAAAAATCTTAAAATACTATTTGGCCATGTTTATTGTGCCAGATATTGCTAAAAAGCTCCAGATTTCACTTTTATGTCAGATTTACTCATGGAAGTTAAGCATCTTTATGGAGCTTTTATCAATAATTTAAGCCACAGTGATCTCTACTTTTATTACAAATATCTTAACATCTACAATTTCTGTAAGTTAAAGAGCTTTCCATTATATATTGCCTTGCATCTTGTTTCCTATTGTCTGTGTTGAAACATTGCCTCAATGAAAACATGAAAGTCCTTGGAGATTTCAAGGACTATAATTTACACTCTTTATCCATTATGATAATATATTGGCAGTAGTAAAAATATTACTAGGGCTTCTAAGTTCCCACTGGTTGAGGTATCTGCCTAAATCCAAATGAACCCACACATTTTTCAAAGAAGGAATACAGATCACCAAAGGGATCAAGTAAACCACAGCACAAAAGAATACAGAAGGGGCATTTGCAAGCTTCAAATTACCTCTGAACAGACAGTAAAGTACAGAAGAGGAAATTTAGAAAAGGAGGGGGCAGAAGGGTTGGTGAAAACATGGAATGCACGCCCTCTCAAGAAGGAAAATACTACCTAGATTGGAGGAGGTGTAAGATTCCAGGTACTACTTCCTCCTTACGAGTTCTAACACATGGTGCATTAGACTCTTGGCTACTCAGGAATTGTTATGGTTTGAATTTGTATTGTCCCCCAAACTCATGTGCTAGGAGCTCCATTGCCAGCTGATAGGCTTTTTGGTAAATGATGGGATGTGAGAACTTGAACTTCAAGTGGACTGCTTTCTTGATTGATTTATGATTTCATGACATTATTGGAGGTGATGAAGACTTAGAAGTTGGGGCTAGTTGAAGGGAATCCCTATTGCCTTCATGGGTATGTGATCTTGGGTACTACATCCAGGCCCCAGCTGCCTCCTCTCAGGATTTTCTACTTTCTCTCCACTTCCTGGCTGCCATAAGCTAAACAGCTTTGCATGCCTTTCCTCCATATTTCTGCCTCACTATAGATGTAACACAATGAAGTCAGCTGATCATGGACTGAAACCTCTGAAATAAACCTTCAACCTCTAAATTGACTTTTTTAGGTATTTTGCCACAGTGAAAGTGGAATAATGTGGACATTAACTTGAATGTGTGTGTGATCTGACGTGACCATGTGGAGAAGATGTTGTGTCTGACAGAGGAGTGACATAGCATGGAGGGAGACATCCATTGAAGAATTGGTGATAATGGGGAAGAGAGAGGAAAAGGGGAAAATTACAAATTTTAACAGAAATGGAATATAAAATCAAGATTTAACAACTCCTAGGCCCCCACCCCTCCCAAAACAGTAGCGCACTTCTTTATGCTAATAGTGCCCTTGGGCAAAGAAACCTAGTAAGGTCCAGTTATGTAGCCATCTTCACAGTCAGTTTTATTTTAGCTGCATTACAGCAGTATTTTTTAAATAGCAACTTTATAAAGATATAATTGAGACTCCACAGTTTATCCATTTAAAACGTATAATTTTTTTAGTTGTTGTATAGTAAATAAATTCACTAAGTTGTATAGTAAATAAATTTTAGCAGTCATTCCCCCACCCCATTCTTCTCCCTTCCTCAACCTTAGGGGAACTCTAAGCTTTCTGGCTCTGGTTTGAATTATATAGTATGTAATCTTGTGTGACTGGTTTCTTTCAGTTAACATAATGTTTTCAAAGTTCATCTGTGTTCATCAATATGTATCAGTGCTTCGTTTCTTTTTATTATCTAATGATATTCCATTGCATGGTCATACTACTTTGTATTCATTGATGCATGGACATTTGGGTGTTTCTACTTTTGGCTATAATGAATACTACCACTACAAACATTTGTGAGCAGGTCTGTATGTGGACAAGGTTCATTTCTGTTGTGTATATAATTAGGAGTGGAATTGCTAGATGATATGTAACTCCATGCTTAACTTTTTGAAGACCTGTCAGACTGTTTTCCAGGGCACTATTTTGTATTTGCATTAGAAGTATACAACAATTTCAATTTCTCTTCATCCTTGACGGCCATTACTATCTATCCTTTTGATCCTACTGGAAATGAAATGGTATCTCATTGCACTTTTTATTTGTATTTTCCTGGTGACTGATGATGTGGAGCATCTTTTCATGCTGCATCGCAAGGTCAGAGCACTTCCGTCACTTTTCAAAACTTATTTTGGGAGAGATTTAAATGTATATGACTAAATGAAAGAAGCCATTCTCAAAAGGCAGTATATTCAATAATTACAAATATATGATATTGTGAAAAGGATAAAACTATGGAAACACTAGATAGATCAGTGCCTTGCAAGGGTTAGAGAGGAAGGGAGGAGTCAGTTGCTGGTGCACGGAAGATTCGTAGGGGCTGTGAAACTGTCCTGCATGATAGTGTAACAGTAGACATGTGGCATAGTACATTTATCAAAACCCAAAGAACATACAACTCCAGGTGTGAGTCCTGATGTAGTCCTCAGGCCTAATATAAACTATGGGGTAATAACAATGTGTTGATGTAAGTTCATTGATTGTGACAAATTTTTGAAGTCTGTTTTCTGTTGCTGTAACTGAATACCTGAGAGTGACTAATTTACAAAGAAAATAAGTTTCTTTCTTATAGTGCTAGAGGATAGCAAATCCAAGGGTGTAACATGATGCTGACATCTGCTCAGGATCAGTTGAAGAACTACTTGTTAGGTGGTAATATAATGACAGACATAACATGGTGAGGTAGAGTAAGTGTACTAGCGCTGGTCTCCTTTTCTGTCTTTACAAATCTACTAGGGGCTGGGGATTTAGCTCAGCGGCAAAGCGCCTGCCTGGCAAGCGCAAGGTCGTGAGTTCGGTTCCTGGTACCAGAGAAAAACCAAAAACAAAACAAAAACAAAAACAAATAAATCTACTAATATCATTGTAGGTGTCATATTCCCAAGGCCTCATCTAATCCTAGTTAGCTCTCCAATGCCCTACATCCAAATACCATTCACATTTACTTTTGGGGATTAAGTATTCAGCACATGAACTTTTGTGGAATGCTTTCAAACTGCAGCACAAATGTACTGCTATGGTATGGGATGTAGCTATTGGTAGGGCCTATGTGTATGTGTGTGTGTGTGTGTGTGTGTGTGTGTGGAAGCAGAGGGTATATTAGAAACATGTACATTCCTCTCAGTTTTGCTTAAAACAGCACTAAAAATAAGTCTGTTTAAAAATCTCTTTGTGATTATTCTTCCCATTAATCCCCATATGTTGTTATACATCTCCATTTCAAATCCAAGCAACCATTGATCTTTTCTTTATCACTATAGTAATACTGTCTGTCTAGAAAATTACACAAATGCAATCAGATGAACCACAGCATTTTGTGTTTGTCTTCTTTCACTTTCAGGATGTTTTTGAAACTGATCCATGGTATTACATATTGCATATTCTTTTTTCTTGAAATTGATCCATGGTATTGCATATTTTAATTCTTTTTTTCCGAGTAATGTTCTAATGTATTATTATATTGAGATGTCACTTTTTTGTTATTCTTTTACCACTGGAAATCCATTTGGGTTGTTTCCCATTTGGGGCTTGTGGTAGATGAACTAATGGTCAATTTAAGTGGGAACACCCAGTTGAACTAAGTCAGTGTGGTTCTGGGTGTGGGAGGCCCACCTGAAGATTGTTGCCAAGGGCATAAAAGGAGAAGTAGAGGGGAAGACTGTATGCTGTTGATCCTCAAGGAGAAACTTGCTGCAGCTGGTTTTCCTGATAAGAACTCAGCATCAGAAGAGCTCCTGTCCTTTCTGTCACCAGGGATGGCTTTTTTGTCTTCGGGGAAGCTCTGGTCTTGCCTTGAGCATCTTCCTGGCTCCAGTGCAGATAGACCCCCGAGCCTTCTAGCACAGATCCTTCACCTGGCTCACACAGACTTTCTAGCTTCCACCTCTGACCTTTGGGCCTTCCCTGGTGCAGATCCTTGATACAGACTTTCATGAGACATTGCCATGGGCTCTAGGCTTCTGGCTGGGCTCTTGTGGAACATTGCTGTGGGATCCAGGACTTCGGCTGGATTCTTCAGGTTTCTAGCACTTGGACAGATCACCAGCACTCTTCTACATTTGACTTTTTGGGTGAATATTAGAAGATCCTCCTATAAATTATGTCTCTTTTATTAAATCTATTTCTGTGCATACTCTGACTATAACAGACTACTCTTAATAGTGCTGCTGAAAACATTTGGGTGCAAGTCTTTTTGTGGGGGCTTCTGTTTTCATTTCCTTTGTATAAATAATATATGATTGAAATTTCTGTGTTGTAGAGGAGGGTATGCTTAACTTTTAAGAAACTGTGAAACACTTTATGAAAATAGTGGTATAATTTTACATTCTTATCAGTAATGGGTGGGGTTTCCATTTTCTACACATTCTTGCTAACACCTGTAGTGTCCATCACTTTTCTTAATGAATTTGCCGTCCTTTTATGTATTTTAATATTAGTATATGTTTGTGGTACCTAATAAATACACTCGTTGTGGGGAAGTAGTTCCTGTACATGTCACTTAATCCTGTTTTGTTTCTCGTTCTCTCCCCTTCCCTCCTGTTCCTCCCTCTCTTCCCCTCCTTCCATCTCCAATCCTCAGATCTCCTTCCCGTCTCCACAGAGAGACTACCTGTTTGCTATCATATCACTTTTAGTATTTTGCTTTTTAAATTATTTATACTTCAGGCTTCTTATATGAGGTAAACCATGTGATATTTGACCTTCTGTGTCTTACTTATTTCACATAGCATTATGGTCACAAGATGCATTTTTCCGCTACAGGTGATGCATATTTATCTTTCTATATGGTGGAATAGTACTCCATTGTGTATACACACCACATTTCCTTTATACATTCATCTGTTGATGGGAATACAAGCTGTTTCTTAGATTCAGCTATTGTGGTTTGTGCTGCTATAAACATGGATATGCTTGTATTGCTGTAATATGATGTCTTCAGCTCTTTCAGCAAGATACTCAAAAGCACTGTAGCCAGATCAAATGGTTTTTCTCTTTTAAGTTTTTTGAGGACTCTATTGATTTCCATAACACTTTTGCTAATTGACCCTCCAACTAACAAGGTAGAAGTGTTATTTCTCCTCAAAACTTTACCAGCCATTGTTGAGCTTTGAGTTACTGATGATAAACATTCTTTTTGAAGTAAGAGGGAATCTCAATGTGGTTTTGATGTGTATTTCTTTAAAGGTCAGTCACGTTGAAGATCTTATATGTACTTATTGTCCTTTTATACTTATTATCTATTCAGTTGTCCATATTTAATTTTTTAAAATTTTGGAAGAGAGTATAATTGTTTAAATTCTTTATGTATTCTACATGTTAGCCCTCTGTCTAAGGAGTAGCTGGCAAAATTTTTTTTCCCATTCTGTAGGTTGTTTCTTACTCTATGGGTGTTTCCTTTGTTGTGCAGATTTAATTTGATATAATCCCATTAGCTGATTGTTACTGTTATTTCTTGTACAGTTGAGGTTCTCTTCAGAAAGTGTTTACCTATGCCTGTGAATTTAAGAGTTTTATCATTTTTTCTTTGGCAGATTCAGTATTTCTGTTTTTATGTTTAAATCTTTAATCCATTTTAATTTGATTTTAGTATAGTATGAGAGATACGGATCTATTTTCATTCTTCTGTATGTGAATAGCCAATTTTTTCATTACATGTGTTAAAGAGGCTATCTTTCCTCCAGCTTGTGTTTTTGGCCTCTTTGTTGAATATCAGATGGCTGAAGGTGCATGGGGTTGTTTTTCTGCACCCTCATTTCTATGCAGTTGATCCACATGTCTCCTTTTGTGTCAGTACCATGCTGTTTGTATTGTGGTAGCTTTGTAATAATCCTTGAAATTTAGAATTGCAATACCTCCTTCTTTGCTCTTGTTGCTCAGGGTTGGCTATTTTGGGTCTTTTCTGGTTCCAAATAAATTTTAGGATTTTTTCTAGTTCTGTGAACAACTCAAATCATTCTTGTTGGTACATGATGGAATCTCATTTGGTTTTTACATTTCCTTGATGAGTAATGATGCTGACCATCTTTTCATGTATTTATTTTCCATTCTATATCTTCTTTTGTAAAGTAGTAAAATCTTTAGCCTATTTTAAAAATTGAGTTGTTCATATTCTGGATGTAAACACTGTATTATATATATATGGTTCATAAATAATTTTACAGTGTGTGATTTCTCTTTTTCTTTGCTTAATGGTATCTTTTAATGAGGAAATTATTGAATTTTGATGCAATAAACTCACAAGTTTTGTCTAATATTGTTCATGCTATATTGACTTTTGAATGTTAAACCAATCTTGTATTGCTGGAATAAAACCACTTGATCGTGTTCTATCATCCATTTTTATGTATTCTTACATTTAATTAGCTAATAATTTGTTCAGAACTTGCATGTCTTTGTTCATGAACATAATGGTTTGTAATTTCTTTTCATGTAATATCTTTCCTTAGGCTTCTATCAGGATTATCCTAGCCTCATAAAATTAATTGGAAGATTTTTTTTCACTTTACTTATTTTATTCATTCATTCATTCATTCATTCACTCACTTTAAGTTTGGTGGTGTTTCTTTCTTAAATGTTTGGAGGAACTTCTCAGAAAAGCCTTGTGGGATTTTGTGGAAAGGTTTTAAATTGTGGATTTGAATTTTCATTATTTCCATAAATTTTGGTAATTTGTATTTTTTATTGTATTTATCCTTTCATCTAGGTTGTCAGATTTATTGCTATAAATTTGCTCATAATATCCTCTCATTATCCTTTGGTATACTGTACAGTGATACCCCTCATTATTTCCTGATATGTGTGCTTTGTTTCCTTTTTTTCTTGTTCAGTCTTTCTAAATAAGACCATAAAAAGGTTTTCAAAGAAACAATCATCAATTATATTGAAGTTTATGTATCTGTGCCCTGCTTTGTTAATTTTTATCTTGCATATTTCCTTTTGTTGTGGTTTGTGTCTGAATGTCTCCCCAAAGCCTTATGCAGTCATGGAGTGGGCTTATAGAGTTTATAATTGATCCGTGGTCCAATACTGGGATTATGGGTATGAGTGCGACACCCGCCCTGGGGCAGATAATTTACATACAATATAAGGAAAGTAAAGAGGCTTGCTCTCCCTGTGTGCTCTCCTCTCTTTTGATCTTTTTGCTTTTGCTATCTTCTGTCTCCATGAACTGTTGCCTTCTGCCATGTGCCACACTACCTTGGAGCCAGAAGTGCTCAAAGTGGTGACCACTAGCTTCCAGATATTTATTAGTACAGTGAGCTGCTGCTTGGGTAACCTTGGTCTTTGAGATTGCTGCACATACATATCTATTTTTTCTCTCAGAATTGTGGGTTTTCTGTGATGTACGACATCCTCTAGGGTCTCCCTTATGAGGAGAACACCATCTGTTAAAAAAATCATAAGATTTTTTCCCCTGAAGAGTGTGTGCATTTATTTTCTCTGTATATCTATGTGTATGTTTCTCTGTATATGTAGCCATATATATGTATAATTTTAAGCAGTGCTTTACTTGCATTCCAGACATTTTGCTTTATTACGTTTCCATTTATTCCAAAATATTTTCTAATTTTTATTTTTTCTCTAGACATATATTGCTGAATTTTCAAGCAATTGGTGGATTTTTCTAGTTTTCTTTTGACTTTTAAATTCTAAGTCAATCTCACTGGGGCCTGAGACCATAATCTCTATATGTTTAAATCCCTTGAAATCTATTGACTTTTTTTTATGAATGAACACATGAATTGTTTTTGAAATATTCTACATGCACTTGAAAAGAATGTTTTTTTCTGCAGTTATGCATCTTGATCTGTACACTTCTTCTTGGGTCACCTTAAGTAATCAAGTTCCTGAAATCCTCTGAATCTTTACCAACATTCTGTCCTCCTTTCCACTTATGAGAGTAGGTTTAAAAAATCTTCAGTGATGCTAGTGGATTTATTTATTTATTTACTTATCTACTTATTTTTTAGGTACCAGGAATTGAACTCAGGACCTTGCACTTGCCAGGCAGGTGCTGTACTGCTGAGCCGTTTCCCTGGCCGTAGTGGATTTATTTAGATCTCTGGTTTTTTTCCATTAAGTTTAAAAATTTAGAACTAGCATGTCTTCTTAGTTAAACTGACTCTTTCATATTTATGAAATACCCTCACTTACATGTAATACTTCTTCTCAAAGACTCAGTTTTATGTTATTAACATAATCACAGCTGTTTTCTTTTGGCTAATCTTAGTTTGTGAACTTTTATCATACTTTACCTCTAATTTATCTATGTCCTTGTATTTTAGCTAATTTATCTTTTGGTGAACTACATCAGTTGTCTTTCCAGCTGTAACAAATGATTATAATTTTTTTTTTACTTAAAACAGCAGAAATTTATTTTCTTTTTTTTTTTTTTTTTTTTAATTTTTATTTTATTTTTTTTTTGGTTTTGGTTTTTCTCCGGTACCGGGAACCGAACTGACGACCTTGCCCTTGCCAGGCAGGCGCTTTGCCGCTGAGCTAAATCCCCAGCCCCAGAAATTTATTTTCTTATTGTTGGGGGAGTGAGAAGTCCAAAATGGTTCTCAATGGGGTAAATTCAGGGTGTTGGGAGGGTTGCAGTTTTGCCTACATTCTGGTCTGCATTCAAAGCTTGAGGAGAGAACCTATTTTTTTCCCTTTTCCAGCTTCTAGAGGCTGCTCACATTTCTTGGCTCACAGCCCCATCTACCTTAAAAGGGACTGGTCAAGTCTTGTGATGCATCAAGTTGATGCAGACTCTCTGGCATCTATTTCCACTTTTTTGGAACTCCTGTGATTATATTGGGATAGTCATCCTCTTTTTAGGTCCTCTCCCTTTTGGTTACGCTTGGTTTCATGATTTTTAGTGGCGACGTTAGAGGTGTGTACTTATAGTCCACTTTCAATTATTTTTACCATGTACAGCTTTTAAAGCCCTTTTGTGCTAACTCTAATACCTGAAGCATATTAGTCTGTGTCTGTTTTTTTCCATTTCGATTACCAGTCTCATCTGCATATGGAATATGCATGCAGATAAATACTATTGCACCTGCATTTACTCTCATCTCACCTAGAAAGTGTTGCTCTCTGAAGTTTTAGTATACGTAGACTTCATTGTACCTGCAGCTTTTTTTTATATATTTCAAAATATGACCGTTGAAATGTTTTCTTAAAAGAAGTTTCAGCAAAACTTCTACAGATTGCCATGACCTCTAGAACAGGAAATATTAATTATGAGGAAGCAAAGTCAAAAGAACAGATATAGAGCGTGCCCGGTAGATTGTTAGGGATTGTGGTGGAGGCACTGGGTTCATCTGGTGAGTGACATATGTGGGTCTTTGATGACACTTTGACTTTTGTTTTCCTGTGAGTCTACTAATTTCTCCATAGAACAGTTTGTAAACCTTCTGAGCACTGGGAATCTTTAACAGTAGACTGGGCATCTAGTCCATGTAACTCCGAGGGGTTGTTTGTGCACTAGTCTTGTTCTCCCATTTAAATCTTTTCACAGTGGATTGTTGGAGTTGGTACTACTGGTAGATGGCAGTAAAGAGGCGTTCAGCTGTGATAAAATGTAATTCAAGGTCTTGTGAGATTAATTGCTGAATTGCACAATTGAAATATTTCTCAGTATCTTAATCTTCGTAGTTCTAATCAATTCTGGAACTTTTGTGTTCCTTTGTAATCAATATTTATTTAGATTTGAAAAGAGACTCTGAAGTGACCAACATCACAATATGAATTCTATCAAGACTGAGGTCATGAACATGTTTTTGTCTTTTAAAAACTCCTGTTTTTAAGAGTTGTTTTTACAATAACTTGTCGTAAACAGAACTTTCTCTTTTTCTATATTTATGACATTTATGAATAAACCATTGGTAAATTTTGAGATTGGCAAAGTGTAACAATAACTTTACTGGTGAGAATATTGACACTATATGTGATCACACATACACAAAAGGAACCGAAGATCTTTTGTCAAGAAGGGAGAATAATTATTAATAAGTGCAGTTTCTGGGATATTTTAAATGGAAAGCAATTTTTCTTCATGGGGAGCCTTTCAAGGACATTGGAGTGTTATTCCTGTGAGTCACTAACCTTCAGCTCCGAAAGATGTTTTTGAGAGGGAGAGAAGTTTTCTTTTTCGGAAATAGTTCGAGTCATTGCTCCTTGGTTTAGATCCTCATCATTCTCCTCTGCCTACAAGTCAAGAGAAAGATTTAAATGAAACCTTTCTCTCACTCTCTCAAGATCACAAGTCACTAAGACACACAAATTAATTAAATATCTCCTCTGCAATTTTAATGAATGGTTTTAAAAGCAACTGGAGAGGGCATGTGTCTTCTATAGGCAACTCCAATTGAATGAATAATCTCAGAGCAGATGTCTGCCTAGGAAAGTCTCAGTCATGCAGAGGAAATTCACAGAAAGACCATGGAGTAAGGCTTAGTTACAAGGGGCTAGGTCATTGATTAGACATCAGTCTTTGCTCATGATAGAGTATTTCTGAGAGTGGTCAGTTGGAAACTAATACAATTCTGCACACATTTTATGCATTTTTAGAGAGTGTGTTGGCACCTCCATTTTCCCAAAACATTAGGGGGGACATTTTGTGATTCATTTTTTATTGTACTTTCATTCTTTTCATTCAAATATGTCATTTTGCCTCATATCAAGTGATGAAAGTTTCAAAGCATTAGCACCTTCTTATGAGGAAAATGTTACTGCCAGGTACTCTGTAACATATGCAAATTGTTATTTAAAAACAAAAATTTAATATGGAATCTGTTGCATATTTGTTGGAAATGTCATGCTAGATTTTCTGTCCTGCCATTTAATGTGTTTAAATTATTTGGAGGTGCCTTCCATACAAAACAAATCATTTCTTTGCAAAAACTAGTGTGTCATGATTTTCAGGAAACTGAAAGGGCTTTATTACAATATTAGATAAATATCTTGCAAGATTATGCAGTCCATTAATTTGTTCTTTCTCTTCTATTCTCTCCCCTATGACCATTTCCCACTGGAATTTTAGGTTCTTGGGCCCCTAGCTGAGAACACCTATTGTTTGATGCAGTACACTGAGGTCTAAATCTACGCCTTTTCTCCAAACCTGGTTCCTGCAGTTTGACTTCTTCCTTACTTCACTGGAACAACAAAATTCAAAGTCTGAATCCTTCAAATACTATATTGCATGTTAAGAAAAACTGGTTTATAAAAAATATACCTGACTTTTCTTTGATATACATTAGGATAGGCTGGCTGCTAATGACTCAGGAACAGTTCATTGAAAACTTTGTTTTGGATTCTTTGATTTCATTACAGGGGTATAAAACTACCAGCATTGTTGCAGACTTCCATAGACTAGATTTTCAAGGGAGAGTCTGTAGTGGGCAGGAAGAGAGCTCAGTGTTCCTTAATGGACTTAACTACAGTATTTTGGTTGGGACAGATCTCCCTCTCTGTAAGATGAGGGAGACTTCATAGTCCAGATTGGTCAGTGTCCTTTCCCCTTCTCACCTGCTAAATGACTAGATAATTTTAGCAGCCAAAAATGTGTACATGTATTTTTAGGGGACCACCATGACAGGCACTACCCATGTAGGCTAAGAACCATTGACATGATATCTACAGTCTACCAAAAACAAAAATGAACCGCTAAACTCACCAATAGACATCTTTACTCTTACAACAAAATCAGCATTGGCCATGCTATGATGACCACTGTCTATTAAACTTATTTGAGGAAACATAATCATTTCTCTGAAGTTTAACCAGCTAGTTTCCTTTAGAAATTCAATTTCTTATGAACATTTACAATTGTAGTTACTAAATGCTTTCTTTTTACTTTTGTAGTCTACACACAGTACCAAGCTTCTGTTAAGCCTTGCCAACTGCTTCCTGAGCCAAGTTTTGGCATTTTACTAAGTTAGACTTTCACATTTTTGCTTTTGAGGTGAATCCATAGATTATCTGGGTTCATCTGAAGTGTCCCTTTGAAGCTGAGACAGTCTTTGCTGATGAAAGAATTCCTTTTTTCTACTCTTTTTGTGAAGCAGCAGCAATCTCTTCCGTCTACACTTGCTATGAAAGGTCATGTTCAACACTCCTCTGCTAGCTCAATAAGAAACACAACTTATTTTCATATAGCAAAAATGGTGTTGGCAGACCCTGAGATTTTACTAATATGTTATTACTGCCCTATGCTATAATAATATGATTTATTCATGCAATATGCACTTTGGAAATGTTTTGTGAGATTAAAAAATAATTTGAACATTTGTGTTTCACAAATTTTACAAATATTTGTTTTTGAACAGTAGGAACCATTAATTAGATCCTATTTATTTTGTTTCAGTGACAAAAATTGTCTTGTTCATCAATATTTTCCATAACATGCTATTCATTTATTTACATTTATTTATGCAATCTGATTTCACCTGTAGTATCTGACCTGTGTTCCAGTTAGTCTATAATTTAATTCAGCTCAGTTACATATGTTGAAATCATTACTTCCTTTCTAACCAAGCAGAATTTGATTTTTGTTTTGAAGTCAGTTTTTAACTGCCAAGAGTGTTTGGCTGTACACACACACACACACACACACACACACACACACACAATATTCAAGCATTTTATCTATACATATATCGCTATAGTCTGTCACTGTGAAGTACTTCTCCTAGATTTGTGTCACTTTTTGAAAGAAACAGAACTTTCAGAGGTTTGAGTATAACCTTTTCAATGGCTTCCCATGAAGTTCTGTAATTGCATGTAGATTATTTTAAGATGCCTATTCCTATTTAGTATATTTTAGGCATGCAAGAGTGTCTCTACTCTGCTAGATCTTGGTATGGGTCACTTTAGTTTCACTTCTGCCTTCTATAATATGGACATAATTGAATCATTGTGCAGATGAAATGACCATGTCAATATTCCTGTAACAAAGTCATTAAAATAAGAAAATCTGTCACAATACATACATAGACTTTCCTTTGAGGTATGGGTCTACTGTATGTGGAATGAAAAATATTTTGATGGGGGTCTATAGAATATTGATTTCCCTTGAAAAATTATTTATTATACCATAACTTTGGAAAACACTCATCTATTAGTATTTGAACTCTGACATTATTTCTCAAATTAAATTAGATTCTGTACTCTTTTATGTGGAATATGTAAAATAGCATTCAACTGCACAATCACTAAAATTTTGCAGTCAGTACATTTGTATCAGTATTAACTATTTTTACAGTCACTAGTTTTTATAACTGACTTTTCCTTTTTGGATGCAGTCAATCTTCATTTTTAGGTGCATGGGTTGTTGGCTTAGGCCATGTGGATTTGAATCCTTGCTCATTGTCTCATGGCTGATTTCATTCTCTGCTCAACCTTATTTCAACCTCTCTTAGTTCAGGCTCCTGTTCAGCCTCTGTCAAGAGGCGAATACTTTATGGTACCTTCCATTGCACACCCATCTGCCATATGCTATGACTGAGGGCTGCCAAATCTGAATAGAACACTTAAAATTGATAGTCAAGTGGGAGTGAGTGTTCTCATCTTTTAATCATACCAGTAGATGAAACTGTTGAATGTTTAGCTTGTTTCCAACCTGCTAAATTATTGTGTTTTGGGAGATAAAGTGTTTACTACAGTGAGCCATTTCTCAAGTAGGTACACATCTGTGTAGACTTCCATAACTGTCTCTTGTTTTCCATTTGAAGAGTAGGAGGGAAAGAGGGAGAAAGGGAGAGAAGGCAAAGAGAGAGACAGATCTATCATAGATTCTCTCTTCTTTCTTGCCTCTCAGGACAAAACTTTAGTAGATCTTAGAGGTGTATTTAATTGTTATTATTCTTATTTTTGCCTGTGCAATTCCCAAGGCTTATTGTGAGCCCACCCTGTTTGCATGCCAGGTAGATTCCCTGCTCATCCTTTAAGACACATCCTGAGCCAACTCATTCCTGCAACTTTGCCAACTTCTCCAGGTTGACCTTGAGCTTTTTTCTCTTGGTTCTCCTTCACTCTCTGTCTGTGTCCATTCTAGCAATAGTCCTCAGTCTTGATTGTTTACATATCTCTTCCTTTCCAAGTATTTGGTCACCTAAAAGACAGTGATAGTCATTCTAAAATAACTATATAGCGTGCATTGAAATTGACTGTGCCCATCTGGGTGCTACAGATAATTTTAGAACTAAGAGATCATGAAATTTTTTGGTTGAGATTTTTCATTTTACAGAAGAGAAAAACTGAGGACTCTTAAAGTCTAGTTTCTATTATGCCGACTTGGTTGTGTCTGGCATCATATGAGGTATGATTGAATGTTTAAATTTAAAAATTATTGTACTAAAATATAATTGCCATTAATCCCTCTCAAAGTGCTCCCCTTCATCTGAAACACACTTGTTGCATCATTCTTGCCACTTTCTGAAGGAATTCTGGAAGTTCTTTTTGTGATTGTTGTTCTGTCCTTGTTGCCTCCACGTCCTAAGTCAATTCAATAACTTTACGGTCTTTCTGACTTTGTTGTATGGTGCTACCTCTGGTGAATAAGGTAGATGAGAACACACTAGAATATTTTTACAAGCCTGCCTTTCTGCCTGATGGCACTCAGCAGCAGCGCTCACTTTTATTTTGATCATAGCTCATAGTGACACTCAGAAAAGAGGACTTCTATAACTGCTTCAGAAAGCAGCAAGAATGGTAAGAAGTGTGTTTGAAATGCGGGGGGATGTTTTGAGGGGGTTAGTGGCAATGTATCTCTTACTGTAATGCATTTTTAAAAATTTATACATTCACAGTGTATTTGATCATACTTCATATAAATGAGATGGCATGGGGTGGGCTCATTTGGAATAGAACACTGGAGATGATGGCACTGGCCGGGCTCATTCCTGAGCTTCCCAGGAGCGTTTACTCTGGTGTCAGCCTGATATGCTTTTGGCCACCTCTTCAAATAAGTGTCGCACAGTCCATCCATCTTCCTGCTCTCCGTTTCAGTATCGCCTGGTTAGCATCTACATTAGAAGGGACAATGTCAGCAGAGCAAACAAGGGGCCCATTTAAGAGGCTCTAACAGCTCTAGGAACATTTGAAAGCCAGGAGGATGATTTGAATAGTATTTTAACGCAGTTGGCAAGCCAGAGAGTTGTGTCTGCAGGCTGGGGTATGATTGTGCCGCTTTGAATGGCTAAGAGGAAGGCAGTAATTTCAGCACATGCTGTGATCTGGAGGGTGAGAATGGAGGGGAGATTTCAGAGAAGGAAATGATAGCATCTTAAAACAGCGCATTATTTCATTCTGGTTTCACAATGCAGGCATGGTGGTTAAACTGTTATTGTAGAGAAATGGCTTATGCATATTTAGTGAGCCGCTGCTATTGAAATAAGTGGCTGTTACAATAACACAAGTGCATGTGTGGTTTCTGAACAGTTAATAATTGTTTAATAAGCAATCCCTTGTAAACCTCCCTGAGTCATTGTAACTCTGGGAGAGATGGATTATTCCTCCCCATTATTAGGAATGTAATAAGAAATAGCTGTAATGAGAAAAGCACTTTAAATATAAGGGAAACACTAATGGGGTAAACTGCCAGTTACCATCACAAGAAATTTTCAAAGCTGACAGAAATATACCATGTGGGAAAGAAAGTGAGAATAGCCAGAGGCAATACAATACTATAGACCCTTGGAGAATTAACTTCCTTTCATTTCCAAATAGATTTTAGCAATATGTGTACAATGAGGAAAAGAGGAGAGTTACACTATAGAGAGAGCGCCAGAATATTTTGGCTGAAGTCCTAGTCTAACAAGAGCTATGAACATACATTCTCTTGATTTCACAAATATATAGAACAGGAGTCGGGTGTGCATCTCCCTAGGTTGTTCTTCTCGAGAAGGTAACAAAATATTCAAAATACTGTAATTTATTTTTGATAATCCTGTGTTACAATCCCTAAATGGGTACTATTGACTATTATGTCTTTAAAAATGATTTATGAATTACATTTATATATAGGTACAATATTTGATCACTGTTTTTGTACCCATGAGTAGCCAAAGCCTAGTATAATTTTTCTACTATAAAATATTGAGTAACACACTAAATATTTAATTGACCTGCTGAACCTCAACAAAATAGTTTAGAAATGTGAGACCTTTCTTTTCACTTAGAGGGATACTTGCTATATAACCATATATATTATTAACACCATTATTATTATTTTGGTCTTTATTATCACCTAATAATGGGAGGGCTAAAAAACATTTTGCCCTAACAAGTAGAGCTAATGTCTAACAATCTAAGTCAGTGGCATTATTTTTCAGAGTAAATCTAAGCTCATAAAAATTTAGAGCCATAATACACATTAAAGAAAAGATGCATTTTTAATAAAAACACTTAATTAACTATCTAGCAACATCCTTAGTGTTATGATTCCTATTCAAGGATTTAAGATATGTCATTGACCATATCAGGTTTCTTGAAATATACATATATAGAATTTTAAAAGACTTGGTTTATTCTGTCTAAATTTTCAATAAGTGCATGATAAATTAATGTAATAAATATTCAAGACCATGATAAGAAGGAAAAAGCAAAGCTACCCCCAAAAACCTAATTAGAACTACTATGATTAAGTCTTAAATTTGGTGCTGACTTTTCTGACGTTAAGACTGGGAAGAATATTATGATTTGTTGCAAAATTCCTCTTATCAGGAAGGATGGAACATGCCAAGCTTTAAAAGTATCTGTCTAGAGTAAAATTTAAAAGAGTTATATATAGACCTTTGTGTAGAGGACTTTGGGGATTATAGAAGTCAGATGCCCACAATAGCTAGTTTTTTTATGTTTTAATTTGGCAATTTCTTTTCTTAAGTTTGAAATATTTTTATCTCTGGAAAAAAAGTAAAACAAAATTTCAAAACAAAGTGATAAGAGAATAACAATAGTTTATACATTGCATATTATTGTCTTTAGAGAAGTTACTCAGAGTACAAGATAGGGCATGAAAAGTTTTCCAATAGGTATTAGCACAAACCTTCCTTTTTAATGAACTAAGAGACACTAATAGTATAACTAACTTGCATTTTTTTCTCCCTTTTCCCTTTCCTCTGTCCTAGTTCCTTTTTTCTTTTATACAATTTCTTCCCATTTCACCATATTTACTGTACATTTTAGACCTTATTTAGTCTTTCAGTTTCTCACAACAGGGAGACAATGCAATGTTTATGTACTTACTCATAAGTGAAATAAATCAGACTCACAATAGCTATCTTACAGGAAACGGGGAATATTTTTATCCAGCTGTTTAATACAGAATTTTAAAAAATGAGGTAATATACTTCTATTCATCAAAGTTTATGAGAGAAAACTGGTTGGCTTTGTGTGTATGTGTGTGTGCGTGTGTGTGTGTATGTGTATGTAAGTAATTTATGACAGGAGTTAGTTCACACAATTATAAGGTTGAGAATTCCTACAACACGCTAATAGCAAGAGAGTAACAGGAAAGAACATGCTGTGATTCAGTCAGAGTCCTAAGGCCTGAGAATCTGTGAGGTAGGAATGTGACAGTCTAAGTCCTGGTCTTTGTCTGAAAGTCCAACAACGGAAAAGGCTGATGTCCAGGGATAGGATTAGATGGGTGTCTCAGCTCAAGCTGAGAGAGTGAGGTTGCCATTTTTGCATCATTTATTCTCTTCGGGCCCTCAAGGATTGGATGATGCCCATCTACACTGGTGAGGGGATCTGCTTTACTCAGTTTATCAGTTTTAATGTTAATCTTTTCTGAAGCATCTTCACACACCTGAAAACAGTACCTGTTCAGCTCTCTGCCCATACCTTAGTCAAACTGATACATAAAATTAACATCAAATATTCCTGTAGTACAGAACTCCATAATATGACTTCTTATCATAAAGTTAACACCAAAAATCTTACACAAAGCTTGATACGATATGGCCTCAGAATGGAATGTAGGGTATTGGAAAGGCATGCTTAAGCAGGAACACTGCCTTGGTCATTTACGGCTGTGAGATTTTTAGCTGAGGTGGTTTTTCTTCTGTAGAGATGTTCCTTTGAGTTATTGTGAGAGTGTAGACCTTGAGGCTCAATATTAGTTCATCACTTCATCCCTTAGTACAACTGCTCTATGTAAATGTGCCATGTCACACAAGTGTCTCCACTTGAAATTTATCCATGAAGATGTTAATGCGGGAGAAGACAGAGGTGATGATTACATTTAAGGCCAGGAAGGTCAATGTGGATACCAAAGTTTTAACTTGGGATATTTCAATGAGGTTTTACTGTTTTTCACAGTAGTCAGCCAGAGTGGTAAGATCTTGGGCATTAGTTTTTGAAAGTTTCAGATAATACGGAAGATGAGGTTAAGGTTTATCTTGCAAACAGCCTGGAGTTCTGTAGTAATGAGCATTGCTTTTCTGAAAGTCACGTTTTCTCTTTGGTTACTTCAAATGTTTTTAAGAAAAAACAAAAAACCAACTTTTGCTTAATTATTAAGTCCTTGTACTGCCAGAGTGTTATGACTGCAGCTTTTTAGGCCTGTAGCGTTAGGGCCAACACTTTAGACCATAATGTTCACTTAGTTATAGGGAAATGTTGCCCCCTTCTGAAAGTATAAATACGAACCAAAATGTATAATAGCTATTGTGAAATGGGAAGTAATTGCTCAAAGGGAAAGGGGAATTGGGGAAGGGGATGGAAGGGAAAAGAAAAAAATGAGAAAAAAAGGATAAAATGGAAACAAAGCTTTGTAAACAAAGAGGGAGGGGAGGAGAGATTAGAATTAATGCCACCATAGCAGGCTGTTAAACTGAGCTGAATCTTTCAGGACTCAGAACATGACTGTACTGCCTTCTTTCACCCTAGGAAAAATGCTGAAAGTCTTAAGTGATCCCATACAGTCTTTATCTTTATTGATTTTTGAGAAACTGATCAGCTATCAAGCACTAGCTCTTATCAGCCCCATCCTCTAATACAGCTTCTCTTGCAAAAGACTCCTGCATGTGTGTTTGTTAAATAATCCAGGATTAAACTTCAACCTTTCTTTTTTCTACTTATTTGAATTAGAATCCAAAGGAAAAACACGGTACATCAAAACAGAATTTTAAAAAGTGTGATTTTATTTTTAATCAGTGAATAGTAATAAGTAGTTGGGGTCTACAGGTCCTGTTAGGTGGTCTTCTTCCCCTGGTTGTTCTTCTTTTTTTTTTTTGTCCTTTTGCAGTGCTGTGGATTGAACTCAGAGGCTCACGTATCCTACATAAGAGCTCCACCACTGAGCTCCACCCCCACCTACCTGTTTTTTCCCCTCAGGTTTTAATAAATCTTTTGTTCTCTGGTTTCTTCTGGTTGGGCGGTAGTAACAGCTCTGCTGCTGCTAGCTTCAGGGCACTTGTGGCCTCTTTATGCCCAGCCGACACATTTGTAAATAATACCTTTGCTGACCTCGCCTCATGTTACCCATCAGAGTGGGCCAGCTGCTTCTGCAGGGCCTTGGACTGTTACTGTCATTTAAGGTTAGTGCCCACTGAGAAGGTGGGAACCCCCAGGAGATTCTGGCTTTTGGTAAATATGTCCAAATGTAACTTGGCCAAAAGAATTCCAAAATGGATTCTTGTTCTTTGGCAGGCCATAATGCTAGAGCTACTTTTTCAAGATTGTGGAGTTAATTTTTTCACCTGTTTTCAGTCCATAATATTTTAACTTTTTGGGAATTGTATCATAGGAGTCACACTGGAATATGGGATAAAGTGTGGACTCTGGAGTCCAGAAAACATAGATTTGAATTCTATCTCCCTTGCTTCCTAGTTACCTGGTCCCGGGCACTTTATGTAATCTTTATGTATCCATTTGTAAAATGTGAGCATAAGGCTTGGTTTAGTGTGTCATAAGACTAAGATCACATCAGAAAACTGCCTAATATAATATGTATAGCTATAGGAAATTTAATATATGACTATGAGAGATGACACAGTGTAGCAGGAGGAAGCAAAACTATATTCAATTTTGATTTATTTCTTCTCTCCTTCTTTCTTTCTTTCTTTTTCTTTCTTTCTTTCTTTCATTCTTTCTTTTGTTCTTTCTTTCTTTTGTTCTCTTTCTTTCTTTCTTTCTTTCTTTCTTTCTTTCTTTCTTTCTTTCTTTCTTTCTTTCTTTCTCTCTTCTCTCTCTCTCTCTCTTTCTTTCTTTCTTTGTACTGCAAATTGAACTTAGGACCTTGTGCTTTCCAGGCAGGTGTTGTGCCACTAAGCTATCTCTCCAGCCATGTTTTCTTTTTTAAAAAATAAACTTAATTTTAGAATAGTTGAGATTTTCAGAAAAGTTTCAGAGATAGTACAGAGCATTCATATATACCCAGTACTGTGTCACTATAGAACATTTATCACAACTAGAGAATAAAAACTATTATTAACAAAATAGTTTTTATCCTAGTTCTTTGTCGTAATTTCATTAGTTGTATTATAAGGTCCTTTTGTTGTTGCAAGATCCCATCCAGGCTACCAGATTACATTTAGTTTTCGTGTCTCTTTAGGCTTTCCTGAATGGTGGCAGATTCTCAGTTTCCTTATTTTTGATGAGCTTGACGCTTTTTATTTTCAGTACTGGTGATTAAACCCAGGGCGTTTTCTGGGTTCAATCAAGTGCTCTACCTTTAAGCTTCGATCCAGACCTTTACGATTTTGAGGAATTAATGATCAGCGATTTTGTAGGAGATTCCTTATATCTTTTTACAGTTAGATGTCAGGTTTGGGGAAGGAAGACTACAGAAGAGAAAGTGCTCTTCTCAACACTATATAACAATGGTGCATACTATCAATATGACTCATTACTCATGAGAACATATGTTTACCTTTTTGAACTGGTTGAAGTAGTTTTTGGCAAGTTCCTACCTTATAAAGTTACTTTTATAAAGTAAAATTCCTCCTTATTTTTTGCTGTGCTATTCATAAGCAAGTCATTAAGCATAGCCTAAACTTAGGGGTTGGAAAGTTATGCTCTACCTCTGGAAGAGAGGAATGTTTATCTAAATTAGAATTTTGTGCATGGGAAATGTGTTTCTTCACTTCCAATTATTTATTTATTTAAGCATTTATTTATATTATCATGTAGTTGTGAATATGTACTTTAAACTTTGTGTTATTATCAAGTAGTGTGCATTAGCTTTCCCATTGTTGAATACAATACCCAACATTCACAATGTAAAGGAGGAAAAATTTAATTTAGCTTATGGTTCAAGGGGATTCAGTCCATAGTAGATGGTCCTAAGAGGATATTTTAGTTATTTTTCTCATTGCTGGGACAAAATACCTGACACCCAAAATTAAAGAAGGAAAGGTTTATTTAGCTCACAGTTTGTAGTGATTTCAGTCCATAGTCATCTGGCTCCAAGGCTGGGTGGCATGGCAAATGGGCATGACAGAAGAGAAACAGTCCATGGCAGGGCAGGCAGAAAGCAACAAAGCAGTGAAGTAGTGAAGTAGCAGTAGCAAGCTTTGCTTTCCCTTTTATCCTATCCAGGCTACAAGCATTTACAGTGGGCCAGCCACATCACTGGTAGGTCTTCCCATGATCTGAACCCAGCAGTATGCTAAACAAACCAGTGAATTAATTTAGCTATCACACCTTTAATCCATGTTCACACACTCTAGATCTATCTCCAAAAACCTCCACCTATAAGTACATGAGGCTTTGGGGTTGGACATCTAGCTATGAACTATAACAGCAGGGAACATCATGGTGAAGGATATGGTAGAGCAAAGCTGCTTAGTTCATTATGGTCAGGGAAAAGATCAGGGAACAATCCCAGAAAAGAATTGGTGAGGGCTATGCCTCCATGGTCTACCCCTGCAGACATACCCAAGACTCTGCCCTTCTAATCTACCAGGTATTTCTTAATCCAATGAAACTGATGTAGGATTAATGATCACAGTTTACCCCTTGTCAACTTTATATACAAATGCAGCTCCTTAAATCATGCTTAATCTCAAAATAAAGAAAATACAAAGTTCCTAATTCTGCCAAACAGAATACAACTGGAAATGCAATAATCCTTTCACTAAAGTCTCAAAAGTTCCAGCATTTTTCAAAAATCGGAGTCCAATTCTCTTCTGAGCCTCAAGGCAAACTCTTAGCTATGAATCTCTGTAAAAACTGAAAACGGCTTACATAATTCCTAGGTACAGTGGCACATGGAAAACAGTCTCATTCCAAAAGGAAAGAACAAGGGATGGAAAATAGACTAATAATGTAAGACCAAACACCAACAGAGCAAAGATTAAATCATGAACTTCCATGCCCAGAATCTGGGATAAATGCTGATAAAATTTGAGTTCCAAAGGGCAGGGTTGGCTCCATCCCTGTCTTACCAATTTCAGCCCACACATCCTCCCTCTTAGGCTGGGTGCATTCATGGCCAACAGCTTTACCCTCTTGACATTCCACATTTTTGGCATCTCTGATGTTTTGGATTCTCCACTACATCTTTGGATTTATTCCCATAGTGTCATGTATTGCCCTCTCAGGGGCTCATTGCCTGTTTTCCCAGGCCTTTCTCTGAAATCTGAGTGGAAGCCTTTTTGACCCCACAAAAGGGTCTTGTGTTCTGTGTGCCAGTAAAACTAGCATCATATGGATAACACCAAGGTCTGCTGTCAGTGAAAGTAGCAGTCCCCTGTTGAACCATCAGTGCCTAGGTGGCTAAGCACAGTAAAATAAATTCCAGGGAGACCATAGAGTCCTTTCTCAAGCAGGGGCCCCAGGACTGTCTTCTCAAATGAAAGTTTGGTATTCTCCTTTACCCTTGAGCCTGCCATGGGTGGGGTCATGCTGCTTCCTGAGATGCCCCATTTTCCTCCAATTCCTGTGCAGAATACTTGGTTTCTTTGTAATGGTGCTAATCTCTAGCATCTACATCCTCTTTGGCTCCAACTTTACACAGGGGTCCTCTGGGCCATAACCTAAGTTTTAAAATATTTTCCTTCTCTGTCTTTTCCCTTGGATCTAATTATAAATATAGATAAAAGAGGCCAGCAGTATTCATGCCCCAGTGTGAATGTTGGGCTGTCTTGAAATTTCCTCTGCCTGAGCAATTAGTCCACTGCCCTTAATCTCAATCTTCTACAAAGTCTTGAGACATGGTTAAATATAGACATATTTTCTGCCCCTTAATCCAGCTGCCAGTGGAGTCATTATTCCCAACTAAATCCTCCTGAGCCTGTTCTTTATGATACACTTTCCTATCAGCACCATGGTCTTCTGAACTCTGATGAGAACTACCCATCAGGTTCTATTTTCAGCATTCTGGTGCTTTTTTAGCTCACTTCTCCAAATCTTTCTAAACTCCTCCTATCAACCTGTTTCAAAGGCTTCTGTCACACATGATGTACAGTCACTGCAACAAACCCTACTCTGCTGCCAGTTTTCTGTATTAGTAAGTTTTCCCACTGCAGGGCACAATGTGGAACTCTTACAATTTAAAAGAGGAAAAGTTCAATTTAGCTCATGGTTTAGGGGAAATGTGGTCCTTGTCACCTGCCTCCAAGGCATGGCCATCATGGCAGAAGAGCATGGAGAAGCAAAACTGCTTGGTTCACAGTGGGCAGGGAGCAGAGCAGGGCAACAGTGCCAGAGAGGAATGATGATGGGCTAGGTATCATACCCAAGGCCTCTGGGACCCACCCGGACACTTCCAGGAACATGCTCTGCTAATCTACTGGATGTCTCTTAATCCAATGAAGCTGACATCAAGATGATGGGTCACGTAGTTCATTATTTGTTCCTTGCTCATATTCCAGCGTTGGCCACTAGATATTCTTTCATGTGGCTCCTGGGTTCATTTCCCATGCTCCCATCACTGTTTTTGAGCATTTCCTTACTTTCTAACATAGTAAGATATTTCTAGCTTACCTTGTATATTTCTTGATTCAATCCTAGCACAAGCTATTTCTCCAAGAAATTCTGTTTTTTTTTTTTTTCTATTGAGGAATAGAGGGAGAAACTAAGATATGAGCTTCTTGCTACCAGCTGTCCCTTTCAGTGGATAGACTTATGAAACATAGGTGGGTGCTATGATCATGGGTGTTTGGTCATTTTACATTGAAAAATTCATTATAATAAAAGACACATTGTTATTAATCCCTCTCAAAGTATTTCTCTTACCTACTAAATCTACTTATTTTTTTGTTCTTGCCTCTTTGTGAAGCAGTTTCATGAATCCTCTTTCATGTTCTTTGTTTGCAGAGTTGTGGCTGCCTGGATGTCCTGACGTGTTTCAAAATGTTTGCCTTTCATTGTCATTTTGTCTTTTGGGAGAGGCAGAAATCACATGGTGCTAGAGCCAATGAATTAGGTGAAGAGGACACACTGTAATGTTTGACAGAAATTTCCATAAATGTTTGATCAACAAGGGGTGAGCAAAACATTTACTGGATGCTTAAATAAATTTATTACAGTAAAGACACTGCCATTAATCCCTCTCAAAATATTTCCCTTTCAGCATGCTTATCCCACTGTTCTTGGGAGTGTGTCTTTTACTGTAATAAATTTTAAAAATTTAAAAATTCCCTGTAATTTCTATTTACTCCTTTCTTGTGTGTGTACTATCTACATTAAGGGAAATGTGACTTCCCACTGATATCTCCAATTCTAATCACCTACAACTTGTTTTATTCTGGCTTTTGCTCTTGCTTTTCTGTAATGTCCCACACTAATAGTGAGAAAACACCCAATTACTTACATGTGCTCTCTAGGTATACATGTGCCATGCTTTCAGAACTGTTAACCATGCAGCTTTTTCAAAGTCCTACAGGGCTTATGAGCAGGCCTTTCTGTCTTTTATCTCATACTTTCCAGTCATTTCCAAATTCACTTAGGTCAGTGCGTCTTTTCTCCACTGCCTTCAGTGGAGTTATGTCAGGCATTTATAATAGATTCTTTTGCCTCTTCCATCCTGGGTCTGGTGTCTTCCTCATTACTCCTTAGTTTTCCTTTTGTAGACTTCAAGTATGCAGTTAAGATCCATCCACCTAGTTGGATTGACTAATAGCTTGTTCTTTTATATCCCTTCATAGTATCATTCATTATATGACTATACTATAGTTAGTTTATTAAAGGTACATGTCCTTCATCTGTTGAAGGACATCTTCGGTTATCTTTGTTGCTTCTAGGTTTTGGCAATTATTAATAAAGCCACTCTAAATTTTTGCATGCAGGTTTTATGTGTATAATTGTTTTTCAGATCAAATGGGTAAATGACTGTGTGTGTGACTTCCTAAGTAGTTGTGCCATTTTACATGCTCACCAGCCATGAGTGAGTGTACCCTTTGCTTCACATCCTCACCAAGACTTGGTATTGCCAGTTTTTTTCATCACCAGATATATCTGCACTTAAATACATGTATTTCTTATATTTGAGCTATTCTATAGTTCTGGCCACAATGAAAGCTACATGGAGTCACCTGGCCTTTTATAGATCTGTCCCCTTGCTCTAGAGGTTTGGCCAGGTTACTTGTTAACAATGGCTAATTGTCTTTTGGAGCTCAGTTCTGCCTAAATGATCTTTTCAGGGTCTGTAAAAACAAGTTTGAATACTTTCCTAAGCCACTGTTCTTAGAAGCACTAATTTCTGATGTTCACTTGTTCGTGAGATATTTATTGAATACCTAGTGCAAGTTGGGTTATGGGGATAGGGTGGTGAGGTAAATAACAAGGCCCTTTCACTTTCAGAGCTTACATTGGAAGGGAGAGCAGTTTTTCATATAAACACAGAACATACCATAATCAAATGTATACAGTAGTGATAACTGTAATGATCCAATCAAGTGGGTTTGAGGAGTCTGGAGAACACTAAAGTGGGCAGGGGAAAGTGGGAGGGGAGAGAGAAGGGCTCCTTAAGTAGATGACATTTGATCTCGTAGAACAGTGGAATAGTGGTCAACTGCAGCCAAAACGGGTGGAAGGGGATCGAGAGAAGTTGGATGGGGGGCACCAAAGTGCAGCTGGAAAGGAGGAATAAGTTCTAGTGTTCAGTACATAGTGTGGTGAATGTAGTTTACAACAATTCACTATATACAGTGGGGCCTGGGTTCACAAACTTGATTCTTTCCACAGTTCTGGTTGCAAGCCGAGCTGCACAAGAACCAAATCAAATTCAATGGTTAGGTTCAATGTTGACCTTATGAGGAACTTTGATCCAGTCTTTGTCCAGTTTGGTTTGTAACCAGAAGCATGGGGAGAATTGAGTTTGTGAACCGAGGTACCACTGAATTTCAAAATAGACAGAAGACAAAATTTAAGATGCCCCCCTGCTGAAAAAAAAAGAGAGACAGAAAAATGGCTGAGGTTAATGGTAATTACTTTGATTTGATCATTGTATACATGTATTGACATTTCAAACCATACACCATAAATGCGTGCAATTTTTTATCAATTAAAAAATTATAAAGACAAAATGACAGTGAGCAGTGACCAGAAAATGCCGAGTGGATGAGCCAGGCTGGTGTTCCAAGGTCTGGACCCTGCAGATGGACGGAGATTCAGAGCAGATCCCCAGATGTGGCAAGTGGTTGCTGTGAGAAGCACAGAGGAGCTCAGTGGGTGGAGCCGGTTGAGTGAGGATGGTGGGACGTGAGACCTGAGAGGGACTGGGAGCTGAGTTCTGTTTCATTTGACGGAGAAGTGCTCCTTAAACTTCGGTGTGTCTAGCTATCACCTGGGAACCTAGTTGAGATGTAAATGCTGATTCACTAGATCTGGGGCAGGACCTGGGGGTCTCCATTTCTAATCAACTCCTAATTGATGATTTTCCTCTCTGGTCCATGATGAATAGCATAGCTGGAGATTCTGGCCAGAATTTATGCTGAATGGGACTAAAAATCTTAAGATTCTTAGCATGGGAATAAGTGATTCCACATAAAATATTTAAGTTTCACTATCTGTTGTGTAGAGAATCCTTGGAGAAATGGAGGGAGAGAACAGAGACCAGCTAAGAGCTTCTTGTTGTAGTAAGACTTTGGCATTTGGACTTGCATGGTGATAATGATAGTCCTGAGAAAAGTGCCAGCCAGCACAGTGTGTTGTGTGTTTTCCAAGGTGCTTGTAGAGTGGGTGCATTGGGTTGGCAATACACTTACACTGTCCCTGGTACACCATTCATTTTGTCATTTATCACCCCAGATCAGGTACCATTTTTGCAATTTGCAAAGGAAAGAAGTGCCTTTTTCTTATTTGTGCAAAGCCACAGGGTTTTTGCTGTCCTCTGGGTAAGACTTGGTTGGATGTAATGTGGGAGACTTTGGGTAGTTAACACGTAGAGAAGGCAAGTGTGACAAAAGCCTTTTTCTTTTAGTTTTCACTTGTTCTGCCGTGTGCTACTGCTTGAGTTCATGGTCCATGAAAGCTTTTCCTGGAAAGTAGTGCAGCCACAGAGGAGCTAAGCTGAACTTGAATTTTCCAGAGAATAGTCTTTCAAAGAAATTGCTCCTGCCATAGGAGACAAAACAGACCCAAGTCATTTGTTTCAGGGCTCTCTCCCTGAGCAGAGAGAAGTGAAATCTCTGTTTGAAATGTCTCTATACGACTGTAAAAGTGGTCACTAAATATAAAAGGAGAGTCATAGCTACCTATGCCAGTTCCCGAGCTGTATCTGGTAGTTAGTCTCTCACTCCCCATTGCAAAAATGGCCTGAAGATATGTCTTATCTGGAAAGTGCAACTGTAAAAGATACATCATGTGCTCTGCAGCTGCAGAAATGGTGTGCTTGCTCTGGGATGTCTTAATCAAGCCAGTTGCTGGCTGGTGCTTACCTTGGGTTGATTCACTAAGGATTGCTTCACCCTTATGGGTTTCCTGGTAGTGCAGAGTTGCTTTAAATGACTGTTTAGAAGTTGTGTTCATAGGCACGATATGTTTTAATTGAATTAGACGCTGTTTTTGCTTACTCATATCCTCTTGTTCTCCTCTTTGAAGGCTCAATCCTTGTGGACCCAGGTATTGGCACAGTGTCGCACCTGTCTGGAAGATAAAGAAATGGCACAGATTAAGTTTCTTTATGGGGTATTTTCCTTGACTTGGGTCCCTGCACAGAATGTGAGGTGACATATGCAGCTTATAGCCTAGGACATCACATTTAACAATGCTGTATTCATTGCTTTGAAAAGAAGGTGAATGAATAGATTCCTCCCTGGCAGAAGTTGCCAATGCAGTGGGTTGCTGAAGGCAGAGGGCCCTGAGGAGTCTCATTAACAGCTTTGGTCCCCTGAGGAGGATTAACTCAGGCCCTGCACAGGAAGAAGTGGGCTCTAATGTCCTTCTTTACTGTGGTCCCCAGTGTTAAATCTTCCAGATCTGGCCTGGACCCTGGGAACCCCGCCCCACAGACTAATCATCTATCTCCTTTTGGTGGAAAGTTTGGATTTTGTTTCACATACTCACTTAATAGATGTAAGAAGGGGCATTTCTCTGAGTTTGGGGACTCCCCTGGCCTTATAATGAATCCACTGTATATGGTAGAGAAATAATTGCCAAGTGATTTGCAGAGAAGTGAAGATTAAGATTCCTGCCTATCTCACATTGGATCTTAGCCCTCTACATTTTGGGCATGGTTTATTACCTAGATCAAAAACTATTAGGTTATTCCTTTAGATGTAAAATAATTTCATAGTTTACAAAAAATCACTTATCTAGCCTGAACACTTATTTTCCTGACTCTTTTTAGCTCATTAGTTTATTATTATTTTTGTACATTTTATTTTTGAAAAGGCAGGATATTTCTACACTAAGATTGAGATTGGAGTATGCATTTTAGTGGCCAAATCCAGCCTTTAGATAAAATTTGCTTAACCTGGATAAGATTTAATTTTTTTTTTGAATGAGTTTCTATCTTTTAGAAATCATGACACTGTATACAAGACTTCTGATTTCTGGCTTCTGATGAAATGGTTCCTAATGGCACTCAGGGACCCCGTTTGCACTTAGTAACCACCAGCATTGCTCAGTAGTGGTTTTCTGTCCTCTTTGCAAAGGTTTGTGTTTCTTGAGTTCCCACTGCCTTCCATGCTCATTGGTGTTATCTGCCTCACCTCGGTAGGTAGTTGATTTTCGGTCCTCTGATCTCGAGAATGGATTCTTGCAAGCTATGCTTCACAGTCCAGAATTTAGCTCTAACTCCAATTGAAACTAACATAAAGTAAGTGATTAAGTACAATAGGAAGCAGACTACTTCATGAAAGCAGTGTTTCTCAGACTTCTTGGGATTGTGTGAATCATGTTTAAGTGATTGATTTATTTTGAAGTATAGATTTGTTTTTAAAATATCAATAATTTGAAAGCTCATCTGATGCCCTTCAGAAGTTGCTGGAACACATTTTGAGCACCATTTATTGTATCTCAGTCTACAAGTGGGTTTTTATTCTCATTTCATTAGCAGCACTTTAACATGTTGTTTGCATAATAATTGTTGTACAAAATTGTAATGGGATATCCAGTCAATTGTCTAAAAAACTGTGTGGTACTAAGCAGACCTGAAGCTTAAGAATTAGACAATAAGATACTGTATTTGTTTGGTTCTTTGTGTTATACAAAACAGATTTTCATTCTCTAACTTACATGATTCTGGTAAGACCGGAGTGCTGTATTTCTGAGCTAAACGTCGGAAGCTGAGCAAAATTGTAAAGGTAATAATAGCTACTGCTACTCTTTGTTGAGAAGGCCCTGTATACCAACACAGTACCAAGTACTTTACATACATTATCCTACTTACTTGTGAAGCAGTTCAAAGAAGCAAGCATCAGCGTGCTCACTTCTTAGATAAAGAGAGTGAAGTTGAAAAGCTTAAGCAATTGTAGTAGGTCAAACACCAACAAGCTGCAGAGTGGAATTTCATCTCTCCAGGAGTGTCCTTTCCCCACAAATAAATGACAGTAGTACTAGGTTTCATATGTAAATTAAATACAGGGTACTTTTTTTGAGTATTGTAAGCTTTGACTACCTTTGAAAGTTTATATTAGCCATCAGTACTGAGCAAATACGAATTTATTTACATACAACTGGTGATGCAAATCAGCGATACTAATTGACATTTAGCCAGCAGTAAGTGACATTCTTTCTACTATCATTAAATCAGTTGATTTACAAGGTAAAATATTAATGTGATTAGATAAACATGTTTTATGTATCATATTTTTATTCTGTTTAATTATTTTTCTTCTTTATCTTTTCTGAGGCTTCATATTTACTTCCTTTTGATGAATATGCAATGAATTTTCCCAGTAGGGTTACATCAGTTTGAAGGAAAAATATTGAACTGTGTGTCAAAATACCTTTCATTTTTTAAATTATTCTTAATTAAAGTCATTTAACCTGACCTCAGACCTGCTGTGACTTACTAGACACTGCTGTGCTATGTGGATTAGACCCACAGTATGACTGCAAAGCGCATGTAGTATGGAAAGTTAATGATGGATATTTCTCATTTCCCAGGAGAAGGAAAAATAGAGTGACTGCTTTTTGAGATGACTTAAACATACATGCAGAATTGACAAATAGCCCGACTGTATTTATTTTGATATTAGTTTGGAGACAGCTGAAGGGTTTAACTCCTAATTTCAGGTTTGAACTCACATAAATTTGAACCTCAACTACAAAATTACAAATAATATTTATGAAAATTCCATGATTCATTTCCTTTGCTATTCTGTCACTTTTTAAAGTGAACTCCACAAATCAATCTGATAGCTCAGAGTAAGATTTTGTTTTTTCCAAAAACATAGTGTGAAATGATGATCATGTTCCTCAAAGTGAGGTTGCTTGTTATATTATTTGATGAGGACTATTGAGTTTTCTACTACTGACACTGAAATTTCTTTTCTAGATTTCATAATTTTTGTGTTATCTTCCTGATTTTACAGAGAGCCTTTCTCCAATTTGAATATGAAGGAGAATATGCTAGAATTTGAATATGCTAGTTTGGTCATTTCTATACTTGGTAGTAACATCTAATTTCTTGACTCTAGATCTTGCAATTTCTTATATCTCTCAGTGTTATATGCAATTCCCAGTTAGGATTTGTGACTTTTATTTTTCTTTGAACTTGACTGGATCTCCCTAAATTATTGAATAACTGTTGCATGAACTGGTTGTTTCTGCTTTGTCTCTGGAGGAAAATATGAAGATTCCCATATTAAATGTTGATGGACTCCTAATGAGGAGAAATGAAACAAACTAAAGCTTTGCTATTAATGTACAATCACTTGGATTAGTCTGAGTAGATTTTGATCTTTGTGTAATTATGTAATACCAATGACAGATCTTCTTAAAGCTCTTAATTATTTTTTTAGATAAGATTCATGTTCTTATGGGCTTGGTAAATAATTTTTGTGCACATAAAGAAATATTAAGGGAAAAATTTACAAGCGCTTGAATCTGTGTCTTCCATTGGTTCATATGGCAGCAGTAAAATTGCTAACCTTGGTGGTCCAAAGTAGGGGTTGGTAAAATATGGTTAGTAGATCAGGCAAGGTCTATCTCTTGTTTCTGTATGATTCTCAAACTAAAAATGTTGTTTATATTTGTAGATATTTGAAACTGAAGCAATGAGAATAATATTTCATGGTATGGGAATTTGAATCACATTAAAATTTTGATGTCTGTGAATAAAGTTTTATTGGAACACAGCCATGCTCATTAATTTACAAATCATCTCTGGCTACTTTTGCAGTGTAATCAGAGACCAATAGTAGAGCCTTCAAATTCAAAAATATTTAGTACTTGGATCCTCATAGAGAAGTTTGCTGACTCCTGATCTAAAAGTTCAAGGAAAGCCTATCTGTGTTTTTAAAATATGCCTTTTATTACCTAAATGGCTATTGCCTCTGGGACTTTGGAGAGAAGAAACGTAGAGCTCACTGATGCACAGTGAGAATCACCTTGTGTATGCCACGAAGGCAAAAGAATGGTAAACTTTTGGTCTGCACCAAAAGATTCCCCCCTACCCAACTTCCTTCATTATTGATGTTATAAAAGACAATAGTCTGAATGGACTCCCTAAAAATGTACCCATGTCACCTATTAGCATCCCTTCAACTGGTGTTTCCTGTGAGTTTCCTGTTGAAATCAGTGACAATGGTATTAATACATGAGAAAGTTTATTATGCCTATTCTTCCTTTGATAGGCATTTGTATTAAGGTATATGAAGAAAATACAATTACAGCAACAAACCCATGATTTCATGGGCAAAGTAAGACAAAATCTTTGCAGAAAAATCATGAAAGTTGGACAAATATCATGATCTTAGTAAGCAGGAGGCATATGTTTGGAAAACACTAAACTGCTTAAAACAAATTAGCTTATGAGTTTAATTGGAAGATTCAGGGTACATCAGAAACATGCGGGAAAATTTTTACCAAGTGGCGAAATGAGAGAATACCCAGCTGAAGGGTTCTTCTACTGTGCAGAGTGAAAACTAGGGGAGGAATTTTGTCAAGGGTGGTTGGAGCATGAAGAAAGCAACTCTAAAGTCCTGTGCCTTTAGAGTTATCCAGTCAAGTATTGCAGCATTTCCTCATACTTGATTGCATTTGTTGGCAGAAGTTAGTTGTTATGTTGATGCTTGCAAATTTGGGGATTTCAGAAGCTTGGAAAGTATCCTTTGGTAATGTAAGTGTCTATTACAAGCATACATTTTCTGGACTGGAGACTGCTCTGCCTGTTTGATTTGGTATTCTCCTGTAAATGTATTTTGTTTGAGACTATTTTATAATTATTTCATGACCATAAGAATGATTATTATTAATAGCTGTCATTGCATGGATGAAATATAATGTAGTTAAACAATTTGCTCTTTTTGAAAGTTTGGATTGTTTTGTTTTGCTTTGTATTGCAAGTAAAACTTGGATAGACAACCTTAGTCTTGGCTTACATTTTTTCATAATCAGGATACAACAGGTTCCTTGGGCTAAAGGCTATAATATTTATAGAACATACTATATAATTGAAAATTGCACTCTGAAGTTGTTGGAAAAAATTATGTTTCCACTTTGAATGTACAAGAATGCTGTGTTTGTTTTTGTATCTATATCCTTATGACTAATAAAAGTTTTATAATTATTAAAAGTATAGGATTGGAACATTTCTCATGAGTATTATAGCCAGTGATTTATTTTTATGTTAGTATAGTGAATGGAAATCTTTCTTCTATTATTTTCCATAGATAGACTTATTGTTGGTATAGAAAGTATTTAAATTTCATATTCAAGTGTATCGGTGGACTCTCCTATTAATTTTCTCAGTTTCCATTTAGGCAACTGAGAGATTAAAGTAGGTTGTTGGAGACAAATCTTCAGCCTTCCTTATTGTAAGTGAAGATGTACATTACAGACTTTAATTTCACTCCATTCTTATCTGAATGCCCCCAAAGCAACATTAATAGGTAACATAGGACCTAATATGGATGAATATAGCTGGGTTCATCTGTCGTTTGAATACTTCTGTTTAAGAGTAGAACTTTTAGAAATACTATAATACTAAAGTCTTGCTTGGTGCTAGTTTAAGGCTTTCTTTTTTTTGAAAAAGAGAATATGATGTTTCTTAAAAAAGAATGCTGAATTGTGTTTAGTGTAACAAAGACCCTGGAACGGGTTAAGAAATGACTATAGTCTTTTACAATGCTTTTCTTCTTTTGGCTTAACACAGGATTTATGTTTTAATTTAGTTTTTCAGCCTCTATGTGAAATTGTTTAACATGAGTGTTAAGGCCAATGGTATAATAAAATGTCACTGATTTCTCATTTCTAATTTTTTTTAATTTAGCAATGTCTGTTGGCTTTTGAAGAAGTTGATGTTTAGGGAAACCGGATTTGGCTGCTTATAACTCCAATAAAATTTTGCTGTTACAGAGGGGAATTGTCATTTTAGGTATTATCAGACTTTTATGCTCTCCACAGCCGAGCATCTTGGTGAGGAATTAGATATTTATGCATGGATGAAAGCAGACTCAATGAACACAAAAACCACTGCCTTTACTTCTTCAGAAGTTTCTCTCTATGGCCTGTAAAAAGTCACTGAGAAGCATGATACTTCATACTTTGTCAATACCAGGAACCAGAGAATCCAAGCTAGTGTCCTTGAAAATATGTGTAATAGGTAAAGAAAGTGAAATTGTCATTTAGCGGGGCTGGAAAGTTAGGATCATTATGATTTTTTACGGAAACAAGTACATATAAATGCACTAATAATGCACATAGGTTGTTTTCCTGCTCAGGACACTTTCCTTTGTTCAGAGTAAGGTGCTATGGAAAATCACCCCTTGCTCATTCTCTCACTGTGTCCTGGGATGGAATTGGGTATCGGAGGCTGGATTGGAAGCCAGAAATTGTCAGTCTAAACTGCTTTCCTCTTCTCCTCAGCCCACATCCCTGGGGGATTTACTAAGGAATAAGGCAGGGTAGAGAAACAGTTGTCAGGACCCTTCCTCTCTCTGTTGGGAAGAGGTACTCATTTTCTCCTGGGATGATCAAATGAGAACTATGAGGCTGAACTTGGACTGGCCAGAGGAGAAGAAGAAGAAATCAGAGGTAAGAACTAGGGAGCGACAGGCTCCTTAAAACTCTTTTAATCCCCTCAGTTCAGCCCAAAGTGAAATAAACCTTGTTACGGGCATCAAAATTACACTGACTAATACACATCCTTCCCCTGTAGTTCACTGTAGGACTTTAAGGAGTGTTTTTTGTCAGCTGAAAAGGAAAGAATTCTGAAAAATCAGTTACTTTCCTCAGGACACTCTGCTCCAGTCCCACTGGCCCTTTGCTCTTCCTTAGACACCGGAGGCACTTTAAGCCATTTGCATTTGCTCTGGAGAACTCCCCCTATCCCCACAGTCCTGGTCCTGGCCTTTTTGAATCTTTGCCTAAAGTGTCAACTCTTCAGTGAAGTTTTATCCAACCACCCAGTTTAAAAGGCAAGCACACATATCTTTTCAAAAACTCCTTTGCTCTGCTTTTAGCGTATTGAATATGTTTTATTTGTTCACTGCCAGGATTCCTCCACTTGTACTGGATCCTTGAAGGAAGATATTTTTTTCTGTTTTATTTCCTGTGAACTCCCTCACACCTCAAGTGGTGCTAGATAGGGTAGATAGTCAATGAATATTTGTTGAATGGAATATAAAAATGGTAGCTACTTTCTCTAGCGATTAGTTATTCATTACAAGGGGAGAATGATACTTACAGAATAACCTGGGGGTCACTTTCCTCACCAATTTATTAAACACAAAATATTTCTTATAATGAAACTAAGTGACATCATTTGCTTCCTACTGTGGCAGGTTAGGAAGGAGGCAGCACCACTTCTCTGTTACTTTGTTATAAATGCAAGGAAACAAGACCTCACATAAATCCAGTGTGAGGAATAGTCTACAACACAAGTGACTTTTATTCTTGAAGGATACCAATATTATAAATAAAAAAAGGCTGAAATTCTTCCTAGGTTAAAGCTAACAAAAGAGAAATGGTGAGCAAATGTAGAGTGATACTGGCTTAGAAAAATTCCTATGAAGGTGATTAGGACATTTGGGGGAATTTGAACATGGACTATAGATTAGATTCCAATAGTATATCAATGTCATGTACCCGAATTTGATAATTATAATGTGAGTATCTAAAAGGATGTCCCTGTTCTTAAACATGGTGAAATATTTAGGATTAAGATGTTTGCAAGTTTAAAAGATTTCAACACTGTCTTTGTATCTCTGATATATTTCTATCTATAATGAGACAGAGAGAGAGAGAGAGAGAGAGAGAGAGAGAGAGAGAGAGAGAGAGAGAGAGAGGTAGAGAAAGAGAAAACCAAGTGGTACAAAATGAAAGCAAAAGAAAATGTAAGTGAAGGGTAAATGAGAATTCATTATATTAAAAAATGAACTTACAGGTGAATTACGAGAATAATATTAGGTGGGACAATATGAAAGCACCAATATTTGGCCACTTATGATTTCACTGACAATTTCATATGCTTCACTTAATACTCTTACGACTTTTCTGAAAATCTGAATTTTAAATGAAAAAGTTTTAGAAATAAAGCAAATATGGCAGGTATTAATATAGGTGAATCAACTCCCAACCTGCTAGATGTCACATACACTGAGTTTGTGTTCCTCAAAACTGAAGAATTTTTAAGGAACAACAGAAGTTAAAAGTAGGAAGTATTTGTTGAGAAAGAGAGAGATAGTTCCTGAAAGACAGGAGGGGACTGGCAGACTGGCTTGTGCCACTTTACAGAGGAAGTTTTATAGAGCAAAATCACAAGGTGGGTGCAAAATAACAAGATGGGTACCACGCAGGACAAAACTATCATCAGCCAATAAGATTACAAGTCTAGCCACTTAGATAATGTTGATTCAATGGGGAAGCAGGTCACATTGCAAATGTACATGGAAAGAACAAGGATCATTTTAGGAAGAGGTGAACCAGGGGAGTTCGGGCACCCACTGGGGCGACATGATCACTAATCTGTTGTTCACTTCTCCAGACGGTGTGCAGGCCCAGTCACCCCATCCCTTTCTCAACAGATGCAGCTCTAGCCACATTTGTAATGCATTCTCATCTTCTGCACTGAGTCCCTGGAGGGCCTAGCCCTGTCTGACTGCCTATAATATTTCTACGTAACTTAACTGTCTATAAAAGCATGAAAGTCAATTCTAAGTAATATATTTACAGGGACCATATTTTTCCTAGTAATTTATATCAACTCAAGTTTTAAAGCTCCCATGGCCTGTGTATTTGTGGAAAGAAAAAAAAATATATATAAAGTTGCCAATTAATGACTTCTCCGCCCCCCACTGATAATTGTGTCATGTCTGGTAATCACTTGCAATCAGTTTGAAACTTAGAGCTGTATCATGTATAATAGTTCAGAGCTCCCCAGGCCTGGCTTCTCTAGAATATGTCTATGGAGGCTTGCTGTCACTAACTACATCCCCCTCCCTTCCTCTCTCTTTCCTGCCCCGATGTTCTGAGCAGCTGGTAGCTGCATGGGGGTAGAGGACGGTGGTGGTGTGGGGGTGGGGAGAATCCTCTCTGATGATTGACAAGCACAGCAGCTGCACAGCATGGTGGAGGTTTGTTTCTTGGTTATCACTTGCTTCTCTGCCTGGTGCTGTAGACTGATGGCCATGACCTCTGCAGTCTCCTTTGCTTATTTGTTTGGTATCTGCCCTGAGCTTCACCTGCCTTGGAGTTCTCAGCACAAGCAATATGTGTGCCCTGTTCTAGCTCAAAACTCAGTGACCTTTATGGGAGCTTTATGTTTTTACCTCCTGCCAGTGATACATGCCACAGTCAAATTTGACAATGATTCTCCTTGCTCTATTGAAAACTTCATGAGGAGGGGCTGGGGATTTAGCTCAGCAGCACAGCGCCTGCCTGACAAGCACAAGGTCCTGAGTTCGATTCCCGGTACTGGAAAAAAACCAAAAAACCAAAAAAACAACAAAAAAAGAAAACTTCATGAGGGTGCATTCTTGCAGTGTACATGGGAACCTGTTAAGAGTTCAGAATATATATTCTGTTTACAAAGAACACAACAAATTATGTCAGGATGTGAATGAGTAGGAACATAATGAGATGGCTGGGCTCAAGAACATGGATCAAGGCTCATCACTTAATTTCAGACTCCTGAAGAAGTCACATTCACTCTACACAGAGCAGGGTAATGAAGGTGTAGTTGTGGAATGACTTGTGAGTTGTAAAGGTGAAGTTCAATTCTCTTTCTCTTTCTCTTTCTCTTTCTCTTTCTCTTTCTCTTTCTCTTTCTCTTTTTCTCCGAGTCATGTAGAGACATTCACTGCCTTCTCACTGAATTGATTGGGTCGAGTTATGGGGACTGTGGCACTGAGACCTTATCCAGACTGGCCTCTACCAAATGCCCTTAAGGATGATTTCATTGCAGCAAAGAATACCGTTAGATGTTTGTGTAGGTGTGCATAATGACGTGTACAAGGCAAGGGATACCTTTTTCTTCTAGAAGTACGTAATTGTGCACCCCTGCTGAGTCCTACTGCTGCTGGTGTTGCACATGGTCCTTCTCTGGAGGGTAAATGAGTCTCAGATGTTCCATTAAGTGTCACCAACACCTGGAATCATTTAATCCCCAGGTCAGCACATCAAACTTGTGAAGCAGGCATTTTAGCTCCCATTTTACAGATGAAGAAATTGAGACTTAAGAGTAGTCACTCATCTACTGCACTCTATAGCCATATTTTGATTATAGGTCTGATTGATTCCAAGTCTGTGACCTTGCAGCCGTGTCTCAAACTATGTGTATCTAACAGAAGAAGGAAGAAATCTCCTGTGGAAGGTGCTAGTGGAAGAAAGCCTAGCGATTCTGTGCACTTAACATCACAAAGGAGCATGTTTAAAAGGGAGATTTCTAGTTCTACTCATGATTCAGTGAATAGAATGGAGAATCTGATTTTTTTCACAGCACCCCAGATAGCTCTGATGTCCTGATTTCCCTAGAAAGTTAGCTTGATTTAGCTTTATACATTAATGAAATTGTTTATTGTAGGTACATTTGTTACTTCTAATGTGGAGCAATGTTGGGAATTCTTTTAAAGAAGTTTGGGATCTAATAAAGTGCAATATTATCAATGAGCACTGGTCTTACTCTTTCATGTTGCTGGTAGTACTTAGAACAAAGGGACAATACATGTCCGCTTGTTAGTTGTTTGTTTATTTACCTTGAAAGAGATACGTGTCATCTTTAAGAGGGACATTAACATGTAGGGTATCCTACCATGAGATAACTCTTTTCAGTGATGAAGAGAAGAGATAATGAAAAACCAAGGAAAATGGGCTCTTATTAAACATACTTGGAAATCCCTCAACTCTTCTGCAGACATGGGCTATTAAAGTTCTGCTGATTTGAAGACAGCTGCTTAAGGAATTAGTACTTTCTCTCTTACTTTTGTCTTTATCTTCTTTTTGCTTGTAACAGATGGTACTTTGATTAGCAGAAGGCAGATGACACTAGCTTTTAAAGGCACAGTTGAAAACACAAAGGTGCCTCTTTGTAAGTGGTAGGTAGTCTTTTCTGTCTATGTCTTTTGGTTTCATAAGGGTGTATTTCTTGCTGCCAGCATATTTAAAATTTTCCTTTCATTTTAAAAACTTATATTTTCACACATTTGCTTCTTTATATTTAAAACTTCACCTAACTTACTTTTTAGGACATTTCCATTTCCTCTTCATTCTCCACAAATATTTCATTTTAGTCAATGTATTCTGTGGGCAAAACTTCCTTTTCTAAAGATCATTTTTATCTTCTTCCTGAGTTTTCTCTTCCTTTTCTAAGGTTTGGAATCTATTACCGTGCAGTTGCTTCGCACAGTTACGTCCCCCTGAAATGCCTCTGTGACTCTTAACTAAATTAACAGAGAACATCTAGGTAAGTCTTCTCCTTTGAGTCGCTTCTATTAACGTTAGAAAATTGGCCAAGACATGGTAAAAATGGGACTGAAGAACTGTGGTGCGTTGCCTGGATTTTCTAGCAGTTTTTATGGTGATTTGTCCTTGCGAACATGGTGATCGTAATTGATGAAAATAGTGCTGATAGGTATCGGGTACCTTCTGTGGCGCAGAGTGTATGAGCCATGTCGTTCCTTTGTCTTCTTTAATCCTCACGATAATGTGCTGCATTCAGTGCTCATCTATCACCATTTTACACATGAGTTGGAAAGAAGTTAAGAAACTTTCTGAATGACGCAAAGGCAGGACCTGAATGTCCATAGTTCCTTTTTAACACACGCTATCTCCCTCTCTGCCTCGTTTTTAAAAAGTAACTGTTATTTTTCTTGAAATATGTACTGTTGTTATGTATAAGCACCCTCTAATTGTTTACTATTATGTGAGACTGAGAATTTTTTTGTTTCATATCCACAAGAGGGTTTTCTGTGAGGGTAGGTTGGAAGCTCTTTTCTACCTGTCTAAAACATAAACCCCAATGTTATCTCTTTTGAAAGGGCTTTTCCTGGAATGTTGACAACTCATTTTGTGTGGCTTGGCTTTGGTATTTTGAGTATACCAAATATAATCAGTGTTTGACTGATTAAATATGTTACTTGCAAAATATTTTATTAGGTTTGCAAGCTCTAATACATGGCCTGCTGTCCTGTTTCTGATAGCTAAGGGTGGATGTGGAAACTTTTAATACATGGAGTGTCTTCTCTTTGCTGATAGATGTTTCTGTAAAAAATGGATAAAGTGATGAGATCAGAATCAACTGTGTTTCTTATGCAGAACCAGAGCTTGAGATGCATGCTAAGTCCCTAGCTATGCATCTCATTAGCTTACCTAGCAGTTGGAGATCTGCATACTGACTTTGAGAATATTTCATTACTGTATTTTTCTAAGGGAGGCTTTGCATTTGCCAAAGAACTGACAAGATGTGTGTCTATAACTCAACTAGTTTTATATTATGATCAATATGAAAGATTGCCTGTGATTACCTGGGGACACTGTGAAACTGTTAAGATATATTAGGTTTCTGGTTTATTTTCTGATTGACTAAATCTTGTAAAATGCAGGAAGAAGTGCATTGAAGAATATTTTAAAGTGTTATTTCCTCCTCCTCAGCTTTTCTCTTTAAAAATCTTTGTCCAATATTTTCCTGTTCATGTTTGCAACCATTTAAAAGAAAATAAAAGAGATATCTGTTCTTTTGTACAGTTGACATTATATAGAGGAAAACAAGATGTTTTCTGTTGCTGCTATAACAAATCACCACAAGTGTAGTGGTTTAAAAAGAAATTTATTATCTTATATGGTAGTCAGGTTTTTGTTACTATAACAAAACACCAAAGATAAGAAAGTTAAAAGGAGGAAATGTTTATTCGAATTCGCAGTTGCAGAGATTCCAATCTGTCATCAGTTGGCCCTATTACTTTGGGCCGTAGCAACGTGGAATATCATGGCATGCAGTGTATGGTACAGTGACCTGTTCACCTCATTGTAGCAAAGAAACAAAGAGAAAGACAGGGAGAGGGCAGCATCCCACAGTCTCCTTAGAGGACACACACCCCTACTAACCTAAGACTGGGCACTACTCTTAAAGTTTCCACCACCTCACAATAGCACCAAGAGGGGGACTAAATCTTTTAACACACAGGACTTTGGCGGACATGCCAGATTCAAACTATAGTAGCTTATTACTCTTCAGGTCAGATGTCCACCATAGGTCTCACTCACAGGGCTGAGATCAAGGTGTGGGCAAGGTTGTACTCCTTCTGAACAATCTTGAGGAGACTCTGTTCCTTTGCCTTGTTTTTGATGCCACTTACATTCTTTGGCTTCTGGCCCTTCCTGTGTCCTCAAAGTCTGCAGAAGAAGTCCAGTCCCTGAAATGCTCCCAATCTTTCAGCTTCTGTCTTCTCACATCATTAACCCAGCCAGGAAGGTGTGTCTGATATTGAGGATTCATGTTAGTAGATTGGGCCTACTTTTATAATTCAAAACCATCTGTCTATCGTAAAGACCTTCTCCTTTACAACATCTGTAGTGTACTTTCTGCTATGTCAGCATACTCACAAGTTTGGGGATTGGTTTTGAACATTTTTTAGGGTGTGGCCACTGTTCTACCTACAGCGTGTTTCCCAGTATCATTGAAAAAGGATGCATTCTACATAAGTATTACTTCCAACATTTTCATTATAAAATTATATACTCTGAAGTAGATATCCAGAAATGCAAAATAGCTCATAATTATTTAATTGGACTGTAATGACATAGATTTCAGAAAATGGTTTCTTGTTGATTTGTTGACTGCTGTTAAGAGGTCTTTGGTTATTAAGTAACTCCAAGATGACTCGCTCAAGGAACACTGGGAAAAGACTCAAATAGCCTTTCTTTCTGTCTTCAAATCACTCTGTCCTATCTTACCTTCCCTGGAAAGTATGGGGAGCCCTCTGTATTAGGCTATTAAAGTTTTTACTCTGGATGCCTGGCAAAATGTGTTTGTGATACGATAGTTGTTAAAACCACCAAGAGAAAGGTGCAACCAATAAATAGGAGTTTCTTCACCATATAGTCTTCCTGGGGTCCATACCTCTTTTTTCCACACTAGAAAATTTCTTCATCTCTGTATGATCAGATGGAAAAGGGAATCTGACAGACATATTTTAGTAATAGCTTTGAGTGTAGATTCAACCTCTATGGTAGATTTGGTGATTAGGTAGTGGATTTATATGTTTATATCCCCATCTTTCTGATGATAGAGTTTCTGACTTTTGTTATCAAAAGGGTACATACCGATAAGTAGAAACTAGAATTAGATAAATAGAGCAATTATAATAAAATATGCTAAATATTAATATAGTCAATGTAATTTCTGTGATTGGTAATCATATTCTATGGTATATGGAATATGGTAACCCCAACAAAAAGCAATCATGAGAAGTCAGTAGTCTCCCTGTCAACAGTAGGTCAGCTCCAGACTTTTTCAAGATTTCTAGCTCAGTATTTTTGGGGGGTCTCTTGTGGACTTGGAATACTGTAAACAATATCCACAATGTCTAGAAAACAGCTCACATTCGTGGTAGGCTGGTGTCTAGATCTGTGCTTGTGTAGCATCCTAAAAAGAAAGATGAATAAATAGCCCTGTCCTTTCTGGGACAAAGAGACAACAAGAAGTACGTATGTGTAGCCTTGGGCAGCAAGGAGACAGGAGCTTCGAGTTCCGTTGTCTAGACCAGAGCAACAATTCATGCATACACTGGACTATAGCCTGAAAGCCCAGCCTTATTTGAAGAAAGAATAACTCAGTGTTCCTTGGATCGGCTGCTTCTGTTGCCACAGTGTTGATGCTGCTTAGGGGAGGTTGATAGTGGGGTGGTGAGGACCAGAAGACACCTCCCAGCATCAGACACTGGATCTCCAACCACGGCAGCAGCCCTGCCGGTGCTGCAGTGTGTCACAAACTGCTTCCTCTGGAGGAGGATTCAGGTGAATTTCTTTGATACTTACAGAGATGTAGGCATTATTTAGCTCAATTCTTACATTTTGATTATTCAGGGACACTTTGTAGTAAGTGATGTGTTGGGGTGTTTCTGTGTCTCGTTGTGTGTGTTGTGTCAGTGGAAGATCCACAAGGACAGCAAAGGTACTAACAGATGAGAATAGGCATGGATTTACATCTTTTTCTTTCCCGATCTTCTGTCCACTCTCAGTTGTCTTACAGGTCATGTCACCAGCTTCACTATGAAATAACAGCACTGGCAGATGTACATTTCCAATAACTGTGCAGGGAAGAGATTAGAGCAGGGTAAGAGTGAATATAGACAGTTAGGTGCTTGGCAGTTCTGGGGACCTAAAAGGAGACTATGTAATTAGCATGCTAAGAACAGGAAGCACCAGAGGATGCCTGTGAAGAAGGCAGATCCAGAAATCCAGGGCCTTGCCGGCCACTCACTGCACTTGAAATTACTCATTCTCTGATCAACTTTCAGAATGTCTCAGAATTCAAAGTCCTCATCTTATTTAGCCGCTGCAGAATATTTAGCTGTTCTCCTCCAGATAGGCTTTTTTTGTGTTCCTTTCTCTTTTAGTGGCACTATCATTCATTCAGTTTTGCAAATTAGAAACTGAGAAACTACCCTGGACCATCCCTCTTCTTTACCCATAACCACGGAACCAGCAAATTCAGAGATCTTTACCCCTGTGTCCTCACATACACTGTCTTCATCCTAGTCCAAAATGTCATCGTTTCTTAACTGTTCTTGTGAACTAGTCTCTTAAATATTCCTTGTATCCATGCTGATCTTGCTCTAGTCTCTTCCCTGCACAGCTACTAGAAATGTACATTTACCAGTGGTATTATTTCATAGTGGAGCTGGTAACATGACCTGCAAAGCCCTGGATTCCTGGACCTGCCTTCCTCTCAAGCATCACCTTGTGCTTCCTGTTCTTAGCATGCTAATTACCTGGCCTCCTTTCAGTTGCTCAGAACTGCCAAGCACCTGATTGCCACAGGACCTTTGCACATGAAAAATACACAGACTGTAATATTCTTGCCTTTTTTGTTTCAATTGGGTAATCCCCTTTTGTTCTTAGATTTTATGGTGAGTATCACTTCTGGCTTGTTCCCCCTTAGTTTCCTTCCTAGGTTGCATTCCCTTTTTACCTCTCATGTAGCAGCATGGACCTCCCTCCTAATACCTGTCTCCTACTAGTGTACAAGCTCCACAAGAGCTGGAATCATTCTTTTGGAGCCTGACACAAATATGTGCCCAGTAAATACTGTTGGATGAGTGAAATCCTACTTCCTGTTATTAGCTATTTATGTCTTTATGACATTCTCCATTTTCAAGGCTACTCATTACTTATGGGTCTTCTTGTGTTTTCTTTCTCAGTGCATTTCAGAATACTTTTCTAATTCCATAGTGAGTCCTGTAAGGATGGAGTGTAGGCTCTGTGAGTGTGCGGGATGTATCTTATGCATTGAAAAGGTTCTCCAGTGTGCCAGAATGCTTCTGACCATATTGCAAGTTTTGAACTAAATCATAGAGGTGCAGTAACCTTTGTTCACATGTGTGTAGAAATTCAGCCATAATCTCTTGCACTGTTTTCTCGTCTTTCTTCTTCAGTCATCTCAGCTGCAGAGCTAGTTGGGGTAGACAAGGGGGAAGTAGATTCACCAGTTTGTATCCCTCTACTGTGGGACTTTTGTGGCACCTTAGTAAATTCAGGCTTAAACTCCTCATCTTTCAGATCAGGAAACTGCAGCTTAGAGCCAGAACTTGCCTTACATCGGGCAGGTGTGCAGTGACTTGTACCAGGTGCCGGTTGCATCACTAATTAGAAGACAAGCTGTGGTCATAAGTGGGTCCCCTGACTCCAGGCCCATTGCTGTATGGTGGGTTGTCTCATTTACATTTAAAGAAGAAAGATTAAATACTCATTAATACAAAGGGAACAAACACTGGGACTTGAAATTAATAGAGCAGGGAAAGCCAGGGAAATCCTGGGGGAAATATGGGTGTATGGAGAAAGCCAGGTGGGGTAAGAACGAGTTGTATATTTGGCTAAAACTATTATCTAGAATTTATTTTTGTTTGGTACATATATAGTGCATCTATATTCCTTACGCCTTATACTTTAATGTTTATGGAATAGTTATACAATAAAATCTCTTTAAAGTTATCCTTTTCCCTTTTGCCTCCTTTTATCTTTTTAATGCGTTTATTATACAAACTCTACATTTGTGACCCTACAGAGTGCTGTAGTCTGTAGCTACGAGCAGTTGTGTGTGGTTGTTTATGTTCATATACAAGTCTGGCTGTCTTTCGCTCACATCTCTTCTACTCCTTTTTTTTTCCTGGGTGCCAGATGTCTTTTCCTTACTTTGTGCATCTGACCACGTACACAGAGCAACACACTACATCTCTCCCTCTCTCTCACACACACGCACATGTGCACACATGTACACACACAGACGCACACAAACCCACATGCTTGAATGTGCATAAAGAAAGATTCAGCTGAAGTGAAATCCTGTGACATATGGTACTTGAAAAATCCAGCTCTCAATAGCAGATCTGTAATCAAGGGTGCAGATGTTTGGCATTTGACAAATGAAAATTTTTTATGTAAAACTGGTTTAGTACATTAAAAGATAGAAAATTATCTGCGTAGTATAATGAACATTTTCTTCCACTGAAAAGGAATAAAATGAGAAACTTAACCAAACAAATAAGTCAGGCCCCCAGTGATCGCCTGAGTATGTTTTTTCCAGGTACTCAGATTTCATTTTTATTGCCCTTGGGGTTTCTTTTGTTCTGCCTTCTGTATTCACCTTACACAGATAATACAATAAGGTGTTCTGAGTTTTGTTAACCTTAAGGTATTTGGAAATAGAGTTTTGATCGGGGACTGTAATATTTTCCTTCTTCAATGTTGAATGTTGCTGTAAATGCATTGTATTCTTCTAGATACCCTTTGAATATTTTCAGTTCACCATTTTCTTTCAGTTTCTGAAAACTCTTGTCCCTTCTGAACACCATAATTTAGATACTTTAAATGGATAGTGGCTTATTTTTTGGCACATGTTTCATTGTTTTCATTTGTTATTAAATGCATTTCTGCCTTCAATTTGACACTTAGTTATTCCTAGCCCAGAATTGAGGAACATGCTGGGAGTTGAAATTAACAGGGACAGGAAAATCAGGAAGATCCTGGGGGAAATATGGGTGTGTGGATGTTATTCTCACTTAATGTGTGTTATTCATTTACTCTATCTTGATTGTAAATGCCTTGAAATTAGGAGTGAGATCTTATGGCAAGTGGTCTATGTATAAACCTTTATTTCCTTTTAGATAGTTTGTAGACAAAGAAGGAATCACACTTCTTAGCAGAAAATGACATGTGGATCAATTATAAATACATAAAACAATCATCAACTGGTAATTGATGTCAATAAGCTATTTGGCGTTTCATCTCTCATGTTTTGTAACTGTGTCAGTTCTTTCATAGTTTGTCTTACTTGGGTTATACTCTGCAGTCCATGGCTTTTTGCAGCCATGCTCTCTTTGCCAGTGGATTATGTTTCATCTTTTTTCCAACAAAGGCAACTCAAAGTGACATACTTATAAGTATTTTTCCTTTAAAAAGAAATAAATAGTGCAGCAAAACATTAAAAATAACACACATATTTAGTAATAAATATTTATAGACAATTTTCCTTCATCTTCTTATTGGATCCTTCAAAACACCTAATTCTATGAATAGGCAGAAAGTTACATTTATATTCTCAGTTTTTAATGAGGAAAGCACAGCATTAAATGATCAGCTAAAGGTTACGCAGCTGCTGAATACTTGTGCTGTGCTCCACCCTAGTTATACAGCTTCAGATCCTTTTGGACTTCCAACTGCATGTGCGTCTTTGGTGGAACAGGCATCCTGTAAAACGACACCGCTCTGTTTGAAATTCTGTCTAAAGCAGTATTCTCCAAAGTGCATGATAAGGACATTTCTTTGTGGTAAATTCATAAATTCAGAAAATATTTTGTGTAGACTTCATTGGAAATATTTTGACATTCGCTCTCGGTGGACTTGCCAAATAGAATTACTTGGTAGTGAGAGTCAAATTGTTTATGAGGCTTTAGGAAGGAATGCGAGGCCCTGCCAAACACTGGCATTTAGGGTTGTATTCCTTGGTCTTGGGAAATGACCATTCTCTGCTCTAGCCCGCTTATCCTTCCTTCAGGCTGAGGACTGTGCTTCCATATAGGCTTTTCCTACGTTGCTTTGGACACTGGGATCTCTTTCCTTCAGGAAACTGCTGGAATAACTGTATTGCCTCTTGAAGCTTGGCCCGTGTTCTTCTTGAAGATAACAATGTAGCCTCACTTTTGTCTGTCTTGTGTTTGAAAATACTGGTAGCTAGGCTAATATCGGTTGACTGTTCTTTTAATAATCTCTTAATGGGCTGTGTTTGTGATAGGTGGTTATCATATTGGTAGAAATTAATAAGTTTAATAGTAAAGGGCACTTATGTGCATAGATCTGGATCATTTTCTAGGAACTGTTTTTTCACAATTAGCTGTTTGGTACTTTTAATGACCCTTCTCTTTCTTTTTTAGATTTAAGATAATAATTAGAGCTGATGTCAGCTGGGTAAACTATGAAGAGTCAAGTGTGGGTCTCATAATTTAAACGATTTTGTAATGAATATTGTTAGAAATATTGAACTTTGCAATTTTACTTTTGTGTATTGAAAGTCCCAGTTCTAAAAACTGCTGATTTAGTTATAGAAAGAGTTGGTTTTTTTTCACTCAAGCAAACGGCAAAAGCCCGAGTAAAATAATTTGGACCATCATTAAGCAACTTTCGTCCTCCTGTGTAATAGGTCTATTGTTTCAGCCTTTGACGAGGGTAAAGAATAAAAAGATTTGAGATCAGATGGGAAGAAGTAAGTCAAGACCTGAGAAATCACTTCAGTTCATTAAAATTATAAAACATACTCATTAAAATATCAAAAATATTCAGTAAAATTTTCACTTTTTAAAAGTGTATGGCATAGTCTCCAAATCCATATAGATTTTTTTAAGAGTTATTCTGTAATTCTGAAGTTCAGCAGGTTAGCTGGAACTAATATCAGAACTTTTTCCTTCTGAGACGTTATTCCCATGACTAACATGTAGCTGCAGCGTGCCAAAATATAAAAGTGTTTCCATATTGGCTGGTAAATGCCACTGCCCTGATCTACTGAAACTTTTCATAATCCAACAGCAAAAGAGTTAATGCTTAGTATTTTAAAGGCCACCGAAGACTCTGTTCTTGGCCAGTATCCATGCTGTTGGTGCGTATAGTATTCTGAATATTACCCTTGGTTGTTCCTGCACAGTTTCAGCTGTAGAGTATGCAAATTTGTATAGCTCAGTAGGCATGGCTCTTCCTGTTCTATATAAAACTGCAAGTTGGCTTTTGAATGTTCTTTGACAGATGTTCCACTTAAAAAAATAGTAGTAGAGTCTTCCAAGTTGTAGATATTGTGGCTTTAACAAGTAGCATAAATCTAGGAAAAGTCAATGGAACAATGTTGTATTGTTAATAGCATTTCCCAGAGAAATCCATATAGGTTGATTGTGACTTTGTGACATATGTGGAATTCTCATAATTTTATGCTGGTGGTATCTAGGTTAGGGGAGTATAGGTTTAATATCTGGGAGTATGGCTGGATTTACATTCCATAAATTGTGAAATGCATTTGATTAAAAGAAGATGGTTTTAAAAACTTATAATACAAACACATATATTGTAACTGTAATAGTAACAGCAAGTCTACACTTGCTGGGCACTTAGCGTATATCATCAGGTATCAAATGGATAATTGACATTTGGAAGATGCCAGTTTGATGGATACTAATAAATTATGTTATCTTCTGTAATTTGCGTGGCAATAAAATATTTTAAGTAATGAATTGATACAAATAAGTATTCCAATTTGTCAATGTCTCATTTTATCCTCATAAAAACTAGTGAGAGAGGTCCTAATATCTGTATCTGCATTAAGTGCTTTGATGAAAGTGAGATGCTTGATTGGTGGGACTTATGTTGAGGCACAGATCTGCCTCCAGAGCACACACACAACTCTGCTTATTCCTACTTTGGTACAGGGACATCTTCCAGTTATCAGGGCTCTACCTCTATGCAAAGCCCAGTGTTTTACACAAGGAGTTTTTAAAGTTGTGGAAAATTTCCATGTGACAAAACAAAACAAAAACACCTGATTAAATTTTATAAAGAGAGATTATATTGTTATGTTCTCACATTACTCATGAAAGAAAATTGGGGCATTGTATTATTTTGAGCTCTTTAAATTCAGGTATAAATCTCCTGTGAATACTAATGTATATTTTCTTTAGGTATTGAAATAGTGCTAACATTAGCTTGCTTCGTAGGATGTGTTAGTTAATTGCATGTTCAGAAACCTGTAGATGAGGAATATTGGTGATGTAACTTATTATGATGTAGAAGGTGAATTCATTACATTTCACCATGGCGGGGAGGCTCCAGCTGTAACATCCGTTGCTCCATTCATGTTAGCATGGATTCAGCCCTTTGGCAAGCTGACTTGTAGCCCATTCTCACTCTACACTCTGTGGGAAGGATTTTGAACTATAGCCTTGGTTTTTGGTTGGCGGATAATCCCATAATCAGTAATTTGTTTTAACACCTTCATGCTCAGTTAAGAAGACTAATTTAAATACCATCTCTCAGACTTTGTTTCCCCACAAACAACAAAGATATTTTTTCTTTCTGAAAAATTTGCCATTCATCCTGAATGTTCTATGCTCCAGCAAAAGAAATTGGTACACATTTGGGTTGTTACATAAAGAAAAACAATCTATTTCTGATATTGATGAAAGAACACAGGCGTTTCAACCACATAAGGACAGAGAAAGTGACTGAGAGTTAATGTCTGTTTATCTTTGCTTTCAGGGAAGAAATTAAACTAATCTCATCAAAGTTATTTGGAAAGTTTCTGACTGTACTCTTTAATCTTTGTTTCAGAAAACAGCAGACTTCATTATTAGAAAGGAGCTCTTTGCATGTGGGAAGAGAATTCAGCTGGTGTCTGTTTTCAAATATGAAATTAAACAATCTGAAGTTAATTTCAGAGATGAAGAAAACTGCTAGTCAAAACAGTGTAGGCCATTTTGGAAATGTTATTTCTATATATTAAACACATTTATTTAAAAAGCGTGTATGTGAAATGTGATACAAACATCGTATAGGTATGTTCACAAAGAAAAATCTTACTGATGCTGAGCTCCAGCTACACATTGGACAGTGGAACCTGAGGGTATGAATCTGATCTTCTTTTTTAGTTGGTCCATACTCAACTCTCGAGTTGAAAAGCGAGTTGAGAGGCCTCTTTCCATCCTCTTTGGTGGGAAATGTCTGTGTATGTGCACGTGTCTGTTGTATTTTAAACTCATACTGTCTAGTTCTGTGGCTAGTAGCAGTTGGATTCATTAGATTACAGGCATTAACATTTTTGTATTTGTTATAACGACTGAACCTGACATACTCTCAGACAGTTTAGCACCTCACTGCCTGTCTTTCCATATTACCTTTTCTAGCTCACCATTTTTTGAATTCTGAATGTTGTCGTTCTTGTAGGGCTCCATTATTGGTCCTTTTATCTAACTACACTCACTCCTTAGTCTCATCCGATATCATGGCTTTAAGTGACATCTCCATGCTGAAGATGCCCATAATTTTACATTCAGTCTTAGTAGCTCCTGAGTTTATAATTTTTGGTCTGTTAGATTTTCTCTCTTCCACTTTCTAAAGACATCTAAAGTCTAGTGTGTCTCAAATAATAACAATTAATTTCTGCCCCCCCCTTCCCTATGCCGGTGCTCCCTTATCTCTGCCAATTTCTCGAAGGTACTACTGTTTATCCAAGCTCCCAACTGAAGCATTATTTTTGAACTTGCTCTTTCTTATACATTTCACATTCAATCCATGAACAGGACCTGTCAGCTATACTTTCAAAATATATTCTATATTATCTGAAAACAAATCCCAGACCTTACTGCTATCTTTCTAGATTAGACTGGCTTCATCGTCCCAAAAGACAGCTCTGTGTTCACTCCCTAGCCTGGTGATGCTGTGTATTGCATTTTCTGAATTTAGAGTGAATCTTTCAAAATCTAAAACTTATCTTGCCATCTCTGGTCTTCCAAAGGTTTCCTGTCCTGCTGCCAATTAAATCTCAAGTCCTTACCATTGCCCCCCAGATCTTCTTCTGTACAGTCATTGCTTGGTGGTTGAGCTTCATTTTTTTACAACTCTCTTTCCCCACCCACAGCACTCATTCTATTCTAATCATAACCTTTTTCTGGCCAACCAGCTCTCCACTTCAGGGTCTCTGTTCTCTCTGATTGTAACATTTTCCCTCAGATACATGCATGTCTTCCTCCCTCTCCTCATTCAGAAATCCTTACTCTTCCCCAGGATGCCTGCAAAGCTTCCTTTTGCCTCATGTGACTCAGAGGCTCTCTCTAAAATAGCAGCTTTGCTCCATTTATTCTTACCTAGTATTTCACAGCACTTCCTCTGAATTACTATTGGTTATTTCACAAATTCATTCTCCTCGTCAAGTGTGGAAGCTTCATTTGGATATGACATTTTGTGTGTTGCTAAGGATTGTATCTCAAGCAACAATATATGGCACAAGACAAGTGATTATGTGATATAATTACATTGATCTTTTTCTTAATATTCTTATATATACATCACTTTAATATGCTGACCTTGATTCTTTCAGGAATATACCCAGGAGTATCATTGGAATAGCTGGGTCAAACTATTGTTTCTGTGTTCAGGTTTTTGAGAGCTCTCCATACTGATTTCTGTAGTGGTTGTACTAGTTTACATTCCCATCAGCAATATAGGAGAGTTCTTTCCTTCATGACCTCACCACAGCATTCATCGTCTTTAGTATATTTGATTATGGCCAGTTTGACTGGGATGGTAGGGAATCTCAGTCTAGTTTTGATACGCATTTTTCTAGTGGCTAAAGATGTTGCACATTTTCTCATATACTTGTTGGCCATTTATACTTCTTTGAAGAAGTATTGTTCAGTTCATTTCCTCACTTTTTGATTTGTTTTTTGGAGGAGCTTATTGAGTTCTTTATAGTCTAGATATTTTTTATCTGAAAAATAGCTGTTTAAAATTTTCTTTCATTCTATAGATCGCTTGAACTCTATTAATTGTTTCTGTTGCTATGCAAAAACTTTTTAATTTAGTGTAATCCCATTTGTTGATTCGTGTTCATTCCTATGCTTTTGGAATGCTATTTAGCAAGTTTTTGCCTATGTCCATGGCTTCAAAAATTTTTCCTGAATTGTCTTCCTGTAGTTTCACAGTTTCTGGTGCTATATCTTACCTAGTTCTTGGACTTATTTAGATTTGATTTTAGGGCACAATGAGAGATAAGGATCTATTTTAAATTTTCTGCATGTGGATATCCATTTTTTTTTTAGCAGCATTTGTTAAAGAGGCTGTGTTTTCTCAAGCTTACATTTTTGACCACTGTATGAAAACTTCCATGGCTATAGATATGCAGATTTGTTTCTGTGTCTTCTGTTGTACTCCAGTGGTCTATATGTTAGATTTTGTACCAGTGCCATGACGTTTTTGTCACTATGGCTTTGTAATATAGCTTAAAATCTGGTATTGAAATGTCTCCCACATTGCTCTTTTTGCTCAGTATTATTTTAACTATTCTGGGAATTTTGTGATTCCGTGTTAACCACAGGGTTGTTTTTCTAATTCTGTGAAGTACGGTTTTGGTATTTCCATGGGGATAGCATTGATTCTATTGCTGGCTTTTGGTAATGTGGCCATTTTCACAATATTGTACTTCCAATCCACATGCAAAGGAGGTCTTTGGTCAAGATTTAAATCATTTTAAATGAAGCTGTGTAATAAATATAACTTCAGTATTTTCTATAATTGATCTCTTGTTGCTTGAAAACTTCTCTCCCCACTGTGCTTGAGGGAGCATATTTGTCAGTTAAGGGCATAACAATCTCTTCTGTTTTTGAAAAAGTTATATCTGGTCATTTAATTTTTTGCATCTAAATATCTGGCTTTCCGGAGTTTCTTTCCTTCCTTGGTCTCCTTCCCATGAGTCATGAGGAATTTAGGAGGCTAACATACTAACTTCCAGGTTGGTTTCTGTTGTTTGGTGGGGTGTGACCACCTTGATATGACCCTTCTTTTCTGGCTTTGAACCTGAAGAGTGCAATAAATATGATCTGTATTTAGGTGGGCACCATACTGTCATTCACAGCTGATTTTGTTTTTTGCATTGCACAATTTTGGTTTTCTACCTTAAGTCTCTCTTTGCACAGCTTCCTCATGCTGTAAACAATGGTTTCTTTAGGTTTTTTTCCTTCTCTCAAACTCTGGAAAGCCTTGGTGGTTGGCAAAATGTTAGGACCTTTCTGCTGCTTTAGCTTTATTGTACTGGACTTCGGACCACAGTGAATGAATGCTTTACCCCTTTTACTTAGAAACCTTCATAATTCACATCTAAATTACTCTTGAAGCACTAATCATTTTGCTTCCATGCCATATTGGATAAAGAAATTAACAAGGAGGTTCACAGAGCAGTCAAGGAGCAAAGATCAAGTAACTCTTATTCTGGAGTTTCTTTATATATTACTGGTTCTCATTGCCTGAGACCCACCTCTGTCTAGGAGATGCTTCTTTCAGTTCTTAGTTTTGATTTTCTCTCCACAGACTCTGCTCATGAGAAAGAGAAGAACTTCTGCTTCCTGGCAAGTAGAAGTTTCTCCTGTGCCATATCTTCCATCCCAAATACTGTGGCTTTGTAGGAAAACACAGATCTGAGTTCAAAATGCTTACTTGTGTACTTTGCCTATTTATGTTGGCCTTGCTAATCCATGATTTCTATCAAATTCAGTAGGCCTAGATAGATACACGTATATGAGTTGAGTCAAAGAACATTTAAGTGTTCTGTTTTATACATAGCTTCAGGGATATGCACTCAGTATGTATTTACTGAGTACCAGCTCTGTGCCTGATATTGTGTAATGGCCTTGGGATATTAAATTGAATAGATATAAATTGTTGACTTAAGGAAACCCAACTTAATACAAGAAACACAGATATAAAAGTGAGTACAGTACCAAGCAGATTGATAGCATAAAGCTCTGGAAATATGTAAATTATACTGAGTAGAAAGAGAAGGAAGTCATCAGGTATCTTGGGTAGTTTCAGAGCAGTTTAAGGGAGACTCTCTGAGATGATTTCCCCTGAGCTGGAGAGTGAAGAATAGCTTGGCAGGAAGGCAGAAGAGGGTAGACATAGGGAAAAACATCCTGATGTGCTTTCTATAATGATTTATATGGTTGGAGCCTCAGAAGCTTGAGGGTTTGGAGGATGTTGGACTGTCAAGGGAAACAGGGTCCACATAAACTAAGGCCACGGGTGTCTCAAAAAGGAGCTTGAAGTTAATCCTAAAAATGAGGGCTCTGGGAGGATTTCTAACACAGGAGGTATATGATCCAATGTATATTCCAGGGAACTTGCTTTGGGCATTGTGGGAAAATTGGAAGGAATGAGCCTGGTGGAAACCAGGTAAAAATGGCAAAAGATGACAGAGGACAGAGGAAAAGCGTGGTGATAAGAAGTTTGCAGTAAGGAGAATAGCAGAAGAAATTAGGCCTATAATGGAAGCTGTAAGACCTAATTAGGCCTGTGAGGAAAGACTTCTTGGCTTGTCTGGTTGTATATTCAGTGGTGCTGTTACTGGAGAGAGGAAGAAGAGTTTCCTATACTTTCATCAGGGTGGCTAACATTTATTGAGCACTTACTATGTGCCAAACCCTTTGCATTCATTACTTTTTAAAAATTCTTCCGACAACCTTATGAGATAATTAATAGCCTCTATGTTGCATACCAGGAACCAGAGCTACAATGGGTTAGATGCCTCAGCCAAAAACACATTGAGAAGTGCCAGGGCCAGCACTTGAACCCAGCCTCTGGCTCCGTGGTCTGCTTAAAATACATTTTCAATTTACACATTTAACATTGAACTTAAGTCCATTTTAAAGGTAATGCACATTTGTTATAGGAATAAAATACCTAAAAACAAAAATAAGAGAAATGGCTGTTCGGGGTCTTACCACAGCAAAAGTCAAGTCTAGGTGACTTTCCATGTGGGGGTGGAGGAGTTTGAGTCACCTGAAGGTTAGATTGCTGGGGTTATCACCTAGGCAGTTGGTTATGAGTCTGGACTTCAACCAGCTTAGAGACAGAGGTTAGGGAATCATAAATTAATATGTGATAGATAAATAATAAAAACAGATAATATGTCTGAGGTAAGTGACTTTAAATCTGTGTATCTTAGTGAGACCCCATCCTAAAATTAAGTTTCTTAAATATTGTAATTGTATGACCTTGACTTCCTAAAAAGAAAATAAAGATTTTTTACCAATTCATGTAAACAGTTCTATAAGGAGCCTCATACTTACTGTCATGCAAAGAAACTTCTCAAAATTTCTGGAAATTTCCTGTGCTATCCTGCTCTTGTTAGTTTGTGGCTAATTTGTCAGTGTCTCCTGCTTTACCAACAATGTGACCTAAGTTCCCCTAGCCGACTAATTGAACTATAAAAATGACACTCTGAGACAGCTGAGTCTGTGAACACATGAATTTGTCAAACAAAAGGATTTAAACACAATTGTTTTTAAAGAATAGCATGCGTCTTGCATTATCTCTTCTCTTTTCATCCAAATGACTCTGTGTTCTTGGGAAAATACCAGCATTCATCATTGTTAAGGTGGAAAAAACCCCTGCACTTGGTTATTTTATAGATGTCAACTGTGACACAGGAAGTGGAGAACACCATGAGGTACTAACAGTATGAAACAGTTTGTGTTCCTTGTACCTTGTCCAAAAATAATTGACTCATTAATCTCAACTATATCAATCTGGTTCCATTAGGAGGGTCAAAAATAGGTTAATTCTATTAAGTGGATGAGTATCAGTTCACAGATAAGCATGCATTTAGCAGATATTATCCTAGCAAGAAAACAATAATTAGAAAAAGTATTGAAATGATTTCAAGAGAAGATGTAAATATGAAACACTTAGTTTCAACCTCAGCATTTCAGGAGAATAAAAGCTAAGCTGCGTCTCTAAGACTGACGTTTACAAGTAAAACACAAACTAAAATATCTTCTTTGGGAAAATCTATTACAATAATATTTTTTCAGCCCTCTTTTGCTAAGGGAGTGATAATGTTACCCAAGTCATCCAACAGTTGGGGCAGACAACGTGGGAATTTGACATTAGATTGCTTTGGATGTGAGTCCTGACCCAATTGGTGGTTATTTACCTTGCGGGAAATAACTAAATCTTTACAAGATTCTGTTTTTCTCTCCATGAGATAGGACAACAATCCAATTCCCAGGCTTACTTTAGGTTTTGAGCAAGAGAATATATATGAAAGTGTCATCACAATCCTTCATGTGCTGAAATTCTTCAATAAATCTTCTCTCCCCTCTCTTACCCACCCCCCATGAACTCTAATTAGATTCTGAATGGTGTGATCTCCCTTTCCAAAGATGTTACTTTAATTTGAAATTGAGCAAAAGCACTGTTCAGTTATACTGATTGTTTCTTTCTTTTTGCTTCTTTCCCTGGCTTCTGACTAAGACATTGCTTTCTTTCCTTTCATTTCACTTACTAGATTTAAAAGCCTTGTTTATACATCTATTGTCAAGGGTAATCATTCATTCAAAGTAAGGCTATGTCCCATTGTTATAGTTATTTTTAGTTATTTTCCCTACTGGGGAAAAAGTCAGAATTTTGTCAAGTCTGTTTAAACATTGAATTTCTTATGTATCCCAAGAGGAATCCTGGCTTCATTCAAAGTTCTCTCTAATGATACTTACATTAATATGCTGATCCTGTGTAATAGAATCTTATTCATGAATGACCTATTATTATTCCCTCCTGCCTCAAAACTGTACCACCAAATGTAAACCATAAAAATGGAGAAAACTTTTAAAACCCATTTAAAAGTCAAGACAAATTAATGCAAATCTGCTATGTGACATATACTTTATTAGTGGTGAAATTTGATGAGTAAGACAGAATTATTGCCTTATCTTAATGGAAGATACAGGCATGTCATGAACGCACTTGAAATCAGTGTCTGGACTGAAGCAAGCCCCTTTTATATAGATAGCTGCAGATGATCCATGTACAACTTATCCACTAGTTTGCAGATTAAAGGTTCACATTTTTAATGAGCCTGTTTCTCTATTACTGGGAAGGTGAAGAATGGTCCAGAATAGGGCACTCTGACAGTTTGAGGTGACTGTTTCTCTGATACGTTGTTATATTTTAGGTTCTGGATTCTATCTGTACTCCTAGAAACAAAAGGGTGCTCTTTGAGCCCTGGCAGTTTACTCCAGTTTGCAAGATTCTCTGATCCAACAGCCATGTACTGTTTCTAGCTGAGGGACAATGTATATTACAGTAATTCAAAGTACATCCATTGTGAATTTCCAACCATATTCCGAATGGCCACAGGCTTCTCTAGGACAGAGACTACTGTGCTGTCAACCCCCTTGGGCAGAGCTCTGTAACTTTGATTATTGTTAGGCTTCTGTATATAGTTTTGTTCATAAGGAATATTTATAATAGTCCAATAAGGCAGAATAAGTCATTTCAAACAGAGAGAATTTAACACAGGGGATTGTTAACATAGGTGAAGGAGGAAGGGAGAAACCACATGATAAATAACGTGGGAAATGTAAGATACCCACTGAAAGCTACTCCTGGCCACACGTCTGGAGGAAAGAAGGAGGGGAAGGTGTTGCCAAAGCCCAGGAAGTAAGTTGCTTAGGGGCAGCTGCAATTATAGCTGGTGGTAGAGACTTAGAGTACAATTTTCTAGCAAGGGCTAGAGCCAGAGGGGAGAATCCATTCAAGATGGGGAGGGATAAACCCTGACTTCTGTCCTGCTCTCTTATTCTCCTTTCAGGCCTTCTGTGGGCCATGCCTAGCGAAGGACTTGGGAACTTGTGAAAGGTAATTTAAAGGACAAGGGCTAAGATTTGATTTAAATGCAAACAGGTGATGACTGCCCAGGGCAACATGGGACAAACCCTCCTTCAGGGAGAAAGCAGCAGGAAGTGGTCAGCGGAGCCTTCTAGCTGTCAGCTTTTTTCATCTGTTTTAGGTACAGAGAGCCTGCTTATCCAGGGTCATGCCCCATCCAGGGCAGCCCACCTGTGATGACTGAGCTAGGGGAAAATATGAGGTCAGACCATCTAACCTTCGGGAGGCATAACCTTAACAGGCTGTATTCTCCAAAGCTCCAGGATGGTTTAGTCAAGACTCTGAATTCATACCTAAATCCCAGTTCAGCTTCTTCTGCCTTGTTTCCTGTTCTCCTTTCACAGGGGCTAATATGTTGTAAACGGTTTGCACCTCAAATTCCATTTCAGCATCTGCTTCTAGAGAGTGTGAGGGGAGAGGTGTACCTACCAACTCAAACTCACACATGACGCGCAGCAGAGGGAAGGTGGAGGGAGAAAGAAGAAGGCCTTGAAAGAGAAGAGTTGTACTTCTGTTTATAGATTGGAGGGGCCTCAGAGAAGGGAGAGAGCCTTGGGCACAGGAGCGACTGGGCACGTTACCACAGCACAGGGGGAAAGCTGGCGTTGGAACAGCTGTGGAGCAGTGAAGGGGGAATTCCGGGAGACGTGAGGAGCTCAATCACAGTGTAATGGAAAGAATTATTATGGTTGTCTAAGAGGTAGTATAAGAACTTAGGATGTGGCCGCAGTCCCAAATTCTGTTTCGGAGGGACAAGAAATCATGAGAAATGAGACAAGTTTTTGTTTTAACTTTGTAGCATCTGGGGAAACATATTTCATGACACAACAGAAAGAGGTGTGCAGATTTTAAATAAGCTTTGTAACAAGATTTTGTATACTATTTCATATTTTTACCCTATAAATACTTTTAATCACAAGAGCATAATTAAAACAAGAATAAGAGTTACTGTTTAATACAAACTCTTTTTATTTTCTCTGGCTTCATATTAGAAAACAAGACTATCCGAAAGGCACTATTACAGACAATTATGGAGTAGAATACTGTGCTAACTGGTTGTCAGTTTGGGTTTAGGAAAGGTGCTGTCCCTGTACACAGAGGAAGATACACTTCTCTGCTTCTTCTAGGTTAGATGTAGGTAATGTGTGGCTACATGGTTCACAAACTGAAGATGGTTATGCTAAAAATTTCAATAATGTTTTATAACTGTGTGGCGTAAGGGAAATGTACGCTCAGAAATCATTCCTGAACATGTAGAAGCAGAAATGGGAAGTTCCCACTAATTTTTCTGGGTGGTACAGTTCCTGGGAAACATTACTTATACAAAAGGAATATTCGGACCACTCCTCTTACTGGCTGCAGCGTGGGTGAGCAGATAGGGGCACCCTGCTGAGGGGGTGGTCAGAAACCTTCCTGTCACTGTCTCTGATCTTGGCTCACGGATGGTTGTTAGGCTTCCTGGTGGATGCTTATTAGTTAAGATTAAACAAAGTGCTCAACCGAGACTGAAGAGTCTTTCTGACAGAACTCTGTCTTTGTTGCCACCCATGGCAACATCCATGGTGTATTGGCTGGAGAGATTGATCTTTCCAGGTCACCGCCTTTTCTGATAGGCACTGAGCAGGACAATGAAGGACGTGTAGGGTCCTGAGGCCGTTCTCTCAAAACCACTGGAAAGATTTTCTTTAATGCTTAGTGTCATGGGGGAAAACAGCCATAACAGGAGAATGCAATAATTCTTTCATTATAGAAATGAAAACACTTTTTTTGCTACAGTAATTTGATAATAAAACTTATATATTAGGAGAAGCAGCAGCAACACCTCTACTACCTGCCTGATTTTCTTTAGTTATAAGGCTGATGATAAATAATTAACATGAGAGCAATTTATAAATCCTCTTATTTTGTGAAAAGCACTTAGTGCTTCCATTTTGAACTTACTTAGTAATTCATACGCAGCACAAGCAACAAAGGTATCATCATAATTATGCATTGCAAATTACCCCAGTAAAATATAGCATTTTTACTAGTATTATGTAGAATTCAGTGATAATGCAATCAGAGCTTGATATGAGCAGAAGAAAATCACCCACCGAATCACTATATGGATTTTACAACACACAGATTTCCATATAAACTTTAGGACGGCATTTAGAATTTACTAGCAACTCTCTTTCCTAGGAGTCTATTGATGTGTAATAAATATCAGTAATAAAAATAATAGTGAAGAGTTGACACTTCATCTTTTATACATCCTGCTGGGTCTACATGTAATTGTACGGGTTATTTAGAGTTTATGCAAAGCTTAGCTTTGGCCACAGGAGATACATTTGAAAAGCTTTCATCTGACACAATTTTTCTTCCTTTTTCTTCTCATAAGGAAGACTTCTAGTGCTGAATTAAAGGTGGGAATTACGATGTCTTGTGAACACATCTTAATTTGGGTGGAGATAAGTGGAGTCACTTTGATGTAGAGTAAACCTCTGGCAAGGAAGACTGCTGCCCTGTTTAGAAATGAGTGCCTCTGGCCAAGGAGCTACTATGCTAATAAAGTCATGGAGAAGCAGGAATACGCACAGAATGCAAAAGTCAAATTTGGTCAGTGGGATCTGAACGCAGTGGACTTTCTTTGATGAAGATGCGCATGCGTAAGAGTTGTTTGATTTTAGTTCCACCTAGAACTCTGTGGGAAGCAGTCCTCGGATTGAGAGAGTATCTTTCTGTGGAGTAGAAAACAGAAGCTAAAGGGAAAAGGATATTTAGGTGGGTTTGGGGGCACTTTCTGTGTCTGGAAAGAGGATGGGTACTCCTGAGAGGGGCACAATGTCTTTCTCAGAAAGCCTTTAGTACTTAGTTCGGAGAAAGGTGAATAAGTGTGGTCAGTGTTTAAATGGTAAAATACACATTTAAATTTTTACAGCATCTAATGTAGGTAAGATTTCTTTGTGATAACCCTGAGTAAGAGATGCATGTATATGATTGTTGGTTGAATCACAATCGGGGTGTAGAATCCTTGAGCAATAGGATCTCTGTTGTTGCCCACCAAGGGATTCTACCTGAGTCCAACCCTTCAAAATTAGGACAAATAGCATGTGTGCAGTGCTTTGGCTTTTGGGGTTCTCATCTGTGTCTTGGAGTTTTACCTTACACACAGGAAAGGAACTTTCAGTATTTTAGATTCTCATTTAGTTTGAATGACTGCCTTAGAAACAGAACATGTGACATTCTAAAACCAGGCAGCCAACCTAACCTGTTCCTCTTTTCTTATAAGAAAACATTTGCCAAGATTCCAGTCTACAGTAGAAGGTTCCCTTCATGTCACACTGACTCATCTATCCTGGAATCTTTGGCTTGGAAGGGTCATAAGAGATTGTCATGTAGACCTTCTTTCTCCATATTTGAAAGCATTTTCTGCAAAGATAGAGACAATTAGTTGTGACATGAAAGTTGTAAGGGATGTTTGAAGTCTTTGATTCCAGGCTGCAGATCAGTGTACAAGTTCCTTGTATTGCAAACCTCTCTGCTGGATGTGGTCAGGGTGCAAGTAGCACTGGGATATTCTCAAGACTTGGAAGGAAGCTGTGGACCTACTATTATGAAGCCAAGTACTTCCCAAACATTAGTGTGCTCGAGAATCACCTGAAGGCGTGGGAAACACAGACTTGCTGGGCTTCATCTCTGGAGTTTTAAATTCAGTAGGGTTCAGCCAGAGCCTTAGAATCTGCATTTCTAAGAAGCATTTAGGAAATATTGATGCTGCACTCCCAGAGAGCATATTTTGAGAGCTGGCGATGTTACTTATAATTTTGGATGGATACTGAAACTCAAAAAAAAAAACCTATTAATTGAAAAAATAGAAATTCTAATAACATTTTCAGAAATGCTGCTCATTTGAAAATCTTAATTTTAAATTTTATTTTGATTCTCTGAACTTATTTGTGGAAGGCAATGAAGACTTCAGATGTAGACTTATCGTACCTTAATTTTTACAAAGAAGTAAATGTGTCAATCATTTTGAGAAAGCTGTGGGGGTTTTAGTTATGCAGAGTTTTCTTGAAGATGAAATGTTATTCTCTTGAAAGTTTGTGCAGAGAAACATTAGATTACACAGAGTCTGCATGCTTTTAAAATTCATAGTTACTTTCTCACTGTGATCACAATTCCCAGTGTGTTCTCCTTCTCTCCTTCCTCCTCAGTATTTACGGGATAATATCGATAACAATAATAATAGCAGCTAGTGTTTGAATGTTTGAATGATTTTCTACCCAGGATTTTAATTTACAGGGTCTCCCATTAATTTTGCAAGCTAAAATTTATTATCTCCACTGCCTGGATGAGAATATTGATAAGGAGATGTCCTATGACTTGTTTAGAGATGTGCAATCTGATATTTTAAATTGCTTTGCTCTGTTTATTTATTTATTTTTTTCCAGTACCGGGAATTGAACTCACGACCTTGCACTTGCTTGGCAGGTGCTGTGCCGCTGAGCTAAATCCCCAGCCCCTGATACTTTAAATTGTAAAGACTTGCATATTCATTACAAAACACATTCTTCCCACTAATTATATCACTCATGTGCCACATAATGATGTTTCACTAAACTGCATATCTGACATATATGAGATTATAATGGAGCTGAAAATGGTTTTTCCTAGTGATGTTGTAGCTTTCTTAGTTTGTATAAATATTCCAAGTGATATTGACACAATGAAATGCCTACTGATACATTTCTCAGCAAGTGTCCTGATTTTAAGTGATGCATGACTGTATCTAGTTTCTTAAGCATTTTGTCTTGGTTTTATCAGTTTTGCTTGGAAGAAGCATAAGCAACTATTGTATTGAGTGCCTTCTAGGTGCTACACATTTATAACATGAATGTTATTTCATTTATTCCTCCCTGTATTCTTTAAGTAATGCTAACCTCTTTTCAGGCTGAGAATTCTCAAGCTTTGAGGTCAAGGAACTTACTATCAAAATAACCTTGGGAAGAGTATTTAAACCTAGCTCCTCCTGCCCTTAAACCTGTGCTCTATTCAAAACATCACAGTGCTTCTTTAAGCCCTGAAGTGGTCTTATCTTATAAATGCTATTAAAGTGATAATTGTGGTTCAGGTAGTCATGGTCCGACTTCTAGCTAGAACAGAGAGTCTTGTTAGAGAGATTTGAGGAGTACAAGGAAATCCTGCCCCATCTTTGCTCCTTAGAAAAACCTGCAGGGCCTGGAGAGACTGATACGTATCCATTAGGGTTTCATAGCTGTAAAGGCAGCCTCTGTGTCTCTGCTTGTCTTCTGTAAATGTATCGACCCCTGGGAAGATTAATACAGTAAAATACTCTCCCAGATTACATTTTATTCTCTGCAGAAATAGGCCAAATGGGCCTGAGAAAATTTTTTTCAGATATTTTTGTTACAGAATCCTAGAGACATGCAGAAAGATATAGTAAATAATGTAATACCTATGTATATACCACACAGCTTTGTCAAATCATAATAGCTTTCTATATTTGCTTTACAAGTTTCAAAAATAGCCTAGCATTACTTTTACATCGGAAGTCTTTTAAATTCTTTGTCCTGAAGTTATACCCTTCCACCTCCCTGTCGATGAAAGATTTAAGCATTATCCTTTATTTGAATTTATTTTGTTATACTTTAGTAAAAACACAATATGTTTATAGAATTATAAATTATAGAATTTATAATTCTAAAGTATATTTTCATATTGTTAGTGAATATATATGCATTTATTTGAATGCTGTATTGATTTATGTTGTAAAACTTTCAAAATGGTTTCACATTTATGCATCATTCTGCAGTTCTGAGTCTCCTTACTCAAGTTTATATTGTTTAAGATTTATCTATATTGATAAGCATAATATTTGTTTACTGATGTTTGGAACTCCATAATGCTTTACTGTATATATCTTTAAAATGATTGCTCCTTTCTCTTTTGCATGGATATTTAGGTCATTTCTATGTCTTGCTATGAAAAACAGTGATACCTTGGGCATGTTTCTTTCTCTTTGAGCACATTGGAAATATTTTTATAATGTACCTAAAAGAACGATAAAGCAAGTAATATATTAGGAGTGGAATTTCAGGGTTGAAGGGGATGTACATTTACAACTTCTATAGATCTTGACAGTTTTTCCAAAAGTATCATCCCAGTGTACTACTAGCAGTTTACATTCATATGAGTTCGCTCTTTTACTTTTTTATATTTCACATTTCCTTTAATTTTACTTTTCCTTCTTCCCAAAACATAATATTTAATAATTTCTTATATATTTTAGTATTTAATTGTCTGAACCTGAGTCTAGTTTGAACTCAGCGAGGAGTGATAATTTAGCTACTTGCAAAATGGGAGATTTAAATTTATTTTTTTCTTAGCCATTTAAAACATTCCTCCATTATTTCTTGTTACTGATAAGAAATCTTATACTGGAATAGTTTTCCATTTTAGGTCATTTCTTTTTCATTTTGAGAAAAATTTATTCATTGTGTATTGCAGTTTTTCCATAAGTATAAAAATCATGCTTTAATTTTCTTACTCAATGTTAAACATATTGTGTTTTTACTAAAGTATAACAAAATAATAACAAACTCTATAACCTCTATAAGTATTCTTGTCACCATTCTCTGTTCTTTCTTTGTTTTTGTACCTACTGTCAGTATAGTCCTTGAACCTACCTTTCTCCATGTCTCTTAACTGCACCTTCAATGGTTGGTTTTTCCTCCTTTGTATTTTCATACTGTCTTCTGGGTTAGTTTTTCAACTGTGCTTTCTGATTACCCTTTTCTTTTACTATTGTCTGACTACATTTTATTTCTTCATATTTTCTAGTATTGTTGGATAGAAAATTGGTATCCAAATCAGTGGCTTAAAATTATTGTTTACATGTCTGTAGGTCAACTGGAAATCAGCTGATCTGACCTGAACTTAGCTGTGATGACTTTGTTTCACAATCCTCTTATCTCCTTTGAACTAGAGGTTTAAGGATGTTTTTCTCAGGGTAACTGCAGCGATATGAGGCAAATACAGATACTCAAAACTTGTTATGAATTAGTGTTACATCATTTCAGCTGCCTTCTGTTGGGCAAAGTGATTCAAATTAGCTCTGAACAAAATCAAGGGATGTGGAAATATGTTCTGTCATTATATGGGGAATTCTAAAATAAATGACAAAAGGGTAAAACCCAGGGAAAGGTGAAGAACTGTGGTCAATAATGCAATCCGTGACAACAATACTTGTAAATTCCTTTATTAAGAGAATAAGACCCTCTCCCCTAAGCCCACTGTTTAATCCCTATTGATATATTTTGTGGTCAAGAGACCTTTGATTTTTAATTAATGTTATGCATGGTCCTTGAAACAGGAAAATGATTTCATATTATCCAAATGGGCCCCGTCTAATCACCTGCACCATTAAAAGCAGAGGACTGACTTTGGCTCAAAACAGAGAGATGCAACAGAAAAGGAAGCTAGAAAACATTTTAAAATGAGAAGGAAGTCAGGGAGCTTCCAAGTGTGAGAGGGGGTTCTGAGGTATAGAGAAGACCCCTGCCAGGGATAGAGAACTATCTCTAGAAGCTAAGGTAGTCCCAGGCGGTCACCTACTTGAAAATAGGGATTTCAGTCCTTCCAGAAGGAACTGAATTTGCCACCAGCCTGAATAAGTTTGCTAGTGGAGTTTTCTCCAGAGCCTTCAAAAAAGAACATAGCCAGACATCTTACCTTTGATCCTGTGATGCCCACAGAAGAGGACCCAGCAAGTGACACTGGGCCTAGCGCTGACCCACAGAAACCATTAGATGATAACGGATTTGTTTTAAGCTGCTAAATTTTAGTTATGTATTGTGGTCGCAAGAGAGAACTACTTCAGCCTCTAAGGTTTCACTTTTATTCTTGCATATATAATTTAATATAACTTTTCCTGTCTTCATTTTATGGTTTATTTGATTTTGATTTATTTAATCTTGATTTATTTAATTTTTACTTTCCTCCATGCCAAAAAGGTCAGAAGACTTCTATTCTTGATCACTGATATTTATAGACTTAAAAAAGTACTTGTTGAGTGATTGGTTCCCACATCACCAAAAGGGAGTAGGATGAATAAGAGAGTTTGGTGAGTTGTGAGGGAGCAAATGTAAGGAAAGGGAGATGGGTCTTCCAAAGCACACCCCAACTGCCCCTTCAGAGGGCTGAGGTCACTTCTTGCTGTTATATTTGCCAGACATTGCACTGTATTGAATTCACTGTCATGATTCTGTCCCATATTTCTGTTAAAATGACTTTTAATGTCAGTCATAAATCTTTCCTGAACTTAGGTCAATTTACTTAGGTCTTGAAGAGATATATCACTAACTTTTAATGAGCTGGATATTTGAATGGTGTTAGAATTTCCCATTTTTTGATCCCTTTTTAATATTTTCTTCCAGTGAGAAAGGGTGAGATAGAGACAGAGAGAGACAGAGGAGTACAGAAGGGGGAGAGAGGAGGGAGAGAGGTAGCACATGAAAGAATATGAGAGAGTGAAAGATTTCAGAAACTACTTTTCTGATGTTTTTAATTTTTACTATTTTAGAATAGAGACCCAGATTAGTTTCTTAATGTCATATTATTGTTTTGAGAAATTAATTTCATTTTCACAGTTTTCATATCATTTTGACTATTCTTATTTTCACAGTCTCCAGAAATGGGGCTGATCTATGAAATATCATGTGATGTATAAGCATTAAATTAAAGCTTCAATCAGCTGTAGTAATTTTACACTGTCCTCAGTTAGGAAATGTGAATTCATGAAATTGTGTGACCAAGTTTAAATGTTTGAAAACAAAATAAAGAAAATAATTAACAATGCAAGTGAAAATATATTGGTTATTCAGCTAGGCTAATTAAAGAAGTTTTAAAATGATGCTTACTAATAAACCTCATCCTAGGCTTGGATAACATATTTTCACAGTTTTAGAATCATTTCTTTTGAGAATTGCAAATGTCTAGTTTGAAAGAATAAACAAATAATGACCATTCTTAACATAATCTATAGGTCTATCCAATGATATTTGGATCTAATGTGAGAATTGTGGGCATGCTGAATTGTGGTTCATTCTAGGCTAATCACAAATTGTTGTTGCCCTTGTGTATTTATACCATACAATATAAAGCTAATGATCCTTCACATTTTTGTCCATTTCTACATTATTCTTGGTCATCCTGTGAAATACTTATGTAATACATAAAAGAATGTGTTCTTTTAGACAGTAAACACAATTTAGATAGTGATACTTTGCTTGACAGCAACTCTGATAACATTCTATTTATATCCTATAAAATAGTGATGTAGTTGTAATCATGTAATTTCCTAAGACCGATTCACTTATTTGTTACTTTTATATTTCTTTCAAATGTGTGTTATGCTACACTGAGAAATTGACCTAATATTTCCAGTTGATCAGGTACTCTTTCCCCTCCCATCATCCGAATTGCTTTCGCCACCCAGTGTGAAAATGGAAAAAAACTTAGGTTCATGTCTGATAATATCTTCCTATGGTGCACCCTTATTGAATTATTTCCAGGTGGATGCAACAGATGTTCATCAAGTTGCTCCCGGCTTCCACTGTTAATTGAACCATAATGGGAGTGACAGCAGGGAAGGACAAATTACAGGAGTCAGATACAATTTGAACTCTGGATTCTGTGACCTTCCTTTGAAACTCTGGTTGGACCGACAGTTCTTATTTCTTTCCCACACATGGGAAGGAATATGAGATGATTTCAGTTACAGTACATCAACAAACTAATGTCCTTGGAAATTAGTGGTGTCTTACTGTTGACATTTGTTATCAATCACGCTGTTACTTCTTTTCCTGTGATGTGTTAATGTGTTACAAATCAGGAGCCGTAAGTCCTAACTATGAATCATGTCTTTAGAGACTTACTTAATCTTGATAAACCATAATTTCATCATTTTCAAATGGAGCAAACATTACCTAAAGTGTCAAAAATGAAGACTCCATATGCCCATGAATATTTTTGTAAGGATTTAACTGTTATGTACATACATACTTTAAAAGTTACTTAACTAAGTTTAAGAAGTCTTCACTCATAATTCAATCAGGTACAGAGAAGATGGAGTCAAAATTAACCAGCTCTGTCTGATGTGGGACTAACTGGATATGACTGTAGCAGCTAGCAGTTAAAGAAGAGGCTGCTTTGAGAATAGAGGATAGGACTGGAAGTAGCGCTCAATGGTAGAGCACTTGCTTAGTGAGCGTGAGGTCCTGGGTTTACAGAGGCGAGGCAGATGGAGAGAGAGAGACAGACAGAGACAGAGACACAATTTATGGTCTGTTTGAGGACTTTGCCTCAGTCTTGGAACTTTAGAAGGGAGAGTAGTTTTCAGGGAGGCCAGGAGCCCAGGAGGTAAAAGGGGAGAGAACTCAGTGGAGATGTGAGTTCAGGTTGGCATAATTGCCAATGGTGCTAACATGTTTAACCCCCATCACCACCTATGACCTTGCTGAACTCATCCAGTCTCCAACTATGTGTAGTGAATGCCTTTTAAATTTATACCATCAACCCATAGGCATGTTAAGTCTCTTTCCTTCGTCTCATAACTTTCTCCTATCTGTTGGTAGCAGTTCTGTTCTTTAAATTGCTGATGTCCAAAGTGGAGCTACCCCTGATTTTTCTTTTTCACACACATTGAATCCATCAGCAAATCTTGTCACTGCCTTCAAAATATTCCTAGAACTTGAACAATTCTTTCCATCTTCCCTCATAACTGCTTTAGTCCAGTCTTCCTGTGTTCATATTTTCTCCCTCTTGCAGTCTGTTCTTAACACAGCAAACAGAGAAATCCTGCTGAAATGTAAGTCACGTGATGTCACTCTTCTGTTCAGAGTATTCTAGCGATGCTTAATCTAACTCATAGTGACAGCAAAGATCATTACAGTGGTTTATACCTCCTCTGAAGTCATTTCTTCTATTTCTCCTCTTGCTGTTTTTTCTTCAGCCTCACAACTTCCATGCTTCAGGACCACGGCACTTACTGTCCCTTCTGCCTGAAATACTATTTCCCCGATATCTGCAGAGCTCACCTTTTTCACTCTTTTAAGTTTATTTTATTTACTGCTTTACTGTTAGCACCAAGAACAATCTGTGCTATGTAATAGGAACTTACTAAATATATATTGAAGTAATTCATATACCTGAATTAAAATATAAGCCAGAAGAGCAGTGATATGAGAAGAACTAGGCAGTGAGATGGACCTCATCCTCTTGTACGTAGCAGGCAGGACTTGGCCTAGAAATATTTGCATGAGTCAGAGTTCCAGTTTTAGGAACTCATTACTTTGTAGTTTACCTCTCTAATGATTTCTTCCATTTATTTCAGAATCTTTATTCTCTTTAAACTGTTCTTAGTCGGATCCTATGCTGAGTGCTTAAGAAATTCACTCTTGTTTAATCCACAGCACACCTTGTCTTATGTGTTACATTTTCACTTTACAGGGAAGGAAATAGAGTTTCAGAAGGTTAAAAGAACTTGTCAGGGAACAGTAAGCCAAGACAGGATAAGGACTTGAACTGCTTCTCCTAGTTTTTAATCTGGTTTGCTCCATACTCAGGTGTTTAATCCTCTAGCAGAATAACCAAACATCTACTGTGTGAGAGTCACTGTTATTGATTATCCCTTTTTGTCTTCTTCCATTTTGGAAGGAGATCTAGAAAAGTAGAACCTACATGTGCTAGCCATTTATTTCTGTAAAATAAGTTACTCCAAAATTTTGCTTCATCAAACAATAATAAACACATACTGTCTCTGCTTCCCTTCTCTGTAGCTCAGTCCTTAGTTTCTTACTCTTTCTGCACTGTATTCCCTTACTTGGAGAACTTGACCTATTTTCTATTTTTTTGGATTTAATTACTAACTTTTTGGGCCTGGTTTTTCCAGATCCATTATTTATTGCATAAGATCAGCAGTACTTACTGTTCAGGTCCTTCACCATATGGCTTCAACCTATTTCTGAAGCTCCAGTTTCAGCACTTTAGATAGAGCTTGATATTCCATGTTTTTCCATGTGCTAACATTGTCTAAAATCTCATCTTTCAAAATCTGTTCCTTGAAGTTGTTATAGAAGTTCCTAGAATGCTCAGAGTCTGTAATGACAAATTAACATATACATAGACTATTTTGTGAATGAAACCTTTACTTATTATATGTCCCAAATTGCCAAGTAGTGAATAAACATCTACAAAGGCAGGACCATGCACAGTCTTTCTTATTTTTATCTAAGCCCAGCAGTCTTTTCCTCTGCATTCTGGTAATTGTTAAATGTTTGATGATGTCAGTGTTTGGTATGAAATATGGCATTAGAGGAGGAAGCAGGATCATGAGGTTCTGTTCACTGCGTTGCTGAGACACCATGGAGTTAGACTGGGTCGTGTTTTCACAACATCCAGTGGGCCATTTAATCTAGATCCTTTTGCATTAAAAAAAATCTAATAAAAATAAAATCAGCTGGCTGTTGGCTGCAACAGTGACTATCACTGTGATAGAATTTGGCCCTAATTCTTTAATGAAGAGCCAGTTTAATTGGAGAAAGAGGATATACAGTGGATTTTGGTGGACATAGGGAAGTAGGAAGAGGGCCCCATAGTTGGCATAATTGTTAGGGGTAGGTCGAGCAGAGAGGAACAGTCCTCTCTATCTGTGCTTGACTTTAAGGTTTCATTGTTGAACACAGGCACAGCTTTAACAAAAATAAATCAAACAGAGATTACTTTCTTGAAAGAGGGAAATCCTTTTCATTTATTTCAATTTTCATGATAAAAGATACAAAAGTTATCCTGCAAAAAGCCTTGATTATTTATATGGCACCAGGAAACCCAAGGGTCGGCTTCCTATCTTGCTCCTGGCATTTCCATTAAAAGTTGATGGTAACTTGTGTTTAGATGTGTTTTGTAGAGCACAAAGGAGAGGAAAAGCATCTCCCCTCTTCGCTATTTGGAAAAAATGGCTATACAGGGAAACAACACTATCTTTAAAGTAGTCATTAAAGTTTCTTTTGTGGCAAGATTATTTTCCTTCCTAGGAAAAACATCGTTTCACTGATGCATTGCAAAATTCAGCACAGTGCAGTGAAATGGCCTTGCTGAGCTGGCTTCTTCAAGCAAACTGTAGATACTTTATTAAGCACTCAATAAACACTCCAAACTGGGCCATATTTGGTATTTGCTACATACAGCATGTTGTGTGAATTTCTAAAAAAAAAAAAATTATGAAATGGAAATGTGAAGTGTACATCCCAATTAAATTTTTTTCAAGCTTGACCAAAGGACACAAAAATCTCCCAAAATCTGTCAGATTCCTACCATGCCCATACAATTGTATATTTCTTTCAAAAACTTAATATGTAGATTTTTCATCATAATTGAAGTCTAGAGGAATAGTGAGGTTCTTAAAAACTTATCATATACACATTTTTCCGTATTTTGATTCTCTTTGCAACCACTCAGTATGGCTTTAAAATAACCCATTGAGAAGATAATAACAAAGTTAACCTTTTTCATACAATAAGTTTTAGGTTCCTACCTATCTAATTAACATTGATGTATTTCTCATTAATATTTATGATGAGCCTTGATACGAGGACTTGCGTGTATACCTTTTTGTACTTAGGATTCTTTCTGGCATAGCGGTTGCCTCAGCCCACATCCTTTACTCCCTGCTTGCCACCTTCTCCTTTGCCTCCTGGCAGCAAGTCTGGGGAAAGAGGCTATTTTGGGGAACCGTGGAAACCTAGATTAATGTGGAATAGTTGAAAGAGTTAGACTTGTGTAGTCTAAAAAAACAAACAAGGCTTGGATTTCAGTCATGTTGCAGAAATCTGAAACATACTTTAGCTATAACTGAAGGGAAGAGTTAAGATCAAACACTTTGTCTTAGGTAAGGAAAACCACTATTACCCCTTGAGCTGAATGTCCTAATCATTAGCGCTATTGAGTGCGGGAGTGGTTTGAGTTGTGGGGCATTGAATTAATTTTCTGCCATTGGAAATATTAGGTTACTGCAGAGGATAATGGAGATTCTGAGTTATAGAAATCTCTTTCAACATTCTTTGAATACCTTGATCCTTCAAGTGTTCTTGTGAATACTATCAATATTCCGTTACTTGCTTAAACGCTAATTTTGACATGCGCTCCTTCTTGTGCCTGTGAGTTAGAAGATTCAAGGGTTGCCCTAGAGGAAGAGAGAGAAGGGTACAAAAAGGATGATGTGTACTAGAAATTGTTGAGGAAAGATACCCTCATCAGTTGGAAGCTGACATCACTAGTTAAAAATGGTCTTTTCATGTAACTGTGGATCTTCTATCACAGTCACTGTAATTTTAAATCGTGGCAAAGCTTGAGTTGGATTGCACCATCCTATCTTGTCTATGTTTGTTTAATTCTCCCATCTATGACCAATGACAAACATTTTTAAAGCAGATGGAAGATTAAAGTCCAAGTGTGACTGCAGAACAAAAGGTCGAATGATACACAAGGTGATATATTGTATTTTTTTTTGTCTTATGAATATATACTGCCATAGAAATATAACTTGATCAACTTTGATGGTAAACTTTACTTCTGGTTCCCCCAAAGGATTATCAGCATCTTTGGAGGAAGTGTGATTGTCATTTTTATAGCAATGGACCCAACCTCAGAAAAAGTGAGATTTCTTTTTTAAACATTTGCGAGGAGAGCCTATTTCATTCTTGTCATTTACTTAGTACTTCATAAGCTCACTTTCTGTTTGAACTAATGCATTTAGATTGTCAGTTTTGTTTTTTAATGCATTTAAGAAGCTAGTGATATGTCTTTCTTCTCTCACACATAATGGTTTTGTTTCCACAGATCTCTTTTTCTGACCTTCAGATTTCTGGGCATTAATTCTTTCCCCCTCAGCTGACAGAGGTCATGTTTTTGTTAATATCTAGTGCTCTGATACAGCAAATATCAGGTCTGTAGGAAGATACATTTTGAACTTTGATAGAAAATGATTATACTAAAGCATTTTAAAAAGCCTAGGTCCTTTGAAGCTTCCTGAACTTCACTATTTGCTCTGAAAATATAGATGACTGTAGAAATTGTGAAGTATTTGATAGCCCAAGACCATTAGTTCAGAGAATAGTACTCATTTAGTTTCTTTAAGAACTTTAATTAATCTTTAGTTGGGGTTTACTTATTAAAACATCAGTTTGGGATTTTATTTGTCACATATTTTCACATTTAGAAAAGTGTTCTTCCACCGATGGGCGTTTGGGTTGTTTGCAAGATTTAACTATGACAAATGATGCTGCTATAAAATGGGTGCATATATATATTACTGTGATATGATGTTTTCAGTTCTAGGAAAATATTCAGAAGGGGAATAGCTGTGTGAAACAGGACCTCTAGTCCTATTTTTCTGGAGGAATCTCCACACTGATTTCCACAGTGGTGGCACCATCCTACATTTCCACCAACAGTGGAGAAGGATTCTTTTTTCCCCACAGCCCCTCCGGCATTTGTTATTATTGATTTCTTGATACAACAGGTACCGTGAAAGGGAAAGAAACTGCTCAAAAGGAAAGTACAACTGGGATGAGGGACAGGAAAAAGAAAGAAAGAAGAAAGGGAATACACACACACACACACACACACGTACACAAAGATAGCTAAGATAATTGTACTAATTTCTATTGGTCTATTGAAAGGAACAGTTAATGCTTAATTTTTTGACCAACTTTACATGCTTAGGTCTGGTAACCTGAACTACTTTGAAGACAACAATGTGCAATATAACAACCACTGTTGAATTCCTATCATCTTGGTTTTTTTTTGAAATTCTATATCATTTCTAATGATTCTTATATTTTATTCTCTTTAAAATAAAAAAGTAAGATAATTGTCCTTCCATACAACCTTAATAGAGCCTCTCATATTGTATTCTTGAGTTGTGGAACTGGTGGCAGCCTGGAAAATGTTTGTTATAAATGTGCGATGTTGACAAGGTGAGAAAGAAGTCAGATGTCTAAGAAAGTCTGTGAGAAATGGAATTTTGTTGTCTTTTGTGAGGACCATAATTGGCAATCAAAAGTGCTTGACATTTTTGGGCTTTGTCCAATTCTCCTTTGTTCATAATATTACATGACTGTCTATTATTAGAATAGAATGCACCCTGCTCTATTTTTTCTCTCATTCATTCATTCATTCATTTATTATTTAGTATCTACTGTGACCTAACTGGATTTAGATGTTGGGGTTCAAGCTAGGAATACAAGATGAAAAAATGTGACCCTAACATCTGGGACAAAACTCTTGTTTGGACACTGATGAAACCATGGAAATATTGTTGGGGTTGTTGGAAATGCATATCTCAGCATGCTTCTATCCCAAATAAGTCACTTAGTTCAGGCCAGGATGAAATCGGACAAGCCATCTTCTTTCTTTCTTGGATGGACCAGTGATAACTTGGTGCTCACTGTTTACTGATTTGCCATCTTCTGCAGCCCCTGGGTCTCCATGCGTTGCAGAGCTACTGATACTTCAGGTATGGGTTGCCAAGGGTAGTGTAAGAAAGAAAGGTTTTTCCATCTCCTCATTTCTTCAGTGGGACATTTCCCCTGTCAAACAGTTTTCTACACTCTTTCCTGAGAGTGAAAGGTTTATACATACTTCCCAAAGTGGAATCTTTTCAAAGGATATAGTGAATAGTTTTAATGAACTGTGTGGGTAATGGTAATATAATTTCACAGAAGAGATCCATCCTATTACTGTTTAATTAAAATCTTTCTGCTGATGGAAAGTTCTCTCTCTGGTGTTTTCTTTGCATTCATGATGCATCTGTCGGGGCTCCCTTGCTAGAGATATCTTTCATTATAATCCACTTATCAAAGTTTATAATTAAACTTCTAAGTTTAAAATTTCCAGTGGCAAATTGCCAGGATACTCAGTGAACTTTTGTTTTCTGAAAGAAATCACTCTGAAAATCTTCGTTTTGTGTTTTGGCCAGTTTATCATTTTAAAAATCTCATTTAAAAAGTAGTTGTATGTAGGATTTGTGGGAATATGTCAGTACAGCCATTGTAAGAAAACAAATCCCTCAGAAAACTGGAAAAAGAATTACCATATGACCACCCATCTCACTACTGTTGTAAAATCATAATATCAAAGAGACACTTTTACACATGTAGGCGTATTGCTGCTCTGATCTTCATAGCCAGATATGGAATCAGTGGTGTCTTTCAATGGATAAATAAAGATAGTGGAAGTACTGTTACACAGTGGGGTACTGTTCAGCCTTAAAGAAGAATGAAATCTTGTCATTTGCTGCAGCATGCATAGATCTGGAGGACATCTTGTTACATGAAATGAGTCAGACCTTGAAAAAAATATTACATGTTCTCAGTTATATATGAAAACTAAAATGTTGATGTAGAGAACAGCATGAATTCATTAGAGGAAGGGTTGAGGGAGGGAGGAATAGAAAGATTTTGGAAAATGGGCACCAACATACAGTGAGGAGAAATAAATTCTAGTATTCTATAGCACAGAAGGGTGACTGTAGTGTACAACAATTTATTATATATATATCATTAAGAACAAGAAGAAATGAGTTGGAAGTTCCCCAGTACACACACATGTGCATGTGCACGCCCACACACGCACACACAATATGATACACCTTTTAAGAAATGCTCATTACCTTGATTTGATCATTATAAATTGGATAGATATACCTAATTCACCTGCTATACACCACCTGTACATACAATTGAAAAGTATTTATACCCTTTAATAATATGATATAATAATGAACATGAAGAGTGTTACTACACATCAACTTCTGCCTTTTCCTTTGAAATCAGATGTGGATGGTGTTGAATGAACAGATACATTGCAGTATTTTAAGGTAGAAAAATGATAAATGAAATACATCTCATGATAATTAGCTTCAGGCTCTATTGGTCTGTTTAAAACATGTACACTGTACACACACATATGCACCCACAACCTTGAAGATGCTAGAGAAAGGAAATAATTTGTCTTCCATTGGTCTAGCATGTTATTAAAGCTTTCTTTGTAGTTTATATAATCAAAGGAGCATCTACTCATCCTTTTCTATTCGCAAAAGATCTATTTCCCTGTTTCCTGTTATCTGCTTTTTATTTTGTTCTTTAAATTATTTATACTTTAGGTTTCTCATATAAGAAAAACCATGCAATATTTAACCTTTTGGGAAGGGGATGGGATGTAAAAAATTTAAGATGTGTCATGACCATGTACCAACTCCCCACAAGGAATGTTATCATTATATACTGCTAGCATGTGTTAATAAAAATGCAATAAAATTAATATAAAAGTACTTTGTGCATTTCAACATAATTTGGAGTATTTTCTTTCAGATGTCACTACATTATTTTGGGAAATGGGGATGACACTGGATGAAAATAAATTATCCAAAAATCTCCTGAATCTAATGAGTAACTTTTTAATGGTCAATGCACAGCCATAATAAATAAAAATTTATAAATGATAATGGAAGACACTGCTACAAAATTTATAGTCTTATAAACATGTTATTATTTTCATGTCAGCTATGGACACATTTTTCAATAAATTCCTCTGCAACAGTAGATGCATAATTAATCAAGAGAACACAAAGTTATATTTACATTTTAACTGGATAATTATCTTGACATTAAATATTTAGAATCTTACAGTGTAGAAATATCAATGGGTATTTAAGTATTTTTTAATTTTGAAGGTCATTAGCATTTGAAAAGAGAATATTATCTCATGCAGATAGCCTAGTTAACCTGAATTCTTATAAAACTACTTAAAGTAACAGTTAAATATAAGCTTAGATTAAATCACTCCTCGCATCACTTAAATATACATGTGCATATGTGAAAATCTAATATGTAATATATTTATGAAATGTGGTAAAAAAGAGATTATCAAATTCTACCTTCACCTCAAGTAAGATTAACTACAGTAAGGACCATTAGGTATCTATTTCATTTCTTAAAATATCTACAGAAGATACTGCACCAATTTTGTTAGTCTTTCTAGAATGTAAGATTTTCAAATAGAATGTGTTTTCTTTTTATGATCAACACAAGTTATCCTAAACAGATTCTAGAGCTTTTAGTTCTCTTAATGATTATGCTATGTTTTTATTTTATTTCTGTTAGACTACTGGAAGATTTTAAAAACATAGACGATATACAGGTTTTTGTACTCCTCTGATCTCTTGGTAATGTAGACTGAGCCATTTGGAACTTATTGGTAGTAGTAGTAATTTGTCACCTATTTAGCACAGGGTTGTATAATTACTAAATTAACTTTATTAAACATGAGGGAGAGAACTGAGAGGCTCAAACCAAAGAAAACCTTTAAGTGGTAAAGTTTGCTATTGACCTGTGCAAGATGAGGTCGGCTGATACATTGATTTTCAGATATGAGAGAAAGAAAAGACATCAGGACGACTCCTGGGCTTCTGACCTGATAAAGTGTGGTCACACCATTGAACTGGTGACACAGGGAAAGTCTGGGCTGTGGGCTATGTAGGTGAATTCAGGGCTCTGCTTTTCATGTTACATGAGAGCTGCCTCAACGTGCAGATGTCCACTTGGAGGTGCTCACTGGTGAGTTAGATGTCTGAGTTCAGGGGAGAAGTCAGGGCTGGAGATATGGCCATGGATACGGAGAAGTGGGAATCAAGAAGTATGATATTTAAAGCTGTGGGATTGAATACGATTGCCTGGGGGAGAGCAAAGCTGGTAAATGGAGGCTGACAGAGTCAGAACCACTGATATAGAGGTCAAAATGAAGAAGACATTAGAAATGGAGGCTAAAAGGAGGTAGAGAGTGAGAAGTTTTAAAGAATGAGAATTTGATGTCTGTGTCTCAAGTGAAGAACGTGATTAAGCAGAGAGTAGTGGGAGACATGCACCAGTCAGATGGTGCAATGGGAGCAGTGCAGTGAAGCTTCTAGGGGGTGCAAGGAGTTGACTTTCCATGAGGTGATGACAGCTGGTTCTGAAATTACCAGGATGTGTCTCTGATGCCTGGTGACTGCATAGAAGGAATCTACAAAAGTAAATATGTTTCTACTTTGCACTCTGCATATATGAACATGTCTGTCCCCATTGAGGGATCGGAGGCTGTTTACCAGTGCAGTTACTACCTTTTCTGGTAAGTGGCCTTTCTTAAATCCACCAATGAGAACAAATCCATCCATAGAGCTTCTTGATTTGTGTTGGTACCATGAATGAAGTGCCCCTTTCTGCACTGGAATGAAACTTATGAAAAATGACAGCAGATGCAGATGCTTTTCTTTGAGTAATGCATGCATTACCTAACAAAGGGGACCTGGGGAATAAACCAAGCTCACCTTTGTAAGAACAGAAACATTCATGTTCATGCTGAGCAGGATGCTTGAGTGTATTGGTTGAATTACGTGAGAGGAGAAGTTGTGTTTTGATTTGTAGAAGTCACACAGAGAGACACAGTCATACAAATGAGTGTTCACAAATAGATCCTTTGCTCCTAGTGACATAGATACCTTAGGACTTGGAGTTGCTTTCAGCTCAGGTAACAGAACGTATACAAAGAAAATATCTTTAAAACAAGGGTTTTTTTTTCCCCACAAAATGGAAAGTTCAAAAGTTGACAATCTAGAATAGTAGCTGTAGCTCTGGGAGAATGACTATAACACTTCCAGGTACTATATCTGTGTTCTACGGCAAAAGGGTTAGTGCTTTCTCTTGGGGGTTTATATTTTTATTGGTCAAAAGAAGTCTTCACAACCTTGACATTTGTTCCTACAAAACATTGATCAGAGCTAGGTCTCATGGCTGGTTTAGTAACAAGCATATCTGGGAATATGATATTTTTCTCTTTTGAACAGGGCACAAAGACACCCTAAAAAACTATGAATTCCAAAAGAGAGAAAGGGTACAGTTCTATTTGCCACCACTACTAAATTATAGTTTTGAAGCTGTCAGAAAAGCTATTTCAAGCCCTTTTTCTATTTCTTATGTCCTCTGGCAAAAGTTTATTCAGAGATAGGTAAAATATGTATGTAAACTCTTTACAGAATATTCTGTGGCCTCATTAACTGACATAAACCTATTACAATTATTAAAACACAAACCAAAAGCAACGTGATTATAAATTTTAATAGTATGAATTCATGCACCACATGCTTACATTTGATGCCGTTAAGATTTTTCAGTTATCTGCAGAAAGTGCACGCTGTAGCATGCAGAGCAGAAGAGGCTAGCAGTTAAAAGTCCTGAGGAGGTTACTAAGCAGCATGTCATTATGAGGCCAGGGCCTTCTCTCACGTGAAGTAGAGATGAAAATACCTGTTTTCTTCTTCACAGGGTCAGTGTGAATCTTTAATAGGATTGTTGGTAGAGACTGCTCTTAATTCTTGAGAAATATGGCACAAAGACATGACTGGGAGGTTGCAAAAATCACCTCTCACTTCTTTCTGCAGAGCAGCATTGCATTCCAGCCTACCCAAACCCTGGTACTTTTTCTGGTACTGGAGATTGAACTCAAGGCTCTGCACTGAAGTTCAACAAAGAGGACTGAGTCTTTTTCTTTTTCTTTTTTAGTTTGAATCCTGGTTTCTCTAAGTTGCCCAGGCGAGGCTTGAACTTCATATCCTCCAGCCTCAGCTTTCCAGATTGCTAGGTTGCAGTCCTATTCAACCACCCAGTCTCCATCTTTTCCTTAAGCAATAGCTGGAATAATGCTTTTTTGGAAAACAAGGGCATTAGTAACAAAGATAACCCACTAGTGAGACATTCATCTACAAACTTCCTATGCTTTATTCTATGTGATCCTTACTCCATGAAGGATTTTGGATGCTCTTTTGCTCATTTTGTAGAGGAGGACCCTCAAGTTTGGGGGGCACAGGTGACCTATCAGTGTGCACAGAAGTAGTAGAGAACACTTCTGAGCTCTGGTGTGAGGACTGTTTCCTGACCCAGCTTCAACACTCTTGGCTGAAATGTCCTTAGAATCATTGTCTAGCATCCTTAATGATCATTCTCTTCAGTAGAAAAATAGGAATAAATTACTGTTATGGTCTAAGTCTAGGTGTTCCCCCCTAATGTGGTCATAGGGTTTTTTCAGAGGTGGCTGAATCTAGAGTATCTTATTGATTTATAGTCTATGCTGGGATTAAGGGTGCCAGGATTAAGGGTGGGTGATTGCTGGATCAGTCCACCAATTGGATTGACACAGCACTAATCCCAGCAGTCTTGACAAAAGGGGCAGAAAGAGGCTTGTCTCACTCTCTCTTGTTACTTTTGCTGTCTTCTGCAGTCATGAACTACTGCCCCTCTGCCATGTGCTACCCTGCCTTAGAACCAGCCAATTATGGACTGAACTCTCTACAGACTGTGACATAAACAAACCCTTCTCCTTTAATTTGGGATGTCGGTATTTTGTCTCAGCAGTGTCAAAAATGTAACTAAGACAGAATTTGGTACCAGAGAAGTGGGGTCATTGCTGTGACTATATCTGACCATGTGGTTCGGGAACCTTTGGGAATGGCTTGTGAGAAGAGTTTGGAAAAGTTCAAAGATACTCTCTGAAAAAGTAGAGCTAGAACACCTTAGGCAGTTCTGTATGGGAGAGTTTGGGCAGAGCCCAGAACACTAGAAAGGTGATAGAAATCCTACTGGTAAAGACCATGTTTGGGATGTTTCTGCTTGGAAGAATGACTGCATTGGCTGTTGGACTCCAGATAATGTATGTTTGTTATGGCTTGGCAGAAAGTTTGTCTGCATTTTGATCATGTCCAGAGACATTGCCTGAGACTAAGAGTGTTGGACTAATTAATCTGGCAGAAGAAATTTCAAGGCAGTTGAATGTTGAAGTGGTGGCATGGCTACTGTTGGGGGCTTTTAGCCAGATTTATGTTGAGAATTAAGAGCAAAGAGCCTTGCAGGATGATTTAAAATACTGTGAGTTTAGCCAAAAAGGAAGCTCCAGTAAAGCTGTGGATTGGAAATACAGAGCATAGGAGATCTTAATTGCTGAGGAGGAAAAGGGGAGTAGGAAAGAGAGCCTGAGGACATCACAAGAAGCAGCAGCACTCCACCCTTTGCAACCTCAAAATTGTAAAAGTGAAAGACTTTGCTTTGAGAAGAAAGCCCCAGTGTCCCATGTTCCAGAATGGCACCACCATAGGGAGTTTGTTCCTCAGAATTGGATTCAGAGTGCTCAGCTATTCAGGTACCTAAATCCTTACAGCCAAGGGAGAGGGAAACCTAGCTAATGCTCCAGTTAGCAGCAGACCTTGGCATCATCCATGTGATGTTGGTTTTAGCTGAAGGCAGAATGGAAGAGTTGGGAGTTCAGGATGGCTTCTGCCCAGATTTTAGAAAGCCTGGAAGGCCAAGCAGTGTGTACCTGAGAGGGCATTGTTGAAGGTGTGAGTATGAAGCTAAAGGTATAGTGGAGACTCCAGAAGTTTGGAGAAGCCAAGACCATGGATCATCTGCAGGAAAGGAGCAGAATGGGCCCAAGAAAGAAGCCATGGGAGGTAGAACTACCAGAGGGGCCATAGGGGCAGAGCCACCCAACCCCTTTGGAGTTCACATCTTGCCATAGATTGCCCTGGATGTGGCATGTGAAACTACAAGGACTTAATGTTTGACCTGCTGTATTTTGGGCTGGCTTTGGTCCCTTTCCTTTTATCCCTGTTTGTAACTTTTGGAATGGTAATGTTTATCTTGTGCCATTGAGTGTTGAAAGTGTTTAACTTTTATTTTCATCCCTTTATACAAGGGCTCACAGCTAAAAGTTTGCCTTTAATCTCAGTAGAGACTTTGGCCTTGGACTTCTCAGCAATGCTGAATCTGTTAGGACTTTGGGAACTCTTGGAGATGGACTATATGCCTTTGCATAAAGGGATGTGCATGAGTCTTCCAGGGAACAGGGGTGAAATGTTATGGTTTGTGTCTGGATGTCCCCCCAAAGCTTCATGCTGTTTTAGATAGGCCTCTTTTGGAGGCAGCTGAATCTAGAGTTTGTGATTGATTCATAATACAGTGTTGGGATTAAGGGTGTTGGGATTAAGGGTGAGTGATTGTGGATTGGTCCACTGATTGAACTGGCACAGACCTAAACCTAACAGTCTGGATAAGATTAAAGGGGCAGAAAGACGCTTGTTTCACCCTTTTGTTCTTGCTGCTTTTGTTGTCTTCTACTGCCCCAGCTGCCATGAATGGTTGCATCTATGCCATGTGCCACCCTGCCTTGGAACCAGGTGATTATGGACTAAAACCTCTACAAACTGTGAGCTAAATAAACCTTATGTCCTATAACTTTGAGTGTCAAGTATTTTTGTCTCAGCAATGACAGAAAAGTAATAAAGACAGTTGCTTATAGTTGTATCATGAGGATCAAGTGAAATGATGTGTAACTGGCCTTATGCATGCTACTGAAAGAACCACAGGGTTGAAAAGCATCTACATTTTGGGGACATGAAAAATTGCTTGTGTTGATGTTCAGTTACAACATTAGTCTCTTTTGTTTTGCAGGAAGACCGCTGAGGTCACTTGCAAACAATTTGCTACCTTTGTGATCTCAGATTGCCACTTAATTCTCCATGTCTCAATTTTCTCATCTTGCAAATGGGGAATGATATGAATAATTCACTCACTGGACTGTGGAGAGTGTTCAATGAAGTGCTTAGGTCAGTGTCTTGCATATAGTAACACATGGGAAGCGTATCCTAGAAAATGAAATGAATGCACAACATTGCCATCAGAATTTGACCCACTGATTGCCCATCCTGGTGGAGCCATGTCTACACCGTTGTCATGAGATGGCACTATGGGGATATGCATAATCATGTTTTATTTTTTTCCCCTCATTCCTTGCTGCTCCTTCAGGCTGAAAGCAAATTGGAACATTTTCTATTTTATTTTTTAAGTTTTGCACCTTTTAAATATTCAAGGACTTCAATGATAAGAATATATGCAAGGGAAAATGAAATGCATATGAAATATAAGGCACATTTATCATAGTTTGAATGGCCTTTAAATGATTACAAAACTCAGGCTAAAGGAAGAAACTGCATTTTTAAATTTCTCTTAGTATTCATCAGTTTAGACCTAACCTTGCAAATATATTTTGGATGCTAAGATATATACTAAATAAGTTGATTTGGAAATTCAACAACCTTCATAATATAAATTATTTATGACATCCTGGATAGCACCTCTCCTGCATGACATAGTTCATCATGCTTATAGAATTTTTACATTTCTATTATCCATGACAGTAGAGTCTGTTTCTTGTCTTCTTATTTTGTTTATAGTGAACTCTTGTGGCCTCTCTAATCACAAATACAAAAATGACTCCCACTGTCCTCCAAGGAATAATGTAGTGAATTTTTGGCATTTGGAAGAAAGAAAAGCACCACAGTTTAATGCAGTAGACAAATCTGTGTTCAGATTTCATCTTGTGCTTTCCATCAGTCCAGCAGTCTCTCTTTACTTGCATGTAAAATGCATGCCTCATGACCGATGGGGGAAACACCAGCAAAATTAGTTTTCTATTCTGGCCTCAGGCTTCTTGGGGAAAGGGAAATAATGAGTTATAGTATTATAGGTGCTATGGCTTATATCTAGTTGTCCCCAAAGCCTCATGGGTCGTAGGTGGGGCTTGGTAGAGGTGACTGGATCTAGAGCATGGGATGCTGGAGGTGAAGTGTATGATGCTGTGATTAAGGGTTTGTGATTACTAAATTAGTTCACTGATTGGTTTGGCATAGTTCTGGGTGTGAATAATAGCAAGGCCCACTCTGAGTGTGAGTGCTACCCAACCTAAGGGCATGAACCTGGATAGGATATAAGAAAAAGAAGATGGCAGCTGCTGTTGTTTGCTACTTCTGTTTTACTGCCTTCTGCCTGCCACAAACTGTTTCTCCTCTGTGATGCCCCTCTGCCATGCCACCCTGCCTTGATGCCAGTCAACAGTTCTTCAAACTGTGAGTCACAATAAACCTCCTGTCCTCTCACTTTGGGTGTGAAGTATTTTTTCTCAGCAACTAGGAAAAGTAAAACAATAGGTAAGGTAAATAACAGAATTGTGTGGGTCTTTTTAGGCATAAGGTTTTGTGGTGGCATCTTAAACTGAGATCTGTTCCTCATTCTTTAAGATCTATTTTGGAATTTTTTGTTCAAGATCTTTGTTGGGTTTCCTACTGGTACTATGTTTTGTTTGTCAGTGATACCTGGGAGATGTAATCACTGCTAGAGTCCAACAGGTTCTCCAAGCCACCTTGCTATGGGCTGTCCTCTGGAGTGTTGGATCCTGGTATAGGAAAACACAGAGGAAGAGGCCAAAAGGCCTTAGGCCTTTTTAATAGTTAGTACAGGGCTTTAGGCTAGTGGAAAAGCCTAAGAATAGACGAAGGCTCATAATAACCTATGTTAAGATAGTTATAATATGTTTTTTTTTTTTTAACTAAAATTGAAAGAGTATGCTACACATATGTTAATACTTGACTAATCAGTCAAGCTCATTTGTGGTCTTGATAGAACTAAATCCTTTTAGATGTGTTTTTTGGCTTCCTATTTATGGATATTTGGAGTAAAGAAAACATGCTTTTAATACTTTTTATTTTCCATTTTAATGACTTGAATATGTTTTTAGATATGCTGGATACATGTCTCCCACTAATGAGAATAGACAAAGTCATCTTATATACCCTGGTCACTTTATGTCATGAATAAAAGTAGCCTCAGTAGAAAGCTGGTCCTGTTAGCTGATTATTAACTTTGGAAATAATAACTTAGGATCAGCTACCCCGTAACAGGGCCATCATTTTTATCAAATGCCCTCTAACATGACATTGACTTAGATCCTTCATTATACAGAAGATCAGCTTATTTACTTTCTCACAGGTATATTTCTCAACTTTGTAGGATTCACCAGGAAGTTTTGTTATATTATGGGGGCAATACGTAGGTTTCATCTTTCTGCTGCTTCATTGGAGTAATTGGCAGTGATGTCTTCTGAAAAATGTCTAGATGAAAGTCTTTATATCAAATCTGTTAGTCATGCAGAGGTAATCATCCATTGTATGTGTCTGCGCATGTGTGTAGAAGATCCCCATTGCTTTCTGAAGGAAATCGTGGGCTGGCTCAGTCAGTTTTTCAGCAGAAGTGGAGTAACTTCATTCACACAGAAGACTCAGGCTGACTTTAAAATACCATGATACAATTCCTCCAATTTTTAAAAGCATATGAATTCGCCATTATCAGTGTGTGATGTCTGTAGGATATGTGTGTATGCAAAGAGGTCTCATCTAAGCAGACGTATTTTATAGTCAGATGCCAGCAGACACGTAAGCAAGTAGATGGGAGTTGAGACTTCAGGGCTTCTAGTAGGGTGTTCCTTCCTGTATAAACCCATCGCTGGACTCATGACCTTGTAGGCTGGGCAGAGCAAGAACTGATGGTAACACATATGCCAGTACTCTGTGCCCTGTCACTCCTTGAGTCTTCCCTAACTCCAGCTCTGAAGTTGGCAATTTCCTCACCACAAAACGGGAGCGGGGACATGCGGTGTGCTTCTTGATGGTGGTGGTGGTGGTTTATGGGTGTCAGGGGCTAAGGTGCACCTGCAACTGCTTACAAACTAGGTAATTGCCCAGAGGCATTCTGACAAAGCACTCATGGCCAGAACAGTTGAGTTTATGTAATAATATACTAACTTCAAAATACATACTTTTACTTGAGGAGAGGCTATCTTTTTCTGCTTTACACAGATATAAATATAAGATAGCAATGCCCTTGGAATAAACTATAATTTATCATTCATGTTTCCTAATACTTAGCAGAAGCACAGCTGTAGTCAATCATATTCATGGCTATTTGCACCAAAAAGATGTGGCCAGTTTAGTTCTCAAGGACAGAGGTTTTAGAATTATGTCTAGTAATGCCCCAGCAGTCTGGGAAATCCTCTAACAGGCCACTCTTTGACACAGTCAACCAAGCCAGTAGTCCTTATGATATTTCAAACACAGCCCTTTACTTTTACCCTTCTTATTAGTGGTGTGTAATATATAAATTTCAAGAAAAGTTTTTGGTTTCTTTTCAAAGTATTCTCTTGATCCCTGGGTTGAGATTGGCCCTTGGAGAGCTGTGTACTTGAACTTCATTGCTTACCTCCTTGCAGAATAAGTTTTACTGATTTGTACTTTGCCACTGTCCCCTTGGAATATTCAAGGAAACATGAGACCCTGCCATATACAACTTACTGTTGTGGGTTTTATTTGCTGGAGAAAGTGTTCAGCACGTTGCTCAGCATCGTCTGTATTTATGAGGACTCTTGGGGTAAATTCCAACAGTGCTTGGGAGCAAGATGGCTTCTTTTGGAAAAGGAATAAGAAAAGAGGAAGGTGTAATTTAATCCTATGCCCATTAGGATTGTAGAACTATAGAATCTATTTCTTTTCTTTGGTCACCAGGAAGCTCATAGTTAGATTTTCCACCTGCCTTTAACAATTTTGCAGGTAAGCATTTAATGACAATCACGTCTACCCTTAATGCTTGTTTTACTGTTCAATACTTTTACCCTTCTCTGTGTGTGTCTCTTTATATGTAAATAATGCTGTCATAATATATGTGTTATTTTAAATATCTGAGCTCTCAGCTTCAGGTTGATAATTTTTTAATAAAACTGTAAATGGGGCAGGAAGTGTAGCTCAGTAGTCCAGCACTTGCCTAGCATACACAAAGGCTTGGATTTGATCTCTAGTTCTGAGAAACAAAAACAAAGGTAACAGAAGACTGTACCTGGGAATCTGACAGGCACATGAGATTTACTATATGCTCTGAGTAGATTCTTGTGTGAAAAATCCAAAGCATAATAAATTAAAGAGTAAAATGAAAGATAGTAGGAAACGTGAGGACAGATCTTTTACAAACAGGAAGGGGACCAAGAGATGAAGAGAGGGGAGGGAGAGAAAATCAAGGAAAACAAGAATCCAGATGAACTATGTATATGTACAAGTCCCCATGATGAATGTAATCACTATGTATTATAAACAAGTACTAACAAAAATTTTATAAAATGGATTCTTTTTATATTCCCTTTTAACCTGTTCTTCCCATATATTCTGCAGCAAAGGGTTACCAATCAGTTCAGTAATCTAAATTTGTCCTGTTTAACCTTCATCCTTTACTAAGGCACATCCGACTGCAAACTAAATATTTTAATGCAGCTTTTGCTGTACCTCTCAGATCTCTCCTGCTCGTTTCTTTCCTCAATATTTGTCTCAACTATTTCCCTAGTTTCCTAATTACCCTCAGTTTCTCTAGCACTATGCACTAGTACCCATTGTGCATACTTGAGACATTATTTAAGTAATTTGGTGTTTTATGATTCTTATTGTTACTGTTTACAGCATGCAATCCAAATCCCTCATATGACAGTCAAAGTGCTTTATAACTGGACTCCAGTCTATGACCTAAATGCCATCTTCAGCCATTGCTCCCTCCCCACTGTGATCCACAAGGCAGCCACCAACATACCTGATCACCCATCACCAAGCACAAAATGCGTTTCAGCACCTTGTTCTCTCTGTCTGGTGTGTGCTTCCTGATTCCTGCAGGCTCTTATGCTCCCTAAGGCTCTACTCATTATCTTGTGTGAGTTTCCTTCTTTTTTCTTACCAGAGAAGAACTAATTGCCTTATCTCCATTTTTCTACTTTCTTCATAGTACAGTTACAACTTGCCTCACTCTCTTTTGGATTTTGTCATGTATGCATATCTGTTCCCCAGCCGCGAGCACCTCAAGGGATTTGTCTGAGTAGAAAGGATGGAATATACTCAGTATTTGCTAACCTTGCTTTCTTTGAAGCATAAAAGTGGACTGACTGAGGGACTACTGACTCAGTAGAATTGATATGGCTTCTTTGGGTAAGGATTAAAAACATAGCAAATTAATTACTAACCCTCAAATGATAGTATTGTCTATATTACCTTTATGGTAATGTAATGGGAGATTTATAATATTATCATGGTAAAGGCTGTAGCAGTCAAAGTAAATTTTCATAATTTCTGAACAAGAGAAGCTTACCTCATATTTCTCTTTCATTTTTCTCTTAGGACTAGGCAGGCCAAGAAGTTGAGCGGTCTGAAGAATGTTTCCAAAGGGTAATCTTCTTGTCACTGCCCGGGCATGGAGGAGCATGCGGAAGCTGTTTCCATTACTTTCACTCTTGCTGTCGCATGCTGCTCATTTGGAAGGCAAAAAGGATAATCAGTTCATCTGGAAACCAGGTAGGAATGTCCTGACTGTTCCTCTGTCTTACTGTCATTAAGGAGGAGAAAAGCTTTTCCGTCCTTATTTGTGGAGCAGTAGGAAATAATCCAGAGAGGAAAAATCGACTCCGCATCCTTATTGTGCAGCATACACACTGGGGTTTTTATTCCTGCCTAAGTGTCACCTCTTTCAGGGATGCTTGTTACCCTTTAGAATTTTCATATTGTTGTCAATTAAAGTTATGATTTGTATAGTTGCATCTACTTCTTCTTTGTCAAATATTTCCCTTCTATGTTACATATTTGCAGCAAAAATAACATCTGAATTTAGCAGCTATCCTCAGCTAAAAATGTGTTGGACCAAATCTATATTTGTTTCAGGGTTCAAAGTAGTTAGCTATTTATTACTAAATACCTTCAAGCTTAGCTCCTATACATCTAAATTTAGGAGCAATGCAAATTATCTTAAAAACTTTGCTTATTAGTTGTGACTATAAAGTCACCTTAATGTATTTGAACATCTTCAGTCCTGTTATGTTCAATCCTTTATGGATATGAATAAGTTGAGCTTTGGTTTGGAAGCTTATATGCAGTTCATGTTCTTCTCTGTTTTCTCAATTTGGCTATGTGAAGGATTTGTTAAATTTAATTTCAAAGCCTAATAATTTATTAACTTAAATTACACACCCCAGACATCTTGGCTCTTTGTATCACTGATGCTTGTCTTTGTTCTGGATTTTAATTTTCTTAAAGTTTCACAATCATATCATTTGAAATATTTATTACTGTTTCAAGAGTCCATTCTTGCAAATGTAGATAATTTACAAACTTAATATCATGGAAAGCAAGGAAAATGTGATGTTGTAGAAGATCTATGGTCCTCAGAGAGTTTTCATTTTGGTCTCATCATCTTGAAATTAAATAGACTGAGAACATATTGTCACCATGGAAATGTGTATAAAAGTGATATTTGTAATATTTAAATGACTTTGCAAAAATGAAAGGGAATTACGCTTTAAAGTATATTAAGTGAAAAACTCCAGCACTGTTAGAGATACAGTCTGGAGGAAATTTAATTGCATTAAAACCTTTATAAATTAATTTAATTGTGAACTCCAATACTACGTTGGTTACTTCCTTTATTTTTTTCTTACAGTACTTTAGGAAGCTTTGAGAATAGTTCTAAGAGTCAATATTTCTTTTTTGCAAATGGGCCTATTATTATTTTAATAACAAAAGATAAACATTTAATGAAATCTAAAAGGTATATTTATTTAACTATACTGCTGTTTAAAGAGCTCCAAAAATACAATTTGATTGGAAAGTAGCAAATCTGAAACATGAATGATACATGTTGAGAAAACGGGGTTATTTTGTAGCAAATTATAAAGCATCTGCTTTTCTAAAAATAGGTCATTTAAATAGGATATTGTAGAAACAACTCTGTCCAGAAAAAATACTTTGAGATGTCAAATCTGATTTTAAGAAGTGAGAATCCTTCCTGTCAGACACATTGTATTATTTGAAATGAACACCTAGGTCATTACTCTTCTTGGTGTTCATTGCTTTTTTCCATTCTTATTGTGCCGTTCCTAAAGGGCATAACATTGGGTTACACAATCCACCCCATAGTTTTCTTCTGTAGATTTGTACTTTAGCATGATGCATCTCAGTACCTGCACCTGGGGGATACAGGAAGTAATCTTAGTCTTTGTCCACTTGGTATGACTAATGGCAAGCTGTGCACATGTGTAAAAGTGTCAAACCTGGATTTTGACCCACATAATGCTCCCTCTAACAGTTTTTACATATGTTTACCCGAGCATTAAGGGGGTGAAATACACCCATGTCTTTCTTCTGTTAAGTAAACATATACTTTACCATAATCAAATGTGTGTGTGGCTCATAGTAGCTCGGGAGAAATTATCACAGAGAAATTTTCTTAGAGGACCAGGACTGGAACTCCTATGAGATCATTTACAGCTGAGGAAGACCAAAATGTTTCTGCCCAGGGAACTATGCAAAGATCTGTGGAGCACACTGGTGAACAAAGAGGTGAACAGGAAAGTTCCACCTCACAAAGAGCTACCATGACAACAGGAAAACCAAAAAATGAACTACCCTACAATAAAAGGACAGGAAAACAAAACATAATGTCAGTGTAAGCAGTACTTGTACAAGGAACAGGCAGTTGTCATGTGTGAAGGCTGCCTGGGTGTGACTGTTGAAGCAATGATTATTTACTTTTTATTTTAGAGAGAATTGAAGAAGAAAAGAATAATAGCAAAATGCCAACAACATAGACAAAAACAAAACAAAGCAAAAACAGTAAGAATGATACAGGGTTTCAGAACAAAATGATAAGGATTAACAGTGGTTGTTATATTACATATTATTATCTTCAGAAAGTTGGTCAGATTACCAGATATAAGAATGCAAGATTAATTAAACCATTAAAGAGAACAAAAAATAAAAACAAAAAAAATTCTAAATGATACAGATTTTCACCAAACAAGATGATAGGAATTCAACAATTGTTGTTATGTTGCTTATTGTTGTCTTCAAATTAGTCATTCAGATTACCAGATATAAGTATGCAAAATTTGTCAAATAAATAAATAAATAAAGCATTATGTGTTCCTTAAACCATTAGACATCGGCAGGACAGTTATCCAAGCCATCCTTCTGTAAATATATGTATATTTTTTTTCCTTTCCTTCTTTCTTTCTTTTTCTCTTTTCCCTAATCCCAGTTATTTCTGCTTTTGAGCAATTTCTTTTCCTTTACCAATATCTATTGTACATTTTGGGTTCCACTTACTCTTTCATGTTCTTACACTAGGGAGACAACGTGATGTCTATAAATGTGGGTCCAATTTTTTTCACTTATGAGTATGGTCTCTATTTGCATCCATTTACCTATAAACGCCTCAAGTTTACCTTTCTTATAGCTGAGTAATACTCCATTGTATAAAAATACCAAGTTTTTTTTGTCAGTTCCTCAGTTTATGGGCATTTGGGTTGTTTCCAAGATTTAGCTGTGACAAATTGCACTGCTATAAACATGGGTGTATATATATTGCTGTGGTGTGGTGTTTTTAATTCTTCTGGGAAAATACCCAGAAGGGGAATAGCAAAGAGTATTACTGTGATAGACTTTTGTTTGTATTTACCTTGTAGTTCACATAGGTTTTATTGCTGATGTTGTCTTTTAGGTTTTGTAAACAAACAGCTGATATGAAAATGTTGATGTCTATTCTAAGCACTCATTACATATTTGATATTTTATTTTATTTTATTGATATCTTATTTTCCTGCTAAGTGCGCATTGTACAGTATAGAAAGGAGCTCCTGACAGAAGAGGAAGACAAGAGGGGTAACAAGAATTGCCTGCTACACAGGAAAGGAAAGCTAAGCACATGTGTTGTCAGTGTAAGTGAGACATGTGCATGGAACATACTGTTGTCATGTGTGAAGATTGCCTTGGGTGTAATAATTGAAATAAAGATTATTTTTATTGTAGAGTTCTTTTGGTATTTCCATTGTAGTTCACATGAGAATTTATTTTTGAGGTTATTTTTTAGGTTTTGTACACAGCTGATGTGAAAATATTGTACAAGTACACAGCTGATGTGAAAATATTGACATTTATTCTTAAGTGTGCAATACATGTTAAGTATTTAATATTTTATTTTATTAATATTTTATGTTTCTGTTAACTGCACACTGTATAATTTAAAGAGAACTTCTTGATAAAATTTCAAGACTGGTGAAATGCCAAAAATGTCATAAACAAGATCAGAAAAGCAAAATATGTGTGCTGTCATTGTAAGTAATGCCTATTTATGGAATGTGCTATTGTCAGGTGTGCAGACTGCCTTAGGTGTGCCAATTAAAGCAAAGATTATTTTTATTGTAGAGTTTTATTGGTATTTTAAGTGCAGTTCACATAGGAATCTATTTCTGCTGTTATTTTTAGACTTTGTACAGCAAAGCAGTTAATGTTAAAAATTTTTATGCTTTTTTATAATTAATAAGTAATAAAAATTTAAGTTTATATTTTTGATATTTTTTCCTGTTAAGTACTCATTGTTTAATGAAACTCATAAAATTAAAATTAATAATTCATCAATGGAAATAGTCTAAAGAATACACATATTATACACCCACAACAGTGTGCCTTTATGACAAAATTGGTGTCATAGCCCTCTTAAAAAGGTAATTACATATTTTTGTAATATATGTATGTAACTATATATATGTCTACATATTAACCACCATGTTACTTGGTTTCTAAACCAAATTGTCTGTACATAGTCCCACACATATTGAAAGTAGAAACATTTTTAAAGTGAAAGTCTAGTCCTCTGTCCCTGTCTCGACATTTGTATCTTTCAAAAAGTTTTCTTTGTAGTGTAAGAATATTTTGTACATATTATTGAATATAAACCACACAGGTAAGTATTGCTATCAGTATTATTTGGAGTTATGCTGGAAAAGAAATTGCCCAGGTAGGACACTATGGAAGTGGGCAACTGTGAGCAGGGTTCAAGAACTACCACAGGGATTGCACAGTGTCCCCAGACTCTATCACTAGGGGCTCTGCTACAACTTCTAGGCACACAGGGACAAGGGCAAAGAGTGGTTCCTGCAATTTTCAGAGAAAACTATGGAGAGGTTACCTGACAGATGCTGGGGCCTTAGGCAGATAGAATGAACCAGAAGTGGAAAATAAGAGGAAGATGATTTGCTTTCCTCCTGCCTTCACATCTCCTGCCAAAACTCCATTGTTTGAATCCAAGCAGAAGCCGCAAGGCCAAAGAAGCTATTGATGTCTGTAGGCAGCCTCCTGGGCAAGGAGCAGGGTGGAAAGTGGTAGAGAATGATAGATGTAAAAATACATAATTCATACAGATATATATATATATGTATATATATATATATATACACACACACACATATGCATGTGTGTGCACACATTATTTCATATAATTTTAATCATGTTCTGCTTCTTTTATTTGAAGCTTTCTTTTCTCATATAATTATGTCTTGGTGAATGTTACCTATTGATGTACACAGGTCAACCTCATCTCTTAATGGTTACGTGGTATTTTTTGCATTTTAACTTAATAATTTATTTCACTAGCTCCCTGTTGCTTTGTGTTTTCTTACCCTATTGTTTGGCCTTTCAGTGAGTTCTAGTTTTCTGGCTACTAAATATAATGCCAACATGGATAAAGCATTGTGTTAAGAGTAAACATCAATTGATTTGAGAATTCACATCTCCTGGAGTGATTACAGGTCATCACCTTCAAAGGCAACTTCTGCATCTTAGAATCTGTTTCTTATTTCTACATGAGTTTATTGTATTTCATTTTGATTTAAAAAACATTTGAGTTGAAATTAATTGTATTTCTATATTATGTAATCAAAGAACACAGGTCCAGTGTAAACTGGAATTTGAACAGATTTCCATGGAACCTGACTAGTATACTTTATTTTCAAAACCCATAAATAATTCACGGAGTTTACATTGTATGTAGGGTCAACCACTTAAACTCTTTGCTGTCCTATGTTGTTCGCCACCCTGGAATCAGGTTAGGTGTTAGTCAGTTTAACTCAAGTTTTTAGCGTTTCTAGATGAGTCCTCATGTTGGAAAAAATAATGGATTAGTGATTAATAAGTGAGTGATATGGTATGTTGCTGAGGCTTTGCTTTCTAAAGGTGAGTCTGGTGAGTTTTAAGATGTGGGGCCATTGATCTGGCAAGGCTGTTGAATGCCTGTCATCACTGTAATCAGATCCTCTTATCTGTATCGAGTGACAGGCAATCTGTCATCCATGCCAAGAAAGAAGGGTAATGTCAGCGAGAGTATCAGGTAAAGAGTAAGGTTGTTTATTGTTTTATGTTTAAATAGGTACCTGTTCATGGGTGCCTGCTTTGTAGAGGTGAACAGGTCATGGTCCTTGATGCAGTCATAGATTGTAGCATCTTTTAAAATATTTCAGTATCGGTTCTAAGGGGTGCATTCATTTCACTAACACATACTTATTGAGTCCTTGTTATGTGTTATAAGGACATAAGATAAATGGAGAATAAAACAGGTAATTACTCAGTTCTCAGGAACAGGGTACTCCATATAATCAATGGTTAGAGAATGTGTTAGATGGTGATCAGTGCTAAGAAGAAAGAGGGTAAGTAGGAGGAGTGTGCAGTGCTAAGAGGCATGGCTGAAAGCTTGAGGGGGTTAATTGAGGAAAAAGTTCAAAGAAGTGAGGGAACCAGGTGCAGTGTCGTCAAGTTAAGGATATTTCAGACAGAGGGCACACCAAGGACAAATGCTCTGTAGCAGGAATGTGTAGAGCATATTTAAAGACCATGGAAGAGATCAGCATGCTGCAGCAGAGACCATAGGGAGATGTCTTAGTTACTTTTGTCCTTGCTGAGACAAAATGTCCAGCACCCACAAGTCAAAGGAGGAAAGGTTTATTTTATCTCACAGTTCATAGAGGTGTTAGTAGACAGTCAGCTGGCTCCAAGGCAAGGTGGTATAGCAAAGAGGCATCACAATTCATGGTATGGCGGGCAGAAGGCAGCAGGGCAGTGAAGCAGCAAGCAGCAGCATTAACAGGAGGCCTGCCACTCTGAAAAGCCCACCAATGAGTGCATGAGGCTTGTAGGGGGACATCAAGATACAAGCCATAACAGCAGACATATAGATTAGGTCAGAGAGGAAATGGTCTAGATCAGCTATATTCTCATAGGTCATGGCTTTTTTTCTGAGTGAGATAGAAAGATAATGGAGGGTTTGGAGAGAGCAGTGACATGATTAGACTTTTTTTTCAATAAGACTTGAAGAGGATTGCTGTGGGTGACCAGCTGAGAAGGTCAGAGCAGGCAGACCAGCTAAAAGGTGAATGCAGAAGTAAAAAGTGATGATAATAGCTGGTACCAAGGTCACGGCAGTAAATGGTGAGAAAGGGTTGAATTTTGGATATATTTTTGGCTACAGTTTCAACCAAGGATGATTTTGAGAATGTATGGAGACATCTGGTTCATATAACTTGGCAGTCAAGGTCCTTATTGACATCAAGGATGCTACTATCTTAAAATACAGGGGTTAATTAATACCCTGCCGTGAAGAATTAGAAGGCCCCAGAATGTTATGGTGCCTATGCTGGGAAACTCTGATTTAAGTAAAGTCCCCAGGATTTTCTAGTGATGGGAAGGTGGACGGGGACACTTCTGGGGGAGCTCAGTGCTGTATTTACCTATCTTAAGCCTGTTAGAAATTCATGTGGGCAAGTTCACCAGGAAGTCTGAGATACAGGCTTTGAATGTAAGAGAGAGAGACAGGTTTTTGCTAGAGATACTAATTTGGGAGCCACTAACAAAGAGGTAGAATTTAAATGTAGCCTTAAAAAGGAAGTGAGCTTGAAATTTATGATTTGGAATATATAAAGGATCACATTCTAATTACTGTTTTTTGGGAGCAAGATAACATTCAAAAATTATTATGTAAAACATATGTAACATAAACTTTACTTCTTTAACAGGTTTGAAGGTATAAAATTCAATGATATTTAGTACATATTTAGTATGGCAGTATGGTGGAATCATTACCACTATGTAGTTCCAGAACATTTTTACTATCCAAAAGTACACTTTATAAGTGAGTTTATAAAAAGACTGGAAAAAAATTTTGTTTGGAATAACAAGTTCTGAAAGAAAAATTATCCCAGAGTTGTTTGTTTGTGACAGGCTGTCTTAATATCCTTAAATCCTCGTAAGAGGTCACTCTAGGTCACTCTCTCATAGAATGGGCTAAAGGTTTGTGCATAGACAGGTCCATGCTCAAATCCTGAGTATCTAAAGGAGAGAATTCTTTGCTTCTAACCCTTACTTATCCATTTGAAAATAGTACAACAGCTGAGAGAACTAAGATGATATATTAAAATATATCAATAATAATTACTCAATAGATACTAATTACTATATCTTACATAATCATTATGTAGTAATTTTGTTTTTGAAATGTTTATGACTGTTACATAGCTTTTATACACTTTTCTTATATACAAGGGAGAGACTGACAGCTATATGCAATCTATTTAAAAATGATTATACATTGGGGCTGGGGATTTAGCTCAGTGGCACAGCGCTTGCCTGGCAAGCACAAGGTCGTGAGTTCAATTCCTGGTACCAGAAAAAAAACAAAAAACAAAAAACAAAAAACAAAAAACAAAAAAAAAAATAAAAATGATTATACATTGTTTTGGGGGCATTTTAGGTATAACATTTTCTTTCTAAATGGCAGACTCCTGGAAAGTTTTAATTTCAATAACTCCTACCTAATGAATAAAACATGAGAATAATGACCTATGTTGACATGACTAAGTAGATAAATTGGCATTATTTTTGCAAAAAGAGACTATAAATGACATTGCGTAAGGAAAAAGTATCTTACGTTCATATTAACATACATTAATATACAGTCATATACATTCATATTTAATTATAGCTTAATAACATTTTCAATGTTGAAAATACTTTAAGGAAACTTGCCTTGCATTTATATTATACATTTATATGGTACCCATATAACATATATTATTATATTATATTATACATGTTAAACTTAATATTATACATAAATATTAAACTTAAGCAATCTTACAGAAAAAATTCTTGGAGCAAAGCTATTTTATTAGCACATGCTGGGGTTTCATAATAGTTACATTTGTTTTGGGGAATTTGGGGTATTCTCGATCAGTTTTGATTCCTTTTGCCCTTCTTCTCTCCCCTCCCCCCTCTCCCCTTCTTTCTCCCCTGATTCCTTCCCCTTCTCCAGTCAGCCACCTGTTTCCTACCTTCTTTCCTTTATTTTACTTTTAATTAACTTATATTGTGGGTTTATCATATAAGAAAAGCCATGAGATTTTTTATGTGTCTGACTTATTTCACTTAACATTATCATCTCAAGATCCATCCATGTTCCTGCAAAAGACATGCTTTCATTCTAATATTTCCTCTTGGATTTCGATTAAATTGAAATAATTTCACCTACTTCCGTAGATATTAGTTCATGCAAGAAGCAGTATAGTCATTTTATTAGCATTCCTTAGCAAAGATACATGACTCCCTCACACCTTAGGGAAGGGTGGTATAATTTGGCATGTGTTAACCGGACTCAGTCCATGATTACCTGGCTCCAGGGCAGAAACGTCAAGATAGAAAGGTGAGATAGAGAAAAGGTACTTAATTTGTAGGCCAGGAAGAAGAGCAGTACAATAGCATCAGAGAGGAAGGGAGGAAGGGCCAGGCTTAGACATCAGGGTCACGCTTCCATGACCCACCCAGAGTTGTGGGTTCCACCAATCCCCCAAATGGAACCCAAAGCCAGTCAGGTTAACACTTCACCCTAACCACCACATCCTCAGTGGTGTTACACCTGTGATATCAAAAAAACACAGACAAGTCAGGTGCTGTGGTGTACACCTATAATTCTAGCACTCTGGGAGGCTGAGGCAGAAGAATCACAAGTTCCAGCCCAGCCTGGGCAAGTTAGCAATTTAGCAAGACTGTATCTCAAACAAAAAAAGGCAGGGGAAATGTAGCTCAGTGCCAGAGTCCTAAGTTTAGTTCCCAGTACCAAAACCAAACAAAGCAAACAAGTTGTTCATTCTGGGATAAAAAGCATGTTGAACTGGGTTAATCTCAAGGTAACTCAGTTATTCACCGGAGCATGTGGTATAATTTTTTCTATAAAAAAATAAACTGGTTACTAAAACTTGTCCAAGTTACAATTTCGAAAATACTCAATTCAAACACTTATTCGCTGCAGAGGATTGGAAACAAATTGACCTGTTGGATTGGTGATTGCTGTGGGAATGATTTCTGCCTGGTGGTCAGCTTCTCAGCGGAGAAAATCCTCTATGGTACCTGGAAATATATCCCTTCAATTTTTTTTCTTTCATGGAAGAATTTTGATATTTAACTTCAGTTTGATTTATAATTCAGTAAGAAGTATAGGTTTCTAAGCAAAGAAATATGAGCCAAAGTTCAAAACAATTCAGAAGCATCAAAATGAAATTGAGAAGTGAATAAAGACTTAACTGACAATATTATAAATTTATGAAGCAAACCTAAAAGCTGACTTGTTAGCGTTTTAATGGGCATGACCATAGATACTACTGCAATACACTGCCAGTCTTGATTGGGATCAAAAAGCCCACCTTTGTCTGAGTTCCATATGGATGTATTCTAACCAGGAAGTTATTTTGAAATTTCAATAAAGTTCCTTAAACATCACAATCAGAAATGACATTTGTGTGAAACATATTCGTGCTGTAGGTGATGTCTGAGACTTAGAGAAATAATTTACAAAGAGTATGTTTAATATCACTCCTATTTACCTTCTTTCAACATTATGCACTACTGAACTTTTTTTCTGAACAAAAGCATGACCACAAATGACCAGCTCATCCTTTTATTTCTCTCTTGAGTTACTATGATAAGCCAGTGTGGATTATGTAGGGAATATGTGATATTGCTACTGCTTCATATTGATCACCCCCTCAAAGAAATGAAGAATAAAAAGCCATGGTATAAACAGTGATTATTTAGCAGCAGATTTCATTTACGAATTCACTTCAGTACAAAGGTAACACAATAAGTGGGAAGAATAACATTGATTGTTTTCTGTGTGTAGATTTTTTTTTCCCCTCAGGGTTAATAAATTTTAATTGAGTACAGCTGCTCCAAGATTTCCGTTGCTAAGTTTATATACTGTGCTGAAAGGATGCTGCATTTTAAATCTATTTTTAAAGAAATGTTTTGAGGTTCAACCGTGTAGCTATTTGTGTACATCATTTTATACCACTTTTCAAATAATGATGCTTGTAAATAATAAAGGAGTGACACTACATACTAGTCAGGCTGGTGGAATAATTCCGAGTGGGGATACTGAAATGAGACTAAATTCGAGCCAAGCTGCACGTGTCTTTGGGTAATTTCTGTAACTTCTTGCCTCCACTTTCTCTTCAGTGAAATGGAAATAAATAAGAGAAACATAGGATGCTTGGTTTATGTTCCGTAGTACATATTTCAAACAAACTTTCTGTCTTCAGATTAGGTTACCTGCTCAAAATTTAGCAAGAGTGTGTCTCAAACAGCAAAAGGGAGGGAGGAATGTAGCTCAGTGCCAGAGCCCTAGGTTCAATTCCTAGTACCAAAGCCAAACCAACAAAGCAAGCAAGCTCTTTATTCTGGGGTAAAAAGCATGTTAAACTGAGTTAACCTTGAGGTAGCTCAGTTATTCACTTGAGCATGTGGTATAATTTTATCCAAAGCACCTGAATAATGCTACTTTTTGTAAGTGTCGCTTCAAGAAACTTTTCCTCTGTTCTCTATCTTCCACCATGTAGAATATAATGTAGTTTGTATAAATAGGCCTATACCTAATAATATCATTTCTCTAAAGAGACCATTAGATATTTTTCTGCATTTCATGCTTTATTTTTCAAAATAAATATTTTAAAAATTTCCATATTTCTAGTGTCATTCCTCATGCACTTCAGTTACTTCAGATTTTTGGACCTTTGAAAATAATAATATACCTGTATGTATATGAGAGCTATGAGATCCTATCCAAAGCAATAATGGGGCAGAATGTAGTCTCAAAGCTTTCTTAGAGTTGACAATGACAGTGTGTGACCTGTTCTACCAACCCTGGGTTTGAACTTAAAAAGGCCACATGATTACTTCTGTTGTCTTCAGACGTGAAAGGAGATAAAGCAAGAATGTCAGTGGTGCCTTTATATTTTGGAAGAATTTACCAAAACTGTATTATAGCACTGTGTCTTTCATTTATCATACATGATCCCCATAGCAGAACTGGGGTGTTGTTGGCAGTGCAAGGTTCCCTATTTCTTGTGCAGTTGAAAAGCTAGCTTTTGAATAGCATTGATATCATACCATGGAATTAAAACTAGCCCCGTGTCCTTTCCCTAAGGTTTTAGTTTACATTTTTGAAACTGAATTTATAACTGCTTATGATATTATTATTCTCTGTAGCGAATCTCATGAATCCAAACCAAAGCAAGCAAGAACAACTTTTGTATTTCCTAGAATTCATGTTTGTTGGTGACCATTTTGAGTGCTTGATGATCCACATGAACAAATTTTTTACGCTAAATAGAAGCTTCTTTTTTATACCACTTTACAGTTACCATAGTAGCACTGAAAGATTGGCTATTTAAAAAAATAACTATATTGAAGTATAATTTATGTTTATATAACATGCACTTTGACTTATAATGTACCCATTTAAAATGTATAAATCAGATGGTTTTAGCACATTAATAAGTTGCACAACCATTACCACAATTTAAACTGTGATCACTTTTATTATCCCAATAAAATTCTGCATGTCCGTTTATAGCTAGTCCCTATTCCCGCCCCCAGCCCTTGGCAACTGCTAATCTATAGTCTGACTCTCCATTTTGCTTTTCCTGGAGATTTCGTATAAATAGACACATTCAGTATCAGTCTTTTGTGACTGGCATCTTTCACTTCACATAATGCTTTTGAAGTTCCTTCATAGTACATCATGTATCAGTATTTCATTTCTTTTTATTGCTAAATACTATTCCATTTTATGGATGTAAGACTTTGTTTTCACTCATTCACAAGCTGCCAGATTTTGAGCTGTTTCTACAGTTGAGCTCTGTATAACATTCTTATGAATGCAATATACAAATTTTGGTGTAAAGGTATGTTCTTTTTGGCTTCTTCTGGGAGTGGAATTGTTGGGTTGTGTGGCAGATACATACATTTTTAAGAACTGAAAACTTTCCACCATGGCTATATCATTTTATTTTCCCACCAGCCATGTATGAGGATCCCCGTTTTCTCATATTCTTACTAACACTTGTTACTGTCGTCTTCTTATTGCAGCCATTTCAATGGCTGTTAAATAGTATTGTATTGTGATATAGATTTGAATTTCATTGATTGCTAATGTTATCTTTACAAGTATTTATTAGTAACTTTTATATTTCCTTTCAGAACCAAGGCTTATAAATGTTTTTGAATTTTTAAGTTAGGTGGTTTATTCTACTAATTTTAAGAGTTGTGTGTATCTTCTGGATAGAAGTCCTTTATAAGATATGAGGTTTTCTGATATTTTCTTCCATCTTATAGCTTATGTTTTCAGTTTTAAATCAATCTTATCTTTCGAGGAACAAAAATTTTACATTCTGATGAAATTCAATTTATGAATGCTTTTCCTTTATGGATTATATTTTGGTTCCATATGTAAGAAATATTTGTTTTATTCAAGATTTCAACTATATTCTTTTATTTTTTTTATAAAAGTTTTGTACTTTTAGGTCTTATATTTAGGTATGTAATTGATTTTGAGTTAACTTTTTCTATGGTATGACTAAGTTCCTAAGTTCATTTTTTGCATGTGGATATCCAATTGTAACAGTATCCTTTGTTGGAAAAGACTGTATTTCATTGAATATCCTTAGAACTTTTGTGCAGTACTCAAATGACCTTAAATATAAGGCTTATTCCTGCACTATCAGTTCTGTTTCATTGATCTGTATCTATCACAATATAGATAGATACAATATACTGTCTTGATAACTATAGCTTTATAAGTTTTAAAATTGGGAGGTGAAAGTGTTTCAAGTTACTATTCAAAATTATTTTTGCTTTTCAAAGTATTTTTTATTTCCATTTTAAGATTGCTTCATTGATTGCTGTATTAAAAATGGTAAAATTTTAATGCAGATTGTGTAAGATTTTAATGGAATCCATAAATTTAGAAAGAATTACTATCTTAGCAGTATTGAGTTTCCTAATACATGACCATGGAATAAATAAAGCCATTTCTATGGCTTTATTTCTATCAGTGTTTTATAACTTTCATTGTGCAAATTTGCGATACTTTGGTTTCATTTATTCATAAATGTTTTATTTATTTGGAAAAAATTTTCTTAATTTCATTTTCAGATTTGTTGTACTATCAGTACAAAAGAATATGATAGAATTTTTTAAAAATTCTTGTATCTTGACATGATTGACCAATAAGTTTATTATCCAGTGCTGAAGCTGCTTTTTTATTTAAGGTTTATGATATCTTGGAGTTGCATATATTTTTTAAAATTTTCTGGGCATTAAACACAAGAGCAAAATTACTTGCAGTACCCTCTGTCTAATAGGAATTCAGCATAGGTTAAAACTCACCTGAGATATAACAGGAGAGTACTAACTTTCAATGATCTTTGCTACTTCTCATGACCAGAAGGGTCTCCTAGAACTGTACTGTGGGAAGTTTTTATCCCAGAAAACAAATCAATATAGTGAGTACATCTTAAAGTACTAATGAATCTTGTGAAGGGAAATATTCTCAGTTACATTAATTGAGTACTAAGAGATAGCAGAAACTGGCCAGTATCTTTCAGCTTGCGTCCTGTTGAAAGTACTTGGTTTAAATAAGGAAGAATTACTGTACTTCTTTTTTTTCTTTGGTCTGTTTCTTAAAAACTTTAATCATCAATCCTGTGGGCTATGTCTGATGTTTTAAAACTCTAGGCCCTTCAGACAATTTTAATGTTAATTTGTATTGTATTATTACATGCTTCAAGCAACTGCTATTTAACAGTCAATTATAAACTTTCTTAAATGTGATTTTAAAACTGTATTTTTATACTGGAACTTCTTTCCTGGGAAAACATATCCAATTTTATAGGGTAAGGCAACAGGACAGTGTACTTTAGTTAAAATAAATGGGTTTTGTAGTATGGATTGAAGCATAGCTACAGGATGGTTAGCTCCCCAGTAGTTTGAAGTTCAAGTCCAAAAGTTAGAGCTGAGATCCCAGCATGCTGGAGGCTGTCAGCCTGGGCTACATAGTGAGTTCAAGGCCAGACTGAACTACATAGTCTATCTCAAAAACAAATAAGCATACCCTGTCTCAAAAACAAACAAAGCCCAACAGAAAGAAAAAACATCAGTTATAAGTGAGACTCTTATTCATTGCAGTTCAGTGTGCTTTTTTCAGTAGGATTCTTAAGATTGCTGGTGGGAAAATTTGAGGAATGTAAATTGCTAGGCATTCATGTGTTTGATACCGGCATTTATATTAAATTCCAAGAATCATGTGGATTTTTGCCTGTTGAATATTATAAGCTGATTGTAAATTTCAATCATTGAATAACTCAAGCGAAGTGTCAGTTCTGTAGTTGTTCACCTGTTGATAATATGCCTGTGGATACTTAGCTGGCAGCTGTGATAATTCAGACTCCTGTTCATAGCATGTCTTGTATGGCTAGTCATGAAAAATCACTTTTCAAATTAGAACTTAATAAAAACTTTCCTGCTTTGAACACTAAGCTCAACTCCCTGTGCGATTAGTGGTTCCATTTCTTTCTCAGCAGTTGGGTAATGATTATGGCTCCAGATGCAGTGAGAGTGATAAAGAGATTGATTAATTTCACTTGAAAGGGCATATGTTCAAAGAGAATCCAATTGGAATGCCATGAATGAGGATCTGACATCTTTGCAGCTGAGAGTTGTACTCGTGATGTTTCTAATCTGCTTTGTCCACAAATAGGGGTCTTCTCATACCTACTGTAGGAGAGGGAGAGGGAGAGAGAGAGAGGGGAGAGAGAAAGAGAGGGAGAGAGAGAGAGAGAGAAGAGAGGAGAAATTGTGTTCTTATTGGCTTTCTCCCAGTAATACACTACCTATGACAGTTAAAAAGTCTTTGAAGTTATATATTTTTATTGATCAATGAGACCAAGGTTGTCTCTAAACCATGGCTTAATTTTAAACATATTACACACACACACATGCTCACACACACACACACACACACACACACTGTATATATATATATCACACTGCACAACACTTCCCTATATTTTAGTGTAAAAGACATTTTTAATGTTATAGTAGGATAACCATAGATAGAAGCCTCTTGTTACATTTTATAAAGGACAAAGAAAACCAGGAGGATCTGTTTTCTTCCTGTTTTTCATTTTCTTTTTTTTGAGACAGGGTTTCATTATGTAGTTCAGGCTTGCCTTGAAATTGCAGAGATCCTCCTGCCTCAGCCTCCCTGGTACTGGGATTATAGGTATGTGCCACCATGCCTGGCTGTGTCTTTGTTCTATATCTAATGCTTTACCAACTTATTTATTAGGTACTTCGCATTTCTAAGAAACACTTTTTATCATAAACCTATCTCTTGTATGCTACTTCTTTTAATTCTCATGGATTATATAACCTCTACAATAAATATTTTATCGCAGTTTTAAAGAGATTCAAGATTTATCTTTCAAGAGAAAAAATTTAATATCCATGGAAATGATAAGATCAGATTTGGATGAAAAAAAGATGAAAATGCATGGAACTTGATTTTAGCATAGAACTTGAACTTAGTGAGTTTTGCCTGAGTCCATAAAAGAGTGTGGGAGGGATATGTTCCTGAACAAAGAAAATACATGTGCCCTCTTTTCAGAAAGTGCTTTTAATATAGAAATAGCTATTGTAAGAGGTAAGGAGATTATATAAAGAAATTATACTTAGAATACCATCGTTGTAACCTTTTGCCCAGTGCTTCTGCAAGTCAGGAAATTGTTCTCATTCCTTGGATTTTTTTCTGATTGTTTTAATAAAAATAAGACATTTTGACCTGAAAGGCATCTGGTTCTTTTTCTATTATCCTTGAATATTATGGCTCTTCTTATGCAGCAAGTAGTTCCTGGACACTTCCTGAATGTGGGTGCTATTTTGTGAGTCACAAGGCAGTGAAGGACACAACTCTCTTTCCCAGTAGGTACGCTGGCTGCCCTTCCTGGTCTGAGTGTGGCACAAGTAGACCACTGCCACACAGACTTATAATGAAAGAGGACTGGGAAGAATTTTCCTCTAAACTGTATTGATGTAAAATGCTTGCATTTGAAGAATATAGTCTCCTCAGTGCTTCTATTCTTCTAAAGCTCTGATCTAGAATATTATCCAAGGGAGCCCACATTCTTCCTAAGCATTAAATTCTGAAGCATACAATAAGGTCACTAAATGCTGCTTATGAGACAGAAAAGTTTTCAAGATGTTTAAGCACTACCCACTGCTTGGGTTATATTCTTTTTTAAAAAATTTTGGGGAATGACTTTCAGTCTTTCAGTCCTTTTGATATTTTGAAGACATGTCCATGAGGGAGGGTGAACTTTGATAAGGAGAGATTCCTCCAGAGAATCTTATTTATAATACATAAGAAAGGAATTCTGTGTCCTCACCATGATTTTAACAAACCGGGAATACTGTTTCAAAAAAGTTTCTTTGGAAGACATTTGTATTCTGCATTAGATGCAGTGATGCATTAAAAGTTCGGCTTTGCCATCTCTTATTTGTCTTAGTTAGGCTCTGATTTCTTTGCCCTTGATTGATTTTGAAATAGGTGAGCCAGCTTTCAGAGAATGATTTAATTATTATAGAACCTGAAGCCCCAAATCAGATTTGAACTTATGTTGAGAAACTGTTGGAAATGAATTAGAGAACAGATGTAGAGTACTTGTCACTGCTACCTTATATCCCTACCCTGGCCTAAAAAACAGTGAGTTTCCCTGGAGGTCTTCCACTCAAAATGTCAAAGAGCTGAATTTAATGGTACCACTTAATCGGGAGTGACTATATTCAAGTTGCATAATGGAAATTCTGGGACCATTAAATGATCTGGATCTTAGAGAAAGTAGGAAAGGGAAAATGTAGACTATATGGAAATTATTAGATGGTTAAGGATAATGTTTTAGGGTGATTAAATTAGCAGCCTCAATACCGATATCAATAGTGACATCAGAAATTGGCTTACATTTGATTGATCTTTTTGTAATTTGAAAGGCTATTATTATTTGGATCATCATAAAACATATTTATACAATATTTTTTGAACTAGAAGAGACTTTGAGATCAGCACACCTGTCCTCCTTATTAACAGGTGAGCAAAATAAAATCTAGGGGGATACCTTAGAACAAGAGAAACAGAAACAACCACTTGAGTGGTTCTAGTTCAGATCTGGAATGTCCTCCAAAAGCTCTTGTGCTGATGGCTTGGTCTCCATCTGTTTGTGCCACTGGGATATAGGACCTTTTTGGAGGAAATAAATCATACTTGGACCTCAGCTCCTTCCTCCCTGTTTCTGCTTACTGTCTGCCATTCAGTGAGCAACTTCGCTAACTGCACTCTCTTTGCAACGATGCTCTGCCTCGTTACAGGTCCATAAATAATGGAACCAATTGACCATGGGCTGAAATACATGAAACAGTGAGCTAGAATAAATATTTCCTCCCTCAAGTTGATCTTCTCAGGTATTTGTCACATGAAGTGCAAGCTAACAGACAGTCTATCCTCTGCTGTCCTTTTAAATGCAGATCACAGTCTTCTTCCACATGGGCTGATGTTGGGGAAGGGAGTAGAGCCTGACCTGAGGGAGCAGGTGGTGGCCCTCTGTGGCATACAGTCCACTGTACAGTGTGAGTAGTGGGAATTCATTACAAATGAGAGGGGAAGTCAATAATTCCAATGAGTATTCTTAGGAGAAAAGACAGATGAAAACATAGAGCAGAGATGCCAGAAGTGTAGGATTTTTGAGTCATCAGACAAAGGAGAACTACCTGAGAGACTGGATCAGCATGAGCATCTCTGAGCCCCCATGAGAAAGTGGCCACTCAAGTGTATTCACATGGGAGGAAGTTTCATTTTAAAGTCAGTGCCAAGAATGGCCAACATTACATGTTACCCAGGGGAGAGGCAATTCAATGTTTAGTGAAGCTGGATTGTGTCCAGCTTTACTCTTACTAGTGTGTTGGTTTGGACCAGTTGTGCGCCCACTCCACACCTCTATATTTCTACTTATGTTTATACTCACTCCTTCCTTGACTTACCTGGTATATTTTAATTTGGCACTTATTCTACCCTTTGACAAAATGCACAAGGTAATGTTGTTGATAGCAACCTGGAATGTGTTTAATTTTTATTTTTCAGTTTTATCTAACACTTTTCTTCAGAATATGATTTTTTGTAATATGGAATTAGATAATGTAGTGCCTGGTGCTATTTATTGGTAGAGTTGTTATTAGTGTTGCACTACTACCATAAGAAATTTAAGTTTCTTGGTTGGGGAAAAGGAGTAAGGTGATAAAGAATCTAGCACGAAAATGAATAAAAACTTGGTTTTGCAGAGATAATACAGTTTTGAAGATAGTCTTTGTGTGACACTAGGAGGTAATTTTTAAAATTTTGTTTTATTTATTTTATTGTTTTCTTGCTTGTTTTCAGAATACTTTTTTTAAAAAATTAAAGGTAACAAAGCATCTAAAAATGTGTTTTTTCATATATTTCTACAAAGCTGGGGTTTGGATAGGGCAGAGGTATTTCACCCCACCACACCCTTCCCTTCTGACCTGGGTGACAGAGACACATGGCAGGCTAGCACTTGCCCCTGACCTGAGGACCAGTGATTGAAACTTGCACAAATGGAAGCATCCTGCCTTTCGGCTAAAGCATAGGGCCAGAGAACTAAACTGCTGCTTTGAAGAAAGCCAGACGTGTGTATTAAGAAAACCCTTTATGTATTAGAAATAAATGAAGCACAAAGTTTCCTCAGGGCTCCTAGCGTGGTGGCCACAGCTGCCACTTCACAGAACATGCCGTGCCCACGTTTTGTGCCTCAGTATGGGCATGAGAATAAGAATTTACAGAGGAGTTCTCGGGACTCAGTAGAGTCTCCCTTTGAGGCGAGAGAATGTCTTCAAGGTGAGCAAGACTCTTTAAACCTCATAATCAAATCCACCGTCCCAGTGGTGTTATCAAATGCTTCCAAGAAGTGAGGTGTTTTATGGGAGATAAAACATATTTTTCCACCCTCCAGTTCAATACCATTTGGTGTGCTGTGAGAGCATCAGGTAACTGCAGTGAAGGTAGAGAAGGGATGGAATCAGCATTGACTGGCTCCAGATGCTGGGGGCACCCTGTTGATAGCAGAAGTAATGTGGAAGTAACAGCCTGGGCTGTTGGAAGAATTGTCTGAGTAAATCCATCGTGATAATCGTTGAGATGGAGGCAGGTGCAGAGAAGGGGATGCAACAGCTGGGCCCATTAGGTCAGTGATAGCATTCCTTGTTATCTCACTTACTGGAAGAGTTCCCACTCAAAGGTCCTTCCAGGGCTTGCTTGGGTAGGATACTGTTAAGAACAGAGATATTGTGTAGATGTGAAGGGTGACCTTTTCTTCTCCCTGGATGGCTGTGAGTCTGTTATAAGTGAAGGGTATGTGAGGAGAAACACGTGCCTACAGGAATTGGAGTCAAAGTACTTGATACCTGAATGGGACTTCCTTCTCCATGCTAGAGGCTTTCTGTGACTTGCTTAGGACACTGGTGCTGAGGTAGTGATAGTGCATTTCAATTGGGGCGAACCAGTGAGTGGTCTGAAGAATCCTTCAGCGACTGGCTCTAAGGTCTCATGGGGAGATAATTTTGGGAGAAATGAAATAATTTGGACAAAGAATAAGGAGAAAAATAATGATGATACAAAGAAAAAATTCTTTGTTTTTAGCCATTGTATTTCCATTTGATACAAATTTTTATTCATTCGTCTGTAAACTTCACTGCCTTTTGGCCCAGGAAGTCCACAGATTTATACAGTGCTGGATTTTTAGCTCAGGAAATGGAATCTGTGGGATTCAAGGTGTAACTTTTATCCACTAAACACTTTCACATTTACTCCCCAATTTGGCCTTCGTGGGACGGCTGTGAACTGTGTAAGCCACCGTGTGTTAATTGCCTAAGACAATGAAGGAAATCACCGATAGTAATTAAGAAGTGATAGTGATAGTGCTATAAGAAGCCCTATAGTTTCTTGGATGTTGTGGTCATCCCTACTTAAAGTAAGTGTAAAATTTTACAAACTTCCTCCCCGCTCCCTTCCTTTCTCCCTTCCTTCCTCCCTCCCTGCTTCCTTCCCTCTGTGTCTTCCACCTTTCTCTAGCTATCAGATACTTAGGAGGCATTCTCCATGGCACTTTCTTTGTGTAGGCCTTGAGAATTCAGTGATTCCCTTATCCTCCACTCTGAGGGAGTTTACCATCTGCTTGATAAGACAGCACAGAAAAGATAATTACAGAAAGAAAAGCTAATAGTGATATATCAAAATGAGAACACAAAGATTATATGAGAAATGTTGTTTATACAAAGCTATAATAGTTCTTTATTCCAAGAGCTATCTTATGCATGACCATGAGTTATGCTATTTATATATTATAAAGACCGTGTCATTGCTCTTAAATTAACAGTCAAATTTATAATCATCTTTCATAATCTTAATACCTTATTTCTCTTCACTAAACTTTGGTAGAATGTTTTGGTATCTAACACAGTATTGTATCTGAGAGATAGTGTATCATTTGTGGTTATAAGCAAATGCACCAATAACGACCAACAATCTGAGGAAAGCACATCATTTAGGCACTGAGGCAAGGGATCATTATGGATAATCTAAAACTAGGGGCACATGTGGCCTCTTGCAAAGATAGAACCCCAGGGACAGTTAAATGGAAGAAGGCTGTTGGGGCCAGCATCGTAGCCTCTTACATTGTTGAGGGGAGAGAGACACACATGGGGCTCTGAATCTTGAGTACCCAGGGGGTTGGGGGAATACAGCTAATAGTAGAATCAAGCTCTGTGTTTATGCTGCCCTAGGCAGCCCTGCACATTAGAAAAGTTCTCTCTCAGTGTGGAAAATCAGCCTCAGTCCAGCACCTTCAGCCTGCTCTCCCTCACCCTTCAGTTCCTCTGCTCTGCTTTCTGTGATACCTTTTTTCATGCTCTCTCCCTTTCCTAATGGAGGCTGTACAAAATATTCTCTGTTCCCTCTTTTATTCTGTTCTATTTGATTGGTGTGAATTTTCAAAGGAACCTATGTTTGGAGTGAACTCTTAGTATTCAGCTGCAGGCAGATATATTTTATGAAAGCTTCCTAACTTTGAAATACCTGGTCTTTCAAAGTGAATTTTGAATATTGGTTAGAAAGAAAAAGTTTGAGTGTGTTGTGCATGTATGTGTGTATGTATGTGTGTGTGTGTGTGTTTGTGTATGGCATCTACGTGTGTATGTCTATATCTGAATCCATATCTCTATCAATCTACCTACCTATCCTGTAGTTTAGAGATGGAGACTGAAAGGGGAAGGAGGAACTGCACATAACGATTTTTTAAAATAGTACTTGCAGGAATTCTGTAGTGGAAAAGCAAAGACTTATTGGAGGGGAGGAAGAGGTCACACAAAAGAAACCTAAAAGTTGTGGGGTCATTTTCATATTTTTAAATTAGTGATTGTGCTCATAGAAAAGCAAGAAAATGGATACATTAAACAGTAATTTAATATAATGATATATTTCACTTGGAAGTTCTAATGCTACCTTTGCAAAGTCTTCTGTTTCTGGTTTAGAATATAAATAAATGCAAGGTGACTTTGCATATAGAAGAGAAGAAGAAGTGTGAATTAAATTTAGAAAATAAATAAATGAAAGTGGACTCTGTGCATAGAAGAAAGGGAGAAGTATGAATTAATAGTGTTTTTTCCTTGTAGTGGTCTTTTAAAAATGAAAATAATATAGTATGAACATAATTATTAGACTTTTTAGAGTGTATTAAGCTGAACAAGTTAGTGCACACATAAAAGTGAGCCAAGTATTATTCCTTAACAATATCATGTTTATAGCAATTTTCTCAGTAATAATTGAAGTACTATTTCAATGTATTCTTCATTTAAAGAAGAAACATAGCACTTGAATTGCACATAGAATTGAAGTATCTTTGATGCTTATTTCCTGGATCAGTTTGAAAGTAGAAAATGCATTTTTAAAATTTTTAAATGAAAATTAAAAATTTTTAATTTCACAGTTGTACAAATAGGTCCAATTCAGTCTACTTGCAGTGGGGCAAAGAAATTTGATAAACAGGAGACAAATAGAAATCAGAGCAAGGAAATGATTAAAAGATAAACAAAAACCATGAAATAATTAAGTGAGTATTGTTTTAAAATTTTTGCATAGAATTAAACATCAGTTTAGTCCCATTAACTGCTTTTGAAATTCATTACAAATCTTTTACATTTTATTTTGTTTTGTTTAAGAGACACTGAGATGATAACTGTGGTTTTGGATACTTGCGATTTTTTTGTAATTCTTTTGAAAAAGCAGTTGCTATAAATCACTGTATTAAAATTGATTTCAGTTGATTATTAGGGTCATTATTTTCTACAGTGCTGAAGACTTCAATTTAGAGACTTGTATTTTTCTTTCTCAAGATGAATAATTGTCACCAACATTAAGCAGTAGGATAGCTTCTTTGGTGGATTTTAGGTGACAATGACGACATAATAGTAGAGGAAATTTGACATGGGCAACTCTAGCTATAGAAAAAAATATTTTTCTGGAATTTTTATATTTGCCTGCAATTTTAGTATCTTAAATTTTCCAAAGTTGGATAATTCACTTTTTATTTAGTGTCTTCAGGAAATTTTATTTGACAGCTGTGATTTAAAACACTTCATGCTTTTTATAATTTTTTTGATCAAGAAAGTTGAGAATGGCAGTCAAAATTTTCTTCCTAGAACTTATTTTAAATCTTTAGGGCTGCATAAGCTATTGTTCCATGTAGAAAGTTAATAATACATTTGCCAAACTTTCCAAAACTTGCAGCAAAATTTGGTGGAAGGAATAGCAGCAATAATAACGTTGATGGACCAGATGCTAGATCTCCAATTGCTTTTGCATGCTTTATTTCCTTGAATCTTATAACCACCCCACTCCAAAGAAAACGCCCTAGGAGATGTTTATCCCCATTCTGATTCTCAGAGGGTCATTGGTAGCAGAGCTGGAATTTTAACTGTAATATTTTCAAAATAGACTTTTGCTCCCAAACAACTGCTTTAAAAAATCAGACTGTGTATTTCCAGAAGGATTTGATACGACAGGAGCCCTCTGAGTCTGATTTGGTGAGACTACTTTCCCTGGCAGCCCTATGTTTATAATATCATCCATTTGGGTTAGTTTGTAAACATGTGCCCAGAAAATGTACTATTGAATGGACAAATGGAAAAAAAATTCTGAGTGAATGTCTTCAGATTTCATAAACTGGATTGACTGCAACAACTAGTTGCAAAGATGGAGTGAATTTAAGTTTTCTATTTGGAAAGAAATGAGGCATTTTGAGGTATGGATAGTGGGGGTATTTCCTGAATATATAAAAAGAGTACATCATTTAACAAGTAAACTTACTGTAGGGAAAGTTGGGGGACAGGCAAGGAAAGTTAAAAGACCCCAGTGAGGGTTTGGTAAAGAAATAAAGAGTTCAACCCATTACAGAGACAGTAGGTAAGAAAAACACAGCTGAGAAGGCTGGCCTGACTCCTTCTTGCCAAGGGTCTATTCCCTCCTCCCTTCACCTCTTTTTTTTTTTTTTGGTTTTTCTCCGGTACCGGGAACCGAACTCACGACCTTGCGCTTGCCAGGCAGGCGCTTTTGCCTCTGAGCTAAATCCCCAGCCCCTTCCCTTCACCTCTAATTAAGCATGCTAAAAACAAAGAGGGGAGGCCTACATGATAAAAACTCAGTATATAAAACATACACTAACACCTAAACACTCACACACCCACACATATGTACATTTATATTTTACTATTCTTACCATATTAGTACACTAAAATACACATATATCCTGTTTACCAACATGGTCTTGAATGTAACTCTGCAGTAAATCTCACAAGATAAGCACCTGGACCGCAGATAGAGACTAAAGAAGCGCTTATCCAAGAACGTACAGGTGGGCAATGGAAGGAGCAATGGTCAAACCAGGGCTCTCAGAGTCCAAAATAGCTGATCAAGTTATAACAACTCTCAAGGGGGAGAGTCTCTTCCTAGCCGTGTAATAAAAGAGGCTGAGAACAAAGACCCCCCACGTGCCAGCTCTGGGCACCCTGCCTTACTCAGACAGGGTAGATACCTGTCTACTTATTTTCTCCCCTTTTTCCAATGAAGTGATTTTGCTCCCCCATTTCTCTCCCCTTTCCAATGAAGTAATTTTGTTTCTCCTTCAGAACTTATGCCTCTAATTCTTTTGTGATGCAAGTTTTTTAATGAACCCTAGATAAAAAAAAATATACCCTCACATACTATCACAATAACTATTGAGATCTAACATCACAAGATCAATTGAAAAAATTAATGCAAAGGGAGCATGCCCTAGAGAATGCACAAAAATTTTTACTTTCATCTTATGGCACCTAAAAGAAAAATAGGAGTGAGATATAAAAATGGTAATGCAAGGTAAGGGAAAGGGATGGGAGAAATAAGGGCGGAGGATAAGAAATGAGATGGAATGGTACAAGTAAGAACAGCAGAGGGCTTTGCTAAACTCTAACCATCACTTAATCTTTCTTGGCTTTTTCCTTATTTTTTATTTTTTTAGCATTTTGAGACAAGGTCTCCCTATGCTGGTCAGACTGACCTTGCGCTCACTTTATAGCCCAGGCTGGTCTTGAACTAGCAGCAATCCTCCTGCCTCAGCCTCCCGAATGCTCAGATTATAGCCATGCACCACCATGCCCAGCTTCTTACTCAGTTTTACAGCCTCGTAGCAAACTTGATTTCAGTCTTGGTTAGTTTTCCACTTAATAAATGTGTAGTAAACAAAGGGCCGTATATGTGATCAAATACAGGAAGGACTAGGGAAAATTTCATCTGAACTTCTGTTTCTCTGATACACCCAGAATACTTATCAGGCTTTCTCTACAGTATAGTCCAAACTTGTATTGAAAATGTAAAGGAGAAAAGTGGATAACACTGTGAACATATCCCAAGTAGTATTTAAAATTACTAAATAAGTAGAATCCACGTACTGCTTCTGTACCTATGGCTAAACTATGTATTTTCCTATTGTCGTTGATTATTTTGTTCTGGTTTTTGTTTTTGTTTCTGTTCAGTTTTCTATGCTATTTCCTTTGGGGTGAACCTGAATTTCTGGAATAACAGGATGACATGCTGAGAACTTGAAAGTAGACAAGCACAGAAATGTGATTGGCAAACAGAACAAAAAGAGTCACATTCTTAGTTACATAATGACCTCAGGGGCTGTGTGGGGATGCCGAAAGGTCTCTCTCTTGGTTTGAGCTACTTTCAAGAAAAAGGATTGGGTTTCAAGAATTTTGGAGACTTTTCTTGGAGAAAGAACAGTCTAGTGGGGTGTTATGTCTGCAGAGGAACTCTGCTGGGAGAGACAAAACACCTTGAACTAAAGGCAGCTAGAACAGAGGATAGACAAAACACACTGCTCAGTGAGTGCGACAGAGCAGGGGAGGAGCCCCCTGAAAATCAAGGTGTCAAGAGGAAGGACTGCAAAGAGCCAGTGTGTAGCGGGAACTATTCCTGTCCCTGGATTTGTCCTTGTACAGTGTGACACACTTCTAGGGTGGGAGTCTGTGTTTTGAGAAGGACTTAGTCTCCCTCATATGGGACAAGGTATATATTTATATTTATAATCTTAACTGTATTTGAAAATAGTTAACAACCTAAGTTATTATATAGAGTTAATAATCTGAAGTAAATAAACCTTAAAATGTTTCCTTACTCTACAAATGACCTATTTACTAATATATAGGTGAGTTTGGGGGTTATTATGTTGTACAATCAAAGCTTGATAGGTCTGAAAACTTGTGTTCCTGAGGCCTCAATGAGTGTTACAAAAATATTTACTTGAAGGCTCTTTTATATACAGAAGACAGTCAGTGTGCTTTGCATGTATTAACAGTTCAGAGTTAAGAATGTGCTTTCTGGAAATGCATATTCCAGAGTTTTAGTGCAGGCTTTACCATTTGGTAATTATAAAAGTTAGAGGAAAATTCCTCAAATGTTAAAGCTACTTTTAGTGTATAAAAGCAGATACTTGACTTATAGGATAGTGGTGAAGATCAAATAATGTAACATGCAGATCACCATGCTTTGTTCACTGAGAAGTTCATAATAAAGAATCGTGCTAAAAGAATTTAGAGCAATATAAATTTTGGTCAGCAAAGTTAACTTGTAAGCCTGGCTTTTGGCCAAGACCCATATTGCCCTTTCCTCTAAGGGCAGGCAAATTCATGTTTTGCTCTTGGAAATCTTTAATGTTTATACCCACTGAGAACATTTGGAGTGATGATTATGTTGATGTGACCCATATTCACATGAAATTGCTCTTTAAATGCCATTCATTAGTTATACTTTGATCATCTTTATGCTTAGCAAAATTGATAAAATTGCTTTCACTGTTTCTTTCTAATAAAAACCTTTTGTTGTTCCTCTGGAGATTTTATTGATAAACTCTCCCTTAAGCATACATCCAAATTAAATGTGAGAACCTGCAGCTAAAAGAAATTGCTTCAAGGCAATGATTCACTTGGATGAAAAATCAATAGCAGCTTCATTAAGGAAGGAAAGATAGTTTAGACACACTTTTACCTAGCTTTCTTACTGAAAGAGAAGGAACAATTGTTGATTATGCCTTTCCTTTTAGATATAATGTCCCTATCTTTGTAACATGGTGGCTATATAGCAAGATTGTACATATCTCTTCAAGTCTGCTGAGTTCCTTGAATGGAGCTGGTCTCTGCATTTTGAAAAATTGACACTCACTTCAGGCTCTGTGTCTTTAATAGTAGCTGAGGCTACTACAAGTGTGCATTTGCAACTACCAAATTCTACTGGTATATTTGAATTAGCTAAATTCCAAATTTCTTTTTAAAGATATGCTTTAATTCCTCCTTTCCTGTATACTGCTAGGTTAATAGCTTGATGTTGGGGTGGGTAGATAGGTGAATGGACACATAGATGGGTAGTAGATTCACAGGTGGGTTGATGGACAAGTGGATGGTGGAAGATAGAAAGGAGGGAAGAAAAATAGGACAGAAAAATTAGCTTTGCATAGTGATATGTATACTTTCCAGCTCCATGACTGCAGGCAGTCAATTCAAATTCTCTCTGTTTTACTGTTAGCACCTATAAAAAAGGTGATAATACTAATTACCTCCTCCCAGTCCTTAGGAATTAAAATGAGTTGTGTTAAATGATTTGAATAGTGTCTATGGTATGATACGCACTATGTAGGTATATAATTTTGTGCTATACTATTAGTGAGATTGAAATATGATGAAGACCTAAGGTAAATAGTGAAGTAAGGTAAATAGTGAAATTTTCAAGATACTAGTTTAGAAAGGAAAATTAAAAATAAAAACAATTGCATTTAAGTAGAATGAGCAGAAACTAGGATTCTGGGTTATCTTAGATGGTTTTTGAACTCTCTGGAAAATGATATGTCCCAAACAGAGGCTGTAGGGAGGGGTAATCAGTGGAATGGAATCCATGTGGTAGATGGACACCAATGCACACCAGTCTTTCTGAAGACACTTTGGTACTGAGGAGTCATTCATACGACTACACTGTGCTGTGGAATTAGTTAAGGGACTTTACAACGTATTTTGCAAAGCAAGTTGAAATGGCTGATTTTCCACAGTGTAGAAATAACCAGGCACTCACTCAGTCTGGAGATGGAGACATAAATTGCTGCACTTCCCACATCAGGTGTCAATGTGGTGCTATGGTGTTGTTTCTCCTGTGATAGCAGTAGGTGACATAAGTATCACAGAGTTTTTTTTTTTGGCAGGGGGAAGTTTGTTTTTTTTTTCTGGTACAGGGAACCGAACTCATGACCTTGTGCTTGCCAGGCAGGCGCTGTACCGCTGAGCTAAATCCCCAGCCCCTATCACAGAGTTTTGTAGCAACTTTATTATAAGCAGTGTTTTAAGCTCTCAAGAGTTGAACTAGTCCATCTAGTCTTTATTCATCGCATTGCTCTCGAGACCTGTGAGAGCTAACTCAGGAGTGGCTAACTATAATTGCTACCTATTCTTAACAAGCAGACCCTATTCCAAGTGTTTCTCATGAGTTTTTATGTTCTTTTGGTGCAAAAGCACTGTTAGGAGGTTAGTACTTCTAGTATTTTGGTTCAAGAAGTGAGGACACTGTGGCAAGGTTAGTTTAAGTACAGTACCTAGCTTAGTGTTACACAGCAAGTCAGAGGCCAAGGTAAGGCTCACACCCATTATACTTCTATAGCCTGAGTCCGAAACTAATGCCTTATGTACAAGAAGTGCTCAGTAGCTTTTGGATGGTTATGGTAAGAGCTAGTATTAAATATAAAAAAATTCTATTCTCCCTAACATATCAAGTTTGTAGCTTTATGCTCAGTGTGTGTACTTGGAGTGCATTTTAAAATTACTTCACACTTAACCGACCATTTCCTTCTCTTTAGCTTAAAGCATAAAAGAGATAAGTAATCACTCTCACTTTTCTTGATAATTGCTTAATTATTTTCTTTATGATCTAAACTTTGCTACAGTGAGGATGTGCAAGTGTTTGGCTTTTTTTTTTTTTTTCCTCCAAACATGCTTCTAGAGAGAAATGCCAAAAGACTCAGTTTCAATGCACATGTTGGATGTGAAAATGTTTGTGGACTCAGGGGAGTTAACTGGGTGGGAAGAGCATACAGTAAGCTCTGCTGCAATGGGGCAATGGGGATATTCAGAGCCCCTGATTCAAACTGACATTTGTGGCTTTGGAAGACTTCCTGGCTGCAGGCAGTAGGCACAGCAGACAAAATATTGCCACATGCAGTGTCTTCCATGTGGACAGACTGGTTTAGATATATTCACTCATTTCGTTACATCAATGACAAGGAGGCAGGATTATCCCTGTAATAGAGGTGAGAAGACCCAGGTACACAGAAATTCAGTAACTTGTTCTAAGGCACATAGCTCATAAGCAACAGAGTTCAGTTTTGGATTTGGGTGGCTAGAACTCTCGTCTGTTGGCCACCATCTGGTTGAATCTTCTATTGTGGGTCAAGTGCATGATCTCTAAATGTGCTGTCCGCAGTGCTTCTCTCTGGATATGGGTGACGTGCTTTGGAGTCTCTCACTCCTCTTGCCCCATAATTGATCCAGATAGTTCAACGATGTGATAACTGCTTTGCACTGCATCTGCCTCTGCTTCTGCACTCACAGGTAAGAGTGCAGGGGGAAATAAGTTTTCAGTGGAAAAGGACCTGCATCTTGCTACTGGTTCCACTGAACTTCTTGAGTTATAACATTACACTCCTTTGAACAGATCTTAGTGCCCTTGTGTATAAAATGAGGAATTAGAGTTATCAGGCTGTGGGAGACACAGCATTATTATGATGCTCTAAAAAGTAGTTTGTAGAAATACCTTTAAAAAGGTGTTCATGTCAGTCGCTCTGATTACCAGATGATTTGAAGACAATATGTAGTATAAGAACCGTTGTTGAATCCCTGCCATCTTGTATGGTGAAGCTCTGTATCATTTCCAGTGGTTTTTTTTTTCATTACTTGTTATCATCTTTGATTGTTTGATCAATCTTATATTCTTATATCTGGTGGACTGAGCAACCTCATTGAAGATAACAGTATGTAATGTAGCAACCATTATTAATGTCTATCATTTTATGTTGACGTCGTGTCATTTTTGTATTGGTTTTGTTTTTGTCTTTATTGTTGTTTTGTTAGTTTTTTTTCTTTCCTCTTTAAAATAACAAAGGGGGAGAAGTGTTCAAGCTGGGTGTGGTAGTCCCAGCGCTTGGCAGGCTGAGGCGGGAGGATCTTGAGAGTTCAGGGCCAGCCAGGCTACAAAGTGAGTTCAAGGCCAACCTGAACTGCAGAGTGGAATCCTGTTTCAAAAAGACAAGAAAAGAAAGATGTTCAGATAGACACTAGTTTTATTGGTCTCATATTGGAGACTTTTGTTTGAATAAATGATTACTTTCCTAAGGAACATTTTTGACTATGGAGTGATTTTTACAAATAATAAAATTACTCAGTCTCAAACTTTGCAGCATAAAATAACCTCCCTGGTGAACGGATATGAAATCTTTAGTTTGGAATCATCCTATCACTATCCTTACTCTGTTCCTAGTCTACCTCCTATTAGTAAGTGGAAGTATATTCACACAGCAGCAGTATTTGCAAATATTCTGTACTTTATCAGAATAAGCTATGTCACTGGGTTCTTTTGTTTTTTTTTTTTTTTTTTTTTTTTTGGTTTTT
>NW_004955440.1:4200755-4233612 GCF_000276665.1 Chinchilla lanigera
TTTTTGGTTTTTCTCCGGTACCGGGAACCGAACTCACGACCTTGCGCTTGCCAGGCAGGCGCTTTTGCCGCTGAGCTAAATCCCCAGCCCCATCACTGGGTTCTTTCAGCAGGAAAGGACATGGCTGGTTGCTGCACTGTTTTTCCTATGGACTCACATGGCAGCTTTTGTCTAATGAGTGAGTGAGTGAGCTTACATTTATGGGCTCTCAGTTGGGGGTTGGGTGGAAAATGGGCATTTTAACCAGAATGGAGCATCTGCTCAGTACTTAAGTGGTGGGAGCCTCCAGACTCTGACTGGCCTAATGGACTCTCTACCACATCTCTGCTATTGAGCAGTGATTAGTATACGGATTGGGACATATTCGGTTTCACTTCAGTCTGTTGCCACAGATGAGACTCGCATATGATCACATTGTATGAATTATTTAAGGTGCAGTGTCTATGTAACTTGAGCCATAAGTAAAAGTTGGTCCACTGTCTGTTCTGTCACCCTGGAGGACTCTTTATTTTCCAAGGGAAATAGTCCATCTTGTGAACTGACATCAATGAAGTCATAAAATTTCAAATGCGCCTCGTGTGATTTCTACACTTTGGCACCAAAGTCTCAAGTACAATATCTAAAAGCTTAACAACCTTTAACTGAAATATAGTGGTTTAGGATTGGGTAGAAGAAATTTCTAGGACAGTAATTGCAGTTCCAGAACCATATAACTAGTTATAATGTGAAAAGATTGGAATCTATAAACTGCATTAATTTTCATAGATTCTGAAAGTTCAAGTTTTATTTACATAATTTTTTTTCATTTGTGAGTTTAGTTTGCTTATGTGTACATTTGGTTGTGGATAAGAGGGGCTTGGTGTGAAAAAGACTACGTGGGTTATTTTTGTACAATCCCTTTGGCTTGTCAGTGAGGAGCTTTGGGTCTGTACACAAAACTGAATTAACCCTATTCCAGTATATTTGGAAGCAGAACCCTGGTCAGCAGACTTCTAATGGAGGAAACTTTCTGTTAAATCATCTTCTACCACATCATACTATTTCAGGAGAGAATCAAAGTCTGTGTCACTTCGCCACGCTGGTTTTAGCAAGTTTGAAATGGAAAAGTCAAGGGGAACTCAATCTATCTTCCCTTCCCTCTTGTTGAATCATTATGCCAGATATAGTTGCTGCATTCTATCTATTTTATCTTTGTCTAGATGAGACCTGTTCTTTGAGCCCGTCTTTATTTTTCCTAAACGCCTGTAATAAAGATGTTAGTATAAACTGTGATAGGTAACAGTCTCTCTGAGGTTAAAGTTCTATTATAGGTCTAGTGCTAAAAGGGGTTCTAACTGATAGCTCTTAGAAGAAAGGACAGGAACAGGAAGTACCCAGAACTTTGTTATTTTCTGTGAAAGGAATTCTGAATTGGAACTACAGGAAGCAAACTGACTTTACCTATAGCAGGAAGGACTTTGGCATCATTAGTGATTTTCCAGAAGTACAACTTTAAATTGGTTAGCCTATTTTTTAAAAAAATCTGTCTAGACCCAGTTAATGGAGTTAAAATGGACTTTAGTTTCTCCAGCGTGCTATCTTTCCTTTCTTTATATATACTGTGCTTGTCTCCTGACCTGGATGATTAAATCAGACAGTCCCTGGAAGTGCTGGGAGACCTTGGGACATGGATATTGTGTGAGGCAGTGGTAGGCGGACTTGGCATTCTCTTCATGGAGGAGTTTGTACCTCAGGTCTTACGCTTTATGCACTCAATTTAGAACTCCTTTAAAAAAGTGGACTTAGTTCTAGCCTCTTAAATTGGTGGTTCCCAAGCCCCCAGGCAAAACAGTTTCCAGTGATGAATTCCTTAAAAATGCATGCAGTTTAGGACAGCGGCAGTAAATAATTGGCAATTCAATAGCGTTAGTACTTTTTACTCTCAAAGCTCTTGGCTAAAGATGGCACTCACATAAAACAACCACAGAAGCAATAGTTGCCTAAAAAATAATACCGCACAGGACATTTTTTTTTCTTCTGTCAAAACATTTTCTTGATTAGTTTCTGGTAATTAGGATAAGTTTGGGGCAGTCCTCAGGCAGGAAATTTCCCTCTCACTGTTTCCCTCCTTTTCTCATGGGCACTTCTTACCTTGCAGCAGTCTGTAGAACAGCATGCTTCATTTTGATGACCCAGTTTAAATTATGGTAATGACAGTTTATAGTATCAGTTGCTTTGCAAAGGGTGTTACTTGCTAATAGATTTATTATGAATGTGCAACATCTTACCCCAAAATAGTAAATCTGTGATTGTGGCAGGGCAGTTTTTACTCTGGAAATCCCCGGGTACACCACATAGGCAGGCTCTTTACTCTCCTTAGGTGCAAGCTGTTCCTACATATAGCATGCGCTGGCTTTGGTTTGTCTTATAAGCCTAGTCGTAGGCCAAAGAAGGTGTGCCTGGCTGGGGGAGGGGAAACACAGACTTTATGAAGAAGGAGGCATGTTTGGGACTTGGTCTGTGTGCTACTGTGAGCTGAAAGATATGAGTCGTGGGGGCATGGTCCTAGGGAGTGGGGCTAAGTGAAATTTTCCACCCTGGAGACAAAGAAACTCTCCTCCTCATACATAGGCAAAAAGAGGGTATAGAGTACCCTAAAGGTAAGAAACGTGGGAAAATTAGGGAGACCTGAGCAAAGAAACTTTCACTTTTCCTTCATACATGTGCAAGAAGAGGGCAGGAAATGCCCCAAGAGCAGGAAGCATGGGAAAATACGGAGAAAGAAAACAAAGAAGCTTGGTAGATTCATGCTCTTGTGAGGGACGGAACTGTCTCTCTGGGCTGTTGTTTTAGTTACTTTTCTCCTGCTGAGACAAAATACCCGAAGTCTAAAGGGGAAAGGTTTATGGAGCTCACAGTTTGTAGAGGGTTCAGTCCATAATCATCTGGCTTTAAGGTAGAGAGGCTTGGCCGAGGAAAACAGTCATGGCAGGCAGCAAGTAGCAAAGCAACAAGAGGGTACAAGCATCTTTCTGCCCCTTTCATTTTATCGAGAAGGCCAGGAGGCTGGGATTTGGGCAGTGCCAACACAATCAGTGGACTGATCCAGGAGTCACCCACCCTTAATCCCAGCACTGCACACTCTAGATTACATTATTAACTATTGATAGTACTGTCTTAGGGACTAAATGGAAATTGCAATTTAACATTTCCTTGATTTTTGAGATTTTTTCAAAGGCTCTTTAATTATGGGATTAATGAGTGTGTTAATGGAAAAAATCAGATTGTGGAATTTATAGAGCTCAGGTTTTACAAACAATTATTTGGAAAGCATAATCCTAATACTTTTAATTACATTCAAGAGAACAATTGGCCAGATTGTACTCAGACCCCAGATTGTACAAATTCATGTTTTCCTTTTCTTTCTGGTTACTATTTTGCACAGGGGTATCACATTTCCTTGGAAGCTTCCCGAGCTGTAAAAGTACACTGGGGGAGATGGAGCCTGCCACTGCTTTTGTGCTTTTCAGTATTCATTTCTCCTTAGTTTTTATGATCTAATCTCAAGTATGCTTTTCTATACTTTTAGCAAATGTCCAGTGTCCTTTTATTTCCCTTTCTATACTTTTAGCAAATGTCCCAGTGTCCTTTTATTTCGCTTTCACTCACTGGCCTTTTGGTTCTGTGATATCTGCCCTCCAGCCCAAGATGATTTGTGTCTAGCATCAGCTTTCACTTATTCCCATGTGGGTGGTTGCGTGGCTCCCTGTGGGAACTAAGTGTGGATGACTACTACAGCCATATGTCTTGCGATCTCAGTATTACATCATACCAGACAATTATATGCTATTATGTTCGTCCTGTGTTTCCCCACTTGATTGTAGTGAGAACATGCAACACATACTGATCCATTCATAAGCTCTTCTTGACTGGAAATCTTGCCATTTCCATATTTCTGATGGTGGGGAAAACCAGGAAGAGAGGAGTATTTTACACAACCACATTATTTTGGACAGTATCTGCCTAGTTGACCATTACATAATTTACACTTGACAATCTTTTATATCAACCAGGAATTGTGTCTAAAAAATGAAATCGGTCTCCTTATCTCTATATATTTCTGTTTTCAGCTTTTCCAGGGAGCTGGAAATGTTAAGTATGAGACATACATTCTGTTTGCCATAGTTGATCGATGAATCCATTTACTACATTAAACTTTTTAAAAGTAGGTAACTTTGACTGAGTAATATATTTCTCTAGAACCTTGTAAAATATAAGAAAATAAAGCTTTCTTTTTTGTGTCTAATCTTTGTTAGTCAGGCTAACGATAGTCCACCTTTTCAATTAAAACAACATTGGTGCTTCCAGCTGTGCTATTCTCATATCAAAGACTGCTGATGTGCTAACAGCTTTTATGGTGAAAGAAATAAGTGAGACTTAGACATCCATGTATTTTACAAGGATGTGTATGTGCATTTATGTTTTCCTTCAATCTGTTTTTAATTGTAAATAACATATAATAAATTAACTCTCTTAAACACATTAAAGTGCACATTTCAAGTGTTACATATATTCATATTACTGATATAGCAGGTCTCTAGAACTTTTCCTCTTAGAAGACTGAAGCTGTATACCTGCTAACAGTAATTGTCCTTTCCCCTTCCCCCTCCAGTCCTTAGTAACCACCTTGCTATCTTTAATTTTTGTGATTTTGACTAATTCAGATATTTCATGTGAGTGGAATCATACAGTATTTGTCCGTGATGAATTATCTCCCCCTAGCATGACAACCTAACATTTCAACCATTTTTAACACGTGATGTAATTTCTTTCTTTGCAAGTCTGTATATTATTTCATGAGATGTACATATCATATTTCTAAATTCATATTTAGATAGCTTCCACTTCTTGCCTATTATGAATAATTGTGATGGTGATGCAGATATCTTCTTGAGATTCCTCTTTCAGTTATTCTGGCTATATATGCACAGTGGGTATCATATGGTAATTCTGTTTTTCACTTTTTGAGGAAGCTCCATGCTATTTTCCATAATGCTTGCTCCATTTCACAACCCTACACATGGCACACGTGTCCCAGTTCTCGCCATGTTAACTCTTGTTAGTTTCTGTTCCTTTCATGTGCCCATTATAGTGAGGGTGAGGTGATGCATCCTTGTGGTTTTGGTCTGCATTTCTCTGATGATTAGTGTTACTGAGCGTCTTTCCATGTGCTCTCTGGCCATTCACATATCATCTTTAAAGAACTATCAGTCCAAGTCTGCTACGTATTCTCAGTCAGATTATGTATTATTTGTGGTATTGTAGAGTTGTGGAAGTTTCGAATAAATTCTGAATATTAATTTCTGATCAGATACATGATTTGTGCATATTTTCTGTTTTATTTAGATCGCCTTTTTTCTCTGTGGATAGTTTCCTTTGATATATGATTTACACATATTTTCCTTCATTAAGTAGGTTGCCTTTTCACTCTTTTGATTAACATTTGATGTAGTTTCATTTGTTTTTTCTCATTTAGTCTGTACTTTTGGTGTCTCAATCTCACAAATAATTACCAAACTGAATATCCTGAAGCTTTTTCCCCTATGTTTTTTTCTAGGAGTTTTATAGTTTTAGGTCTATGTTTAGATGTTTAATCCATTTGGATTTAATTTTTGTATGTGGTATAAAGTAAGGACCCAAATACAGTTTTTTTTTTCAGATGATTATCCAATTTTCCCAATACCATTTGTTGAAGAAACTATTATTTCTTCTTTCTTCATTGTATAGGTTTGGCAACTCTCTAAAAAACCATTCGATCGTATATGTGAGAATTGAGTTTATTTCTTATCTTTCTGTTCTATTCCATTTGAGAATATATGTAAATATATTCAAATACACTTGGGTGAAGTTATTAGGCTTTTCAGTCATTAAGGTTATTTCATATATTTCATTCTATTCCTTCTTTTATAACTTGCTCCTTATATGGTAGTTCTGCTTTCTTACATCGGCTTTGTCTTTCTCCTTGTCTTTCTGTCTTGTTTTAATCTCTTTAAGCAGCGTTTTTCTTTTCCATTTCATTTTACCTCCCTTGTCTTGTTCTTTCTACAGTCAAATTGAAGAAGACCAGTAGGAACAGTGAGGCTGGGATGTGGTGGTAGATAGTGGAAATCCAAAACTCTGCTTAGACACTCACAGGCCATGTGATGTTGAACAAGTTGTTGACATAAATCTTTGGAACCTTGATTTTCTTCCTTTAAAAAAAGACAGTGAAAAAATAACAGTGATAGTACTTCCTTTGTAGGGGAAACTTTAAAGATTACCAAACACTTTGGTCTTAATCTCCTTTTATTACCAACTTTAAAGGCTGTACTGTTCATCATTGAACTGAAAGACTCAGAAGACAGATATTAGTGGAAGGAAATAGATTAATTCACAGGCAGCCCTGAGGAATAGAGAGGAGCTTCTTTACTGTATCACATTTCTAGCTTGGCAGACTGGGGCGTCCAAAGGATTTGTGGAAGAAAAAGAGTATGAACCAGATGTCTCTACACTGGGCGGAGGTTTTCTATATTGCAGCCTGTTTTAGGCTCTTTGGAACCAGAGCTGGATCTTGACCTCTTGAGGCAAACATCTGCGTTTTCTTTCCAGATAGATACATTATTTTCTGAAGATCAGTTCAAAGGACGGTGAAGGAGAGGTTGGAATATTACAGAGGCCTCTCTTTAGAAGTTAGAATAGAATATCATGTGAAAGGAATGGGTTCTTAACCCATTTCTGGTTGGCTTGAACCAATGGTATAAATGCACGACCATTCCTGTTCCCCTGCAGCTGCCTGTGCCACCTGATGGGACTGTCTCATGTCGCCCAAAAGACAGTCATACATATACCACTGGTGGTTCAGAGCTGCCTATCAGTGAGACGTAAGAATTACAGCCCCATCATTTATGTGTTCAAAGATTGGGGAAAATATTACATAGGTAGGAAATCCTATTAAAAACATCTTTCCCTGGAAACCAATTCAGTTACACTTTGATGTCTCTGCTGCATTTGAGACATTTTTTTTGTCGAGACATTTGAGACATTTTTTTGTTCCCTCTCTTAAAAACCTTCTTAATTTTCACCCTAGTTCTTTGACCAATTCTTTCTTTTCTATAAGTGCCTTTGCTTCAACTGCCCTTTAGTGTGTTTGCTCTGCAGGAGTTTGGTTTGAGCCTCCTTTCCTTGTGCACTGTGTTTGAATCTCTCTCAGAAGCACACCTGTCCATTTCCTGATGCCCTCTTAAATTTCCATTTGCAGAGTACCATATTTTTCAATGTCTTTTACTTCCCTCATTAGATTTATTCCTAAGTATTTCATTTTTTTGGATGCTATTGTGAAAGGTGTGATTTTCCTAATTTCTCCCAATGAGCTTGCTATTTGTATACAGGGATGCTATTGACTTTTGAATGTTGACTTTGTATGCAGCTATGCTACTGAATTTGGTCATTAAATCTAGAAATCTTTGGTAGAGTTTTTGGGGTCTTCTATGCAGAGTATCATGTCATCTACAAATAATGATAATTTAACTTTTTCCTTTCCTATCCTTATTCCTTTCATTTCTTTCTCTTGTCTGATTGCTCTGGCTAATGTTTACAAAACTATATTGATAGTATATAGAACTATATTGATAGTGGTAATAGTGGATATCCTTCTCTTGTTCCTAATTTTGGAATGGAAGCTTTCAGTTTTGACCATTTAGTATGATGTTGGCTATTGGTTTGTCATAGATGGCTTTTATCATTTGTCCAATCTGGTGGTCATTGTTAACAGCGGAGCCTCTTCTCCCTGCTTTACCCACTATCTGTGTATTGGGGTTAGATCTTCTCGGCTATGCTATTAATAGATAACTCCTCACTCCACTCCACCTACTAAGTCCTTTCCCCTCCTCTGTATTTTAAGTGGTGCTGTAATTTCTCCTTGTTTGTCAGAAGCATTGCTATAGTGACATTCTTAAATAATCTCGTCACTTAGAGTTTTTGAACTGATTCAGTTATCATAACAAAACCTGGGTCTACCTCTCTCTGCTGAAGATCCTTTAATGATTCTCTATTAGTTTTAGGATAAAACCTAACTTTTATCCAAAAGACTCTCTAGGATGCATCTTCTGCCTCGGCTTGATGTTCTGTCTCTGGCCCATACAATTTTGAGAAATAGGGAATTTTTTTTGTCTGTCTGGGACAATATATTTCTCATCTTTGCTCTTGATTCACTCCTCCCTCTTGCCCTTTCCTCTCTACCTTCATCCTTCCTTCCATTCTTGCTCTGCTCCTTTCTGCCTTTCTTATTATCTCTTCCTAATTAGCTTGTTTTCATCTTTTAGGAATAGCTAAAACTCAGGTACTGAGTGTACTCTTTTCTGATCACACACTTTTCATATGCACATAGAGAGCAGGCCTGCCTCAGTTGGGCACGGGGACGTACTGACATCTACAGAAGCTGTCTTTTCATTGCTATGTAGCCTTAGAAATGGTTTGAGTTTCAAATAAATTGACCTCGGGAATACTAACAAAAAGATTTTCTCCTGCTACCTGATAGAACGTGAATCTTTTGACATTTAAATAATGCCATGGGCTCCTTGGTAAATAATTGGCTTCAAGGATGGAGCTCATGTTCAGTGCTGAGCAGATAAGGTCACCTGTGTACCTAACAAAAGACTGAAGTTCTTTAAGCTGCAGGACATTTAGTATTTCTGAGAAATGGTTGTTTCCTTCTGGGCAAGGGTGGCTTGAACCAAAGTAGATGTGGCTGCTGGGAAATGAAGTCCACTTTGCATCATACAAGTAGACTACAGGTCATGAGAAAGGACTGTCAGCAAACGTGGAGGGAGGATACCCAGTGCTTAGAAATTCAAAGATACCCAGTGCTAAGAAATTCAAGAACAGTGAAGATGATCCAGTGCAGTTTTTGACACTAATTATTTCACAGTTGTTTCTGCTTTCTAAGTTGTCTGCTTCTTTTGATTGTCTGTCGAAACATCTGGTCTTATCAAGAGTGTCCCTTTCTAAGCCCAAAGGTCATGTGGGAGAGGGGGACAGGTTTTGTACTTCTGCAAGTTGGCCTTGATGTGATGTTTGTACAGTTTAGATTAGAGGTATATGGTATTAATAGTTATTAATAGTCTAAAAGCTTTTGTGTAGCATTTTTTGGTTTAACCTCTGTTTGACAGTGTCATCATCCAATTTATAATTGTATCTTATCAAAGTTATGTGACTGTATCCCTAAGGATGTATATTTTATGGTCTAGGTTTGAAGAGGCATTCTTGAGATGAAAAGGTGATTTTTTTTCTTTTTGGTTAATGATTTATAAGAAAATAACCATGTGTTACATATACATTGAAATACCTGCAATTTATAATAGAGTGATTTGATTCTTATTTTAAGTCTGTTATTTAAATATTCATTCAGGAATAATCCACAACAAATACATTTAGAAAGGAAGTGATAAAAAAATTTAACACAGATTTTTAGCAATCTCAGATGAAATATGTCTACATAGTGGGTTGATAGAAGAATCATAAAATGTAATACATGTACTACTTTATGGGTTAAAAAATATAGTATACACAAAGAGAAAAAAAATATTAAAAGTTCACACTTTTTTATTTTAATCATAAAAAATGACAAAAATTGTTCTATAAACATAAGTGAGCTAAAAAATATTACCAGATTATTAGTTACTGGAGAAACAGAAATGAAATTTGGAGAAGAGATTTATCATCTTCTCACTTTAATTTGTACTCCTGCTGTACTGTAAATGTAATAACCATCAACATGAAAAATGTAACAGATTGATAATACCATTGAGTTTTAATTAAACCACTGAAATGAAAAGGACCCAGATGGATAACTGGGAAATGTAGTTATCCTTTATGAAATGTGCAGAATTGCTCGTTTATTCTGTTTTTTACAAATTAATGCTCTGCCAAAAATAGTGCCCCATCAGATTTATTGAAAATTAGTCATTTAAGTTTGTAAAGCAGATGCTTTAGTTTTCAAACACTTATCACTCTAAATTAGCCATTGTTATCTTGACTTCCCACTTCTGTGGTTCTCTACATATATAGACCAATGTTAGTAAAGCATGTGAATCTCGTTTTGCCATAAAATTATTGGCCTGATGTATCTGCTTCAGAATGTCAGGTTTTTGCTCTGATTTTTAGGAGATTTTCAGTTTTGTGAATTCATAAATTCAAAAAAAAAAGGGCACCTGAAGAAATCATTCCATTGGAAAGTTTTCATTGCTTATCACAATCACAACCATTGATCTCAGGTTAGTAAGTACATGAGGAGATGGTGTGTTTTCTTATTAGCTTGATGAAAAGTTGAATTGACTATTTAAAATTCAGGAGTTAAGGTTTTCAGATGTCTTTAGGAGACAGTTGCTGGTGTCTACAAATGCAGACATTGCAGACCGTTGACCTGTTTGTGAGCCAGAGCACCAGGTCTCCCTGTGGGTTAGTGCTTGTGGCGAAGTTGTTGTAAACACGTACAGCTCTCCAGTTTCCAACCCTCTCCTGTGACACATGACCATATGAAGATGACCTTTATGTAGTAGCAGAACTGGACTTAAATGTTGAATTAGAAATGTAACATTTTCATGACAGCTACACAAAAATGAGACAGATGAGTTTAATCAGAGAAATGTTAGTTTTTATCCTTGGGTTAACCATTTAGGGTAAGGCAGAAGGTGTTTCTTGGTCTGCAGAGGGTATGAAAATTCATTGTTGGTGAGTGTGCATTATCCCTGACACCCTGGGGAAGAGCTAAGAAAATCTGCACTCTTGAGCATTTATAACCTAAACAGGGAGATGGTAGACCAATAAGAAATAATAATTTACAATGGGTTTCACTTGAGTGCTTCAAAGAAGGAAAATATCAGTATGAGCTGCATATAAAAATAGAACAGAATTGAGCACTGGGCTGTATTGAATTATTGGACTTGGAATGGAGAGGGTAGACCATTTTGGGTAATCAGATTAGCATAATCAGAGGCCTGGCAGAGAATGATTGTGACATGGTCAGGGACTATTAAACATCCTAGAAAAAGTGGTTCACCTTAAGGAATAGTGGTAGCTGAGTTTGGATGGATAAGAGAGAGGGACATTGAAGGGACTTTCAAGCTAAGTGGCAGAGGTTTGATATCTTATGACAGGCTTCAAAAACTCATGCTGGTTCTTGAAGCAGAAAGTGATGTGATAGATAGTGGTGGAAGCCTGGCATGAAGGCACCTTGCTGCAATCCCAGCACTTGGGAGTCTGCGGCAGTAGGATCAATGTGAGTTTAAGGGCAGCTTGGGTTACATAATGAGTTCAGGACCAGCCTACACTAATGGTGAGAGCCTGTCTCAAAAAAAATAACAGAAAAAGTTGAATCTGAAAGTGGTGTCCAGCTAGAATATGACAGCCCTGTTCACCCAGGTTGATAGATGCATTTGAGAAGTGAGTAATGATTTGTGACTTTAAAGAGTTATAGGAGTTTGTTAATTCTAGAAAGCAACCAATTTAAGATACTGATATGGTCTTTGGATAGGCCAGAGTCTGTGTCTTCTCGGGATGTCTGCCCAGCTTCCATCCACCAAGGCCTGTGCTCCTTCATTTCTGGCTCAAGCTGGGTCAGTGTAGTACTGCATTCCCTACAGCAGAGTAGTGTTTTCATGTGGGATAATGTGAATGCCTTCCCAGAATTTTTTCTGGTTATCTGGTTAGGAAAATTACTATTTCTCCTCTGTTTATTAGTCTATAAAGCCATAAGACCAGATCTGCTTGTAGCTATAGTTACAGTTTCATGAGATAGCATGAGAATGTGAAGCCAGAATACAGAAAGATGTAGTGATTAGATTAATGACTAGCTTGGAGAGGAATACATAAATATACAAACGTATGCCAGATTTTTAAAGATGAGGAAATCATTGATTAGAAAATCTAGTAACTTGATCGAGGTTAAATATGAATTTACAAGGCAGATTAAGAATTGAAACTTAAGAGGATTCAAATCAGCACCCCTTTCTTATTACAAAATTGTCCTGACATTGGTGAAAGGTACTGTTTAATGTGTGAGCTAATGCTAATTGTGTCAGCTGCATTTTTTATGGTCTTTCTGTCATGCTTAGAGAACATATTCTTGGTAGATACAGACCTGTCGTTCTGGTCTGTGGTGCAGGAAGATGACTTTTTTATATCATATGATTCCAGTTTTATGAAATATGGAAAGCTTTTCCTCCTAGAAAAAATGTTACAAAGAGTAATATTTAGTCAAACACTGACAAAGATCTATATAATCCATAAAATGTTTGATGTTAATGAGGAAATAGACTGTATTTTTGCCCAAACAAAAAAGGATAAAATGATGCTAGGGCTAGCTTTTAATTTGCAACACTTGTAGTATATAGCCACATTTAGTTTTATAGCTAGGAGGAAACAGTTGTGATTTCAAATGACATTTGAGTCTCTTTTTAAGCAACTTAATGAAAGGTTGGATATTTTTTCAATTATATTTAATGTAGATTACTAGATGTAACATTTTTTAAAGTTTCACTTAATATAGATAATACTGGTTCTGATATTTTTTCAATTACATGCGTGGCTTTCACTCTTGATATTCATACACTTCACAGCACATGATAGTTCAATTTAAAAAAGGTTTTGACTTTAGGATAATGTGAAAGTAATACACATTCAGTAGAAACTGTGCTTTGAATTCTGGATTTTGATCTTTCTTTGGACTGTCCATATGTGGTTAGAAATTCTGTCTCACTTCCGTCGGCCATACAGTCAGCAGGGTGAGCAGCTGACCATCTACACATATGGGTGTCCAACCTTTAAGCTCCTCCGGGGTGCATTGAGTGCACTGATGTCCTGGGCCCCATGTATTTTTTTTTTTTTTTGTTTTTTTTCCCTGATACCAGGAATCGAACTCACGACCTTATGCTTGCCAGGCAGGTGCTGTGTTGCTGAGCTAAATCCCCAAACTCCATGGGCCGCATGAAAATGCATAATATGGTTAATGTATATAAGTAACACTTCCTTCATTTCTTATATGTTAACTTATTCCATTATTTTATGAAACAACAATTATTTTGGCTGGACTCACTCTGTGTGGCAGGAGTAGGATGCAGAGTTAGCACTGCATGGCTCTCTTCCTCACCTACATAGTGTTCTGTTGTCACCTTTGCAGTCAGCACTCAAATGTTGCACATTTGAGTCAAGAAAAATCACATTATAATGTTGGATGTTCACGTTGATCTTGTGGGGCTGTAATGCTAGGTGTTTAGGGCTACATGTGGCCTGAGAGTTGTGGGTACCTGATACACAGTGTCCTGGTTTGCTAAACGAGAGTGTTCTGTAGGTGAGGGTTAGTAAATGCATTTTCAAGCTATCATATTTTCAACTTACAATGAGCTCATCAGGATGCAACCATATCATAAATCAAGGAATGTAGGTAGTTATAGCCTATGTCAAGCCTCTTTGGCCGAATTTCCCAAAGTTCTATCACCAGAAATAACACACTTAGAGATGATTTATTTACATGAACTTGAGTACTAATTCAGTAGTCAATTTTTTTATTTTGAAGAGAATAAAAAAGATACAGAATTTCAAAATAAGATGATATGAAATTAACAATGGTTATTATATTGCATGTTGTTATATTCAAAGTAGTTGCTCAGATTACCAGATATAGGCATGCAAAATTGGTCAAACAATATAGACACTAACTATATAAGACTGAATCAGAAAGAAGAAAGGAGAGAAGTAGATTATTTTAAGGAAATAAAAGTTGGAAGAGATATAGAAGTACAGAATGATGGATAATTATGTATGTGGATGCTCTGCAAATTGATTCTTTATATTAACTGAGTTCTTTACACTGTATTACTTGAGTAGCAAGGTGTGAAAATAGTGAAAATACAGTGTGAATTTGTAGAGTGGCAGAAGAAATAAGGTGGCAGAGAGGAACTAAGGGATTTAATTGTTCCCTCTCCTGGCCACAAGGGGGTGGTAATGTCCCAGCCAAGCTTGGAAGATTCCAGAAGCAGGAGAGAGTTGGGAGTACTAGTATGGAAAGGAAAGGAAATAAAAAGCAAGATTTATAAGTCTGGTTTCTATTACTCACAGAGTGTCTGAATATCAAATTTAATTCTCTATACAGTATCAATTCTCTAGCTCTCATTTCTGTTCAACATTTGAGTATTTCATTGTTCTTTAATGCCTTTTCAAGTAGTTTGGATTCCACAAAAACGATAAACCCAGATTATGAATATGATATAGTGATTGTCACAGAAAATCCTTGGTAGGTGGACAGACCCTAGCTGGAGGATTTTTAAATTCTTGATAGGTTTATATTCAAGCACAATCTTTTCTAGAATCAATCCCTTTCTCCTCTTGTCTCTCTTTCTCTGCTTCATGTTCCCATCCTTCAGCATTATCACAGAGTTCAAGAGTCTACTAAGCGGGAGTCATTTTATATTGTAATGCTGAATTATGTTAACCTAATTGATAGTAAACCTAATTTTAAAAAGTTAACTTTTTAATCTTTTCTATCAACCTAAAGTGGCAGGTAAACAAGAACTGTGTGAGAAAAACGTGGCTACTCCAAATCCTTAGTTATCCAGGTTGCATGATTATCTGAGGATCCCAAGCTATGAGTGTATTAATTTTCTCTTCTTTGGGGAAATGTCAGTGCAGAATTCAGATGGCCGGTCAGACAGCCTTCTCGAGAAGCCTTGTTCACACAGAAGACATTAGTCTAATTAAATTAGGGGCTATTAAATCCACAAATTAGCATACAAAGTTAGAAAAATCAATATCTTATTAGTTTCAAAATCTTCTATCTAACGCCTCTTGAATTTTGTTTCAGAACTTTTTGTAGCAAATGACGTGAAAATTGATTTAAAGCTTTCCAAAAATTGGTGATCAATAATTGTTTTCTGGTCACGGAAAAATTCATTACCTTCTATACTTATTGCATTGCCACGTATTCCTATTGAGCTTTCCTCTAATCACCACATTATTCTTGGCTGAAAACACATTAGCTATAAAAGTTCATGAAATGCAAAGCATAACATTATAAAGACTTTGTTTAGGTATAGTAGTTAATGGATTGTGCAGAACGCCGGAACACTCTTTCATTTCCAGTAAAAATAAATTTATGTCTTCCATTGTTTTACACTTAAACATGGATAACTTCACTGCTTTATCACTACATAAACAAATTGCTTGCAAATGAATTTGTAGACCCACAGAATTGTTATTTGTCTAGCAAGTTGTAGGAAGCCAAGTATCTTTTGTAGATTAAGATAGACAATAATCATATGTGTACCAGGCAAAATGTATTTTAAATAAGAAGTAATTACTTGCCAGCATCAGCTGTAGAAAAGTGTAGTATAGCAAAAAGAAATTAGACATACTTATTTTAGAATTTTAGCATATTATTTCTCTTTTTGGGGTATATTATACATTTTCATCATTGTGGTCTATCTTGAAATTTCCACCAATTTAGTCTCTAAAAGTGCTAAATTGCTTGTAGTCAAATTTTTATTTTTTATATCATATCAGAATATTAGATAGTTATTAGATTAGTACTGAATTATAACTATATTTAGAGCATTCAAGAAATTTTCAGTTAAGGTGACCATAAAAGATGATTGTATTCTTTGGGATAAAACTGCAGTGTTTGTGAGGAATCTGAGCATAGTAATAGACTCATGGATAAAAAGGCAATTAGAAGTTGATACTCAGATTTAAATACATCCAAGGAGTATTAACAAATATAAATATGTAAATAACTGTATGCATATATTAACAAATATATGCTTATATAAAATTATCATTTTTGCTACTCTGTAACTTTGGGCTGGACATATATCACTGGCACATGTGCTTGCCTGGGAAGTGCAACATCTTGAGTTCGATTCCTGGTACAAAAAAAGAAACATTCTCTAACTTCAGTTGATATTTATACTTAACATAAAATTCCATTTTTTTTCTCCTTTCGAACCTTTCTTTTTTTTTTGGTTTTTTGGTTTTTTTTTTCCGGTACTGGGAATCAAACTCACGATTTGACGCTTGCCAGGCAGGTGCTATGCCGCTGAGTTAAATCCCCAGCCCCTGAACCTTTCTTGATTGATTTTGGAGCCAGCCAGATCTGTAACAACATTGATTTTAGTACTTCTGAGTGGCAGGGAAAATTATTACATTTTTCTTAGTCTCAGTCTTATCATCTATGTGATAGGGGTTTGTTTTAGTTACTTTCCATCTCCGAGATAACATACCAAACATCTACAACTTTTGGGGTTTTTTTTATTTTAAAGAGAAAAAAACAGCAAAACTCTTTAATTGTTTGATCAATCTTGCATTCTTATATCTGGTAATCTGAGCAACTTCATTGAAGACAACCGTATGTAAAATGACAACCATTGTTAATTCCTTCATTGAAGACAACAATATGTAATATGACAACCATTGTTAATTCCTATCATCTTGTTTTGAAACACCTACAGTTTAAAAAGAGGGGTTTGTTTGGGTTCTATCCATGGTTGGTAAGCTCCAAAGCAGAAACGGCATGGTGGAATGGCATACAGGAAAAATGTTGCTCAACCTATGGCAGGCAGGAGAGAGACAGAGGGGAGGAACCAGAGACAGCAAAATACCCTGACATGATGTGGCCCCAGTGACCCACTGCTTCTAACCAGATTGCACCTCTCAGTGGAATATTCAGTCATTAATCCCCTGGTAAGTATAGTGCCCCCATGTTCTGAATATCCCTTCTTCCAGAAGCCCCACTTCTGAACATATGAGAATGTCAGGGGACATTTTAGATATAAAATATAACATTCCAACCCTCGGCCCCCAAAGACTCATGTCCATCTCATTATGCAAAATATATTTAGTCCATCTTAAGAGTCATCAAAGTCTTAACAGTTACTCAAGGCAAACTCTTAGCTGTGAGTCCTTGTAAAAGTACAAAAGAATATTAAATACTCCCAATAAACAATGGCACAAAGTAAGCATTACCATCCCAAACAGAAATAGAGGAATGGAAAGGAATCATGCCAAAGGGAAACCAAAATTCTCAGGGCAAACATTAAATCATGTAACTCCATGTCTAGCACCCAGGAAAGGTTGTGGTGAGCTATGAGCTCTAAAGGATTTGGGTGACCTCACCTTGCTATTTGGGTGACCTCCCCTGTGGGTGACCACAGCCTGCATGGCCTTTCTCTTGGACTGGCTCTTCTCATTGCTTATGGTTTTCTTCAGCAGCTGTTCCTAATTCCTGGGAACACCTTGGGGTATCCATTGTACCTTTGGCTTCACTCTCATAATTTTACACATTGTTCTTTCAAGGACTCCTGGCAGAAACCATGTGACTGTGTCACACATTTTTGGTCGGCATTCTTGGCATTTCTTGGAAATCTGGGTAGAAATCTCCATGACCCCATAAATCCAACATTATGCATGCCTAAAAGAATAGCATCATGTGGATGATACATGGGCTGCCACCAGCTCAGACAGTAGCTGCTCTTTGTAGGCCTTGTCTACAGAAGCAACCTTTGAGTGCCTGTATACACTTCCTTAGGTGGCCCTGAATGGGCAGAGTGCCCTGGCAACTCCTTTTACAAGGCACAGTCTTCCAAAGGAGTTCATAGTTTTACACGCTTGAGACTGCAGTAGGGGGGTTTGGCCAATTCCTCAGATGCCTTCAAGGCATCTTTCCTAGTTCCCTGATGCAAAGTTCTTTTTCAATGATCATACTGGCCTTGATCCCAAGTATAGAGATGCTTCCTTTTTGGCCAAGCCCTATAATATCCATGTCTTTTGGCTCTGCTTTATGCTTGTGATGCTTGTTATAAAACAGTCTAAAAACTACTGCCTAAACACAAAGCCAGTAGTGCTGATGATGCAGCCTGAACATTGGGTTACCTTAAATTTCCTCCAGCAGATTAGTTAGTACATCACCTTTACATTCAGCCTCACATAAAGTGGGAGGACATGGATAAAATATAGACAGATTTTTTTGTCAGGAGGAGTTCAGCCCAGATTTCAATACAGTTCTTAATCACATCTGCAACCTCATGAGCCTGGTCTTTACTGTCTACATTTCTACCAGCAGTTTTGTCTTCTGGGCTCCCATTAGAATTTTCCATCAAGCTCTGCTTATAGCATTCTAAGGTCCCTCCAGCTGTTATCTCCAAACCTGTTCAAACTCCTTCCACTAACCAGTTCCAGAGGCTTCTGGACCATATGGTTACGTACGCTCACAGGAATGATTCCACTTCTGATCCCAAAATCTGTATTATCCAGGGTTCTCTAGAGGAACAAAGTGAATAGAAAATATACATAAAATTATAGGGATTTATTAAGTGGGCTTACCACATCAAATAGGAGCATTCATGGTGACCATCTTCACTTTGGAGAACCGGAAGGCCCAGTAGCTGCTCACCTGAAGATGGAAGCCTTAGAACAAGAGGCATGAGGGATCAGCACTAACTCAACCCCAAAGGCCTGGACACTCAGTAGGAAGTGATTTGTATTACTCTGCATAGGACAACTGAAGAAATTAGAGACTGATGTTCAAAGGCCATGGGAGCAAAATTTACCTGGCCAAGCCAATTGGAACTCTCTAAAAGTGTATGCCTACTTCCTTCTTTTCTTTATTCCTACCAGGCTACTGCTTGGTGCCATTGGGGAGGGACTACCCTTTTCATTTATTGAAGAACATACCAGTAATCTCTGGAAATGCCTCACAGACACACCTAGAACTGTACTTTATTAATATTCTAGGAATTTGTTAATCCAGTCATTAATATATTATAATTAATGGTCACAGAGTTATTAAACCTTTGACATGAGATTGTTGTAAGGATTCAATAGACCTTGTACAATTTTTAAGCACATACTAGGAGTAATTGAGCTAGTATTATTGTTTCATTTTTATTTTTTATACAGTAAGGGATAGAACTAGATGTAATATATGGGGTATAGTCTAAGAACTACCAATCATTAGATACTTGTGCCCATTTGTATATCAACAGAATGAGGGTTTTATGATAAATGTTTCAGTTGATGAAAAAATTTCATGAGTTAGAAGACAGAATATTGAGAATCAGATGTACTGGACACCAGATGTAAAGAGTAAGTCTTTAACTCTTCTCAAAACCATTGTGACTGCTAATCAAGTCTGTCGTACTTGGAGGTTGATAAGAGCAAACCTGTGCTCTGTGAAGATTACCAGAGAGAAGAGTAAGAGACAATTTTGGGCATGTATGTTGGGACAATACAGAGATATTTGATAGATTTTAGAATAATTATATCAAAGATAAATAACTTCAAAAACTCTGTAGTGACAATAGTAGTTAAGGTTTTCTTCTTTTACTATTTTAAAGAGACTTAGCTATGCCAAATATATACAACATATACCATTTCAAAATATTCTTTTTTTTTATTTTAGAAATTAAAGGAGGAAAATACTAACAGACCGACAACATTTCACAAAATAGCATAGGATCAGTACAGACATTACAGAGTTACAAACAGAGTGGTAGGGAATTAACAATGCTTATTGTATTACATATTGATATCTTCAATGTAGTTTCTCATGAAAACACATATAGACATACAAAGCTAATCAACCAATGTCTCACCGACAGTTTCTTTCAGCAAGGAAATACAGGACAGTAGAACACCCGTGTTAACTATCCTGTATATACATATATACAAACTTTCTCCTTCTTTCCCTTTTCTTTTCCCATATCCCAGTTATCCTTTACCTATGAGTGCTTTCCTATCAATTCTCAATGTCTATCATATCTCCTAGATTAAATTAACTCTTTCAGGCTTTACACTAGAGAAACGATGTGGTGCTTGCACATGTATGTTTGATTTATTTCGCTTATGAGTATGGTCTCTAGTTGTGACCATTTGCCTACAAAAGCCTCGAGTTTATCTTTCTTTACAGCTGAGTAATATTCCATTATATTTTGTGGTACTTTTATATAATGGAATATAACTCAATATTCAATTTATAAATTTTATAAAAAGCATTTTATAAAATTCACAAATTTGTACAACTATGTTCTAATTTAAAAACTCTCACCATTTCCACCTGAAGGAATCTCATTTATATATTTGTAATGGCATACAATATTTGTGTCTTTTTATTATATATACACACTCACACACAGAGGCACACACACGATGGAGTACTACTCAGCTATAAAGAAGGAAGGATACTATGAGTCATTTGTAGGAAACTGGGTAGATCTTGAGACTATAGTGTTAAATGCAATAAATCAGACCCAGCACATTAAATATTTCATTGTTTCTCTGATATGAGAGATCCAAACTATAATTAAACATCAAAATAAAAGGAAGATGGTAGGAAATAGTGAGGTAGACTGTAGAGATGGGAAAGGGACCTGGACACTGAGTGGGGAGGAACAATACTTACCTATGTGTATGCAGTACCCTATGATGTTCTGGATAATGATCGACTCAGGGTAATTACCACACCTATCACTCTGCATTCCCCTCCCTCCCCTCCCTGAAGACTAATCTATCTTCCTTTTCCCTTGCTTGTGAACCTTCGTCCTCCTTTTCCTCTGATTGCAGTTCCTACAACAGCTCCTTAGGTCTGCCCAAGTTCTATATTACATTGTTTTTACTCGTCCATCTCTGCCTTTTTGTCATATCATTTGCTTTCCCCAACCCTTCCTTGGAATGCCTGTCCCTGTCCTGTTCTGCATACACACACCTGATCAGCTTCAAGTCATCTCTCATCTTCTCTGTAGAACCTTTGCTGATGTCTCAGGCTGAATTGGTTTATGTCTTCTCTTGACCTGGATTGCCCAACTTGGCAAGCATATTGTACTGTCTTGTGCCAAAACTTTTGCTATTTAAACTGAAAATTTTATTGTTTTTCCAAATTAATTATAAGATGCTTGGCCCACAATGTATCCTACAGAGTATTTAATGATGCCTTGTATACAGGTGCTACCCGATCACATATTTGACTTTATTCCAAAATATGCATTAGTATTAACTATTATCTCTGCTCATCTGCTTGATAAAGCTACCTAAGTTGGCCCATTGTTGACATCCAACTTGTTGGACGTCTGGTGGGTGCTTCTCGTATGGAAAAAAAGCATCCTCTTTGCAGCTAACATGGCCTTGGGTTGAGTTGCTGAATAAATAGTTGAGTAAGGCTGCGCTAAGTTGATGTGGGCTGTGCTTTGGAATCTGCTACTTGATCTGTGCCAAAGGTGCCTCACAGGTAATGCCTGGAAAGATAATCCTGAGATGGAAGGAAGTGCTCATCCCTTCTAAGTACCCATATGTGACATGCTTATGTGAGTTCGAATTGAAAGGGAGGAAATAAGCCTGGGTCACTGAACAGCCAAGGGTGCTAAGGTAGGAAGGGAGGAGGAAAAGAAAGAAGCAAGCCCAAAGTGGGGAAAGTGGGATGAATGGTTATTCAGTTTAAATTTTCTTTGCAGGGTATGTGTGCGTGTGTGCATATGTGAGTGTGTGTGTGTGTGTGTGTGTGTGTGTGTCTCTGTGTGTGTGTGTTGAGTATGTGTGCTGGGGAGTTGCTATCAGAAGTGTTTTCCTTCTTTTAAAGACAAAAATCTTAATAGTGACCTGTTTTCATTCCTTTCCAAATAAAATAGCTTTATTTATTTCCCCATATACTTTTTTCATGTGTTTGGAGGCACTTGTAGTACATAGTATCTGAAAAATACTTCCTTTTCCTTGAATTTGGAGTCAAACATAATACACTGTTCTCTTCTTTTCTTGTAGCGGAGATTAGATTAGATAGTGAAACACATTTTCCCTTTTTATACTACAGTGCGACACTTTGAAGGTTGCATTTAGCACTGCACAGCTCAGACAGACCTTTTGAAGGGAAAAGTATAACAAGGATCCAATTGATGATGCTCCCATTGTGTCTGTGTCTGTAATAGAGCAATTTGATGAATAAGCCAATCTAACTGTGGTATTACAGAGATGACTGCCAAAATAGAGTATTTGTTCTCATGCAGACTTTAATCACCAGACAATTAAACAGAGGAAAACAAAGGAAAATAATACAACCTACAATGCACAAGAAATTAAGGTACATCTCTGTGAGTTGAAAATAGTACATGGAGAGATCTTACAAAACTCCTTTGCTATTTGTGTAGTATTCTTTGGCCATTTGGCCCCCTGGCCACACAAAATAAAATTCCTTGACCTCTTTCTTAAATATCTTCCTTTCAGGCAGATTTCAGTAACAATGAATTTCCCATCCCTTTCAATGACTACATCATTTGTCTGGTTACCTGAACATTCATATAGGTGGCCTTAACTCAGATTTCTTGCCCATTCTTCAAGTCCAAATAGTCATCAGGTTGTATGAATTATTTCTTTAAATTACCTTAGGGTACCTACTACCAGTACTGTGAAAACAACTTCCAAGTTATTCTTTACCCTTGGTATATCCGTCTCCAGCCAATTCTGGAATGGAAGATATTAAATTTACCTTCCCCCAAACATAGATGCTAAACCACTATCCTAGCCAGAAAGTTCCTTCTTATGTATAATAAAAAAGATCTGTAAAACTAACACTTAAATTCCTTTTATACAATTTTAATGTCAGTGATTATAAACAGCCGAGAGTCTTTCTTTTACTGGAGAAAGTATTCGAAGCTTTTTCACTTTCTATTCACTGTGTTTTCAGCTACTGCTGCATTCAACGGGGAAACAGGAGAGGTGAGAGATGACATAGAGATGACGGGCAGATGGAAATATTTATTTAATTGAGGTGTTTGAAGAACTATTGAGATTATTTTTCTTTTCATTGTGCCCAATCTCTGGTATATTAAATGTTCCTTTCTCCTCTTTTAAAATCTTTTAAGCATATCAGCAAGAGAATCTTATTTTAGATGCTTTCACAAATTTTTCAGAAGGCTTCTATAAACAATACTGCCTTTTTATCACAAAAAAATTATCACTTGCCAATCAGAGGTTGAATTACTATGTAAGGTACTCTGTTATGGATGTGATTCTCTGTAGGACAAACAGCTTAAAGCTAAGGATTTGTGACAGCAGACTGCCCTGACCAGAGATCATGCAATATTCAGATTATTTTCACTTGTCATCTTCTTCTATCTGCCTTGCCCCTGGTCTGTTCCCTCAGGAGATCTTTCCTCTGTGGCAGGCTGGGGCACACAAGAGGGGAAAGCTTACATCGGTTGTTCAAAGATGCATTTAAAGTGGATGAATGGAATGGAATTCACTCTTAATTTCTACTAAGATTTTTGTGGGTTTTTGAATTTGATTTTGCCTCTGCACTTAGTAATTGATACAGTTTTGTCTGTGCTTTGGAAAAAGCATCCCAATTTAGGTCACTGTCAAGTATGTCTCTCCTACCATATTCCAACTTTAAACATTTTTGGGGTGCGGGTATCAGGAATTGAGCTCAGGACCTCATGCTTGTCAGGCAGGCACAGATCCCCTGAGCTAAATCCCAGCCCCTATTGCCACGTTCCAACTTACAGAGCAGGTCTGTGCTGGCCACCTGCATGGGAGTGTCCTGCAGGTGCTTTGTGCTGAGGCATCTAAAATGAGCTCCTCGTCTTCACCCCTCCTGAGGATCCTGTCACCCCGTCGACCCAGCACCCTCAAGTGAGTTTACATGAATATCTTCCATGTCAGTTAACAGTCCTACTCCTTCCTCCTCCCATGTGTGTGTGTTTTAAAATGATTTAACCTTGCATAGTGTGGGCTGTATATTTTCAGTGAATCTGTGAAATCCATATTACTGCTTAATTGTCAAAGATTGACTTCCTTGAAAATAAAAATTATTCATATCATGGCTCACAAACTTTCAAGGTCCTTACTTTCTAGACTCAACCCAACGTGTATTCTTATGACCTATTGCTCCCCTGATAAACAAACTTGAGTTCTTATATATGGCTGAGTGGCATTTCTCATACTTCCTTCGGGTTCTTTATGCTGGATATCTGCCATATATACTTAAATACGATAGACACCCTCATATATATATTTATTTATATATACGCATATGTATAGCCATATATATATATATATATAGAAAATAGGCTAAAATTGAAAAATAGCTAAAGTTGAGTACTCACTATATTTTATGCACAGAGCAAAAAGATTTATAGGCATTTATCTCATTGAATCTTTTTCTCCTCCATTTTTTATTAGAACATATTTGAAGTACATAATGTTTACATTTCTCTGTCCACACACTAAAGACCAAAAGAATGCAGCTATGGGCCTGAATCCCATGGCAATGTCCTGCATGAGTTCAGCTAAAGACCTGGAGCCCATCACAACGCCCTCCACAAGTCCAGCTGGGGGTGAACGGCCCATGACAATGTTCCATGTAAGTCTGTTTCATGGGTGTGTACTGAGAAGGCCCAAAGGTCACTGGTGGAAGCTAGAAAATCTGTGCCAGCAGGATGAAGGATCTGTCTTAGAAGGCTGAGGGATCTGTACTGCAGTGAGGAAGCAACACTCAAAGTAAGAGCCAGAGCTCCCTCCAAAAGCACCACAGCCGTCCTCAGTGACAGCAAGGTCCTGAACTCTTCTGATGGTGAGAATACCTGAGTCCATCCTGGAAAGCTCATGCAACAAGCTTCTCCAGGACACTGAACAGTGCACCATCTTCCTACTTTGAGTGTACCATGCTCAAAGTAAGGACCAGAGCTCCCCCAAAGTGAACTGTCACCATTCTCAGCAAGACCAAGGTCCCAAGCTCCTCCAACAATGGGAACAGCCAAGTTAATCAGGAAAGCCAGCATGACAGCCTCCTCCAGGAGAACCAACAGCACCCAGGAAAACCAATAGCTCCCTAACAGCTCCTCTTCTTCATCTCCAGTTCTCGTTTTTATGCTGCTGGCAACAATCTCAGGAAGGTGTCCCACATCCAGCACCATGCTAGTTCAGTTCAGCTGAGGGTTACCAGTTGGCCACCAGTTGTCAAACCACCACACATGGTTATGCATGCCTCCCCGTAACAGGATGTCTTTAACTCTTCTGGGAAGACACCTAGTAGGAATATAGCTGAGTGAAATGGAGTTTTCATTTTTAGTGTTTTGAAGAATCACCTTACTGATTTCCATAGTGGTTATAAGTTTACATTCCCACCAACAATGTAGAAATGTTCCTTTTTCCCTGAAGCCTCGCCAGCATTTATTTTTCTTTTTTTTTTTTTCTTTTTTTTTTTTTTGGTTTTTCTCCGGTACCAGGAACCGAACTCACGACCTTGCGCTTGCCAGGCAGGCGCTTTGCCGCTGAGCTAAATCCCCAGCCCCCCTCGCCAGCATTTATTACTTGATTTCTCAATTGTATCCATTCCTTCTGGGGTAATGTAAAATCTCAGTGTGCTTTTAATTTACATTTCTTGAATGATCAGTGATATTGAGCATTTTGTCGTGTATTTATTGGCCCTCTCTACCCCTTCTATGAAGTATTTATTCATCTCACTTGCCCATTTTTTATTTGGCCTTTTGTTAGGTTGGGGTGTAGTTTTTAAAATTATTTATATATTCTAGATGTTAGTCCTCTGTGTGAGGAATAGCTGGCAAAATTTTTTCCCATTGCATAGGTTGTCAACATGTGCATTGAATCTTACATGGAATATATGTTGCTGATAGTTGAAAACATACATAATTCAAGGATACTGTAAAGCCTTGATGGTTTGTTACCATGTGATGATAATATAGATATAACTTTGAATTCACTGAGTCTCTTAGCTTAGAAATCAATTTTTCTCAAAAAACTTGGACAACTCACATTATTTCTAATAGTTTGAATATTATAAGACCTATTGCACTTTCTCATTTACATAATTCAATTTTGCACAGATTTTTCTTGCCGTAGAATTTTAGTATTAATTGAATCCAATTTGAAGAGATAAGAAAGAGGGAGAATATATTCTTCCATGTATAATAGAAGTGCAAAAAATAGTATTATGTATGAACTTGGTTTATGTGGCATCAATCATACAGTCTTAGTGGAATAAAATATATAGAGAGAATAACAAGTTAAGCAGTTTGTGCCATTCTTCTCAACATTTCTTTTAAAGGCCATTTTGCTTCTCTCAGTAAGATCCCTGTGTTATAAAATAAATCCTGTTGAATGTGGCCCCAAAGAGAGAATCACCATTTCATGTGTTACTGAACTAAAAGAGTAAAGATCTATTATGAAAATGTGGAAAAGCTACTTATTGAGATGTACTATGTGGGTAATATGTCACCATGCTAGTTTTACATTTACTTTCTAAGTTGCTTTTTTGCTAGATATTATTTCTGCTTTATTTGACTCAGTCAAAATCTAATTCCTTATTAAGATGCAATATATGTAGCTGGAAGTCCGACTGTGAGATCTGACCTGTACTGTCTTTTCTTGATCTCTGCAGGTGATGGGTTCCAGCCTCCAAAGTCTATCAGGGCTCAGTTGTAATCTATACAATGCCACAGTATTTGCATCAAACCTAGACATAATCTCTTGTTATTTTAAATCATCTCTAGTTGAGTTATCATACCTAATACAGTACCTATAGAAGTAGTTGCCATAGCAGATTTCTAGGGCATAATGAGAACAAAGTCACATGTTCAATAGAGACATAATTTTTTCTAAATATGTTTGATTCATGGTTGGTTAAATCTGTGCATTTGAAACTCATGGATATGAGCAATGGCTATTATATTTCTGGGAGGGAGGGGGTCCTAATCTTTACCTCCTCTCAGTTTGAATGGCTTTTTGGACAGTTGTGAGCCAAAGTAACCTTTTTCTTTTATTATCATTTAACTATTTGTGTAGGGACAGAAAACTAACCCAAAGGCTGAGAGACACCATATAATATTTCCTCTTCCTCATTTTCATTTTTTTTTCATTTTTTATTTTTGTATGAGTCCGTGTTTGCAGTACATCGTGATTACATCCCTGGTGGGGAGCGGGTGCATGTACAAGACACCTCTTCATTCTGCTTCATCCCCTCCCCTCCTGCCCGCTCGCTTCAGCTCTTGGTCTCCTTTCCTTTTGCAAAAGATCTATCCCCTTATTTCTTATTATATGTGTTTTATTTTGCTTTTTGTTTATATTTTGGGTTTCTCATATAAGAGAAACCACACGATAGTGATTTAGCTTGTGTGTCAAATTTATTTCACTTAATATTATGGCCTCAGTATGCATCCATTTTTCTACTACGAATGACTCATATTTATCGGAAAGTGTGGTATTTTATGATCACACCTGCTACATGGACACACAGACAGACAGGTGGACACACACACACACGCACACACACACACACATTTCATTGAGTTAGCTTGATGATTAATGTGTCCTGAAAATTTATTTGTGTGAAAATATAAACATAGTTCTAATTTTAATGTAGCCCAGTCTGGTGAGCCAGTCTAATTACCTTTCATCAGTCCACACTATTAGAATTCGTTTGTTCACCCAAACTCCATTCCTGGCCAGTAGGTATGGCAAGAAAAGTCCAGCTAATATCTCTCTTGTCCCATATTGAATAAACTAGACAGAAAATGTGGCATAGCTCCTACAGGAGGGAAGAATAGTTATTTAAATTTTCTTCAACTTCTTGACTTCTGTTCTTTGTGTTTTGCCAGTAATATGGAAATATAGATGATATAGTAGTAGGGATGATGGTTTAAATTTTGATTGGGTTTTGAACTCAGATATTTCAAATAGGATAATCACGGATATTATAATTGCTAGTTAGTGATCAGATAAGAGATGTCAAAATATCAAACTAAATTATAAATCAGCTTTTATCTTCCATTTAAACTTTCCTTTTAAAGATATCTAATGTGTTTTAAATGAAGAGGGACCTGTAATGAGGGAAGAATAGTTTTAGTGATCTCACTGAAATCACATCAACAAAACATATTTCCTTGGGTCTTGATATGGTATTTGATATGATAACTTTGGAAGTTAGAGTCTTCTTTGCCAAGATAATGGTCTTAAAGAGATTTCTTCTTGCACTTGAATATGACTAACATGCAGTAGCTGCCATTTTTCAGTTTCATAAACAATATAAATACAGTGACTTTTTGTGTTTGGGTATTATTTCTTACTAGTGTACGTTATTGCATTTCTCTCACTAGGTATAGCTGAGTGACTTAGGCTCAGGCGTGCTTAGTGGCAGAAGACAAATCTCTGGAAGATTTTTTTCTTATCCAAGTAATTACAATAAATTATCTAACAGACTTAAAGCTTTTTCAGTCTTTTTTACACTGTGAATTACTAATTGTAATCTTCACAATTTATTGGCACTTTAAAAGAGGTCCTCAGAGAACCTAACATTTCTCATGTGCTTTGTGTTCTATTTGTTAACAAGGAGCATTAGTCTTTTATTGTCTTGAGCATATTTTCTGTGACCAAGTATGAAGACCTTCTGGCCTGACTCCAAATGGAGGGAAGCATAGTTATTTAAATTTTCTTCTAACAATTCACCTTGGACTTTATGTAGATTTGAAATTTGGATCTCTAGAGATGGTCTGGAAGAACACTACAATAATAGGTTACCTCGCCCCCTTTGTATATCTAGTATTTGCTCTTAATAGCAATAAAAATTTTAAAAAAGTTAGAATGATAGTTTCAGGTACATTGTTCTGGAACAAATGTTTTTGGTAATTTACAATTATTCAAATGATGTATGATCTATTGATAATTTCTGAGAGAAAAATGAAATCAATGGCACAATATGCAAAATGGTATGGGCCACATGGCAAGAGACTTGACTTGTTATAGCTCCAATCAAAAGTTGTAAAAAACATATATAGAGTAATGAAGGGGCTGGGGATATAGCTCAGCGGCACAGTGCCTGCCTGGCAAGTGCAAGGTCCTGAGTTCAATTACTGGCACAAATAAAAGAAGAGAAAGAAAAATTAGGTAAAGAAAATAAAACACATGTATTCATGGCCCATCATTTATACTTTTTAACTTGTACTTAGAGGGCAAAGAGATAAACAGGGAAGAGCTTCTCTCTCTATAGAGATGAAAGTTTATTGTGAGACTGCTTTGGGAGGAAAGATGAACGTATTTATTGGACTTCAAGGCTAGCTAACTTCTTGGAGGACACTGCTGCTGAATCTAGCTATTGGTTTCAAGAACCTATTAAGCTGCTTTAAAGAACAACCACTTTGAGCTGACGGGCTTCTTGTTTTAGCCTGTACTATTTTCTACCGAAGTACTAAGGGACTCAAACAGAGAAACAGTAAAGAAAAATTATATATACTTCTACTTAAGCTTTACTTGTTCACATGGAGAATATTTCTACAATTTTTTCATTATTATGCCCCTTCTGTACAGATGTATGAAAGTCATTAATAGAGTTCACAGGGATCAGACTTAAATGGAGTGCCATAGTAGAAAGAGAAACCACTCCATCATCTTCGTGTATTAACCAAATATCACATCCTATTCAAATTAATCTCCTCAATCCTAAAATGCACACAAACACAAAACCCGTAAATAAGCTTTTATGCCTAACAAACCAATAAGTCCCATCCTTAAAGACTTCCTTATTCTCCTCTGAGAGTTGGACGAACATGATCTTTTATACTATGTCCATTCCTCTCTAAAGTACTGGGAGTCATTAGAATTGTCCACATTTCTGTAGTTGAGAAGTACGGAATTTTCTTCATGATGACTGTGTCAGATATACCAGGGACACGAAGTCATCTGAGCAGTGATGTACCCCAAGGTTTACAGAGTCACATTCCAGGGAATGAAAGAGTTAGATAGTTCATTCAGTTCTTCACTCAAAAATTATATTAGTGGATTATTTAGTGACATTCATAGTGCTACACACATGTGTGGGATTCCTGGATCACTGAGTCTGCAACAGAATAATCAAATTTTTAAAAAATGATTGCACTGCTATGGAATCTCAATTGTGAAATATGCTCCAAAGGAGGAAAAGAGGCTGCTTGTAGAGTTAATGGAGGCAAGGTCCTCTGGCTTGGGAATTAGGAGGGCTCCATAGGAGGTAAAGTGTAAAGTCAGATTGGAAGAAACTTATCAAAAATAGCCAAATGGACGAAAGATAGAGTTTTATAGGTATTCCTCACTCTTCTGTCTTCATAATGATTTTCTTCTTCATTATTGTATTGGCCTGTTAGTGTTTCTGAAGTTTTTTGAGATATCACATAACAGATTTACCACTCTTTTTCCGCTACTATTATTATTATTGTTATTATTATTTGGGGTTTTTTACTTGTTTTGTTTTTTCAATGCAGCTTCTTGTTCTGTAGTCCAGGCTAACCTTGAATTCACTATGTAACCTAGGGTGGCCTCGAATTCATGGTATTTCTCCTGCCTCAGTCTCCCAAGTGCTAGGATTCCAGGCATGCACCACCATGCCCAGCCTGTATTATTTTTTTGACTCATACTAGACTGTAAGAATTTCTGGGTTCTTAGGTTTTAGCTTATACAATCTCTATATATTTATATATGTAATATTTATGATATAGTTTGACTGGGCATTTGCCTGTAATAATTCTTCGTATATTTTAGCAGGCTGTGAAGTTAAATCATCTTACTTTGTATCAATAGATTGTAATTGGAAGCTTGGAATTGTTGTCTCACAAGTCCACATATTTGGATTAACTTTTATCAGAAGGATCCAGAGTACCCTAATGGAGAGAGGAAGAAAGACCAATAAAACTAGCAGGTACAGGGACCATGGATTGCCTTACCTGAATCACAGTTTGGGGAACTCTGCCTTTGTTAAGAACTGAGGATGTAGCAATATAACTGTGTGCCATTTCAGGTGATTTTCAGATAGCTGGAATATACTGAGTCATCCTTCTAGAGCTGATGTATGCGTGGAAATTTAGGGAGCTGTTGTTTGCCCAGATCTTTAACTGAGTAAGTTTCAGTCCATAACAGCAAATTGTTATAACTTAATTTAGCAAATCACCTTGCTAAATTAGCCTTGCTCTGGAAGGGAATTGAATTTGATATGACTAACATAATCGGCTCTGTATAGATTCTTCTTCCTATGTGTTAATAATAGACTTCCGGGCTTCTTACAAAGGAAACTCTCAGGGAAACAACATGCCACTTCAGAAAATTCTTTCACAGATTTCCATTGAAGTTTTAACTTCCTACAAAAGTGTTTAAATACCCATTAGGTTTGGCGTACAGGTTCAATTTATTAGTCTGAATTTTCAGAATTTAAATTGATGTAGAAATTTCTTAGAATTTCGTGTATGAGGGATGGGAACATAAAAACAGAACAAAAGTGAGGGATTTTAACATATAGGAGGCAGCAGAAGAAAGCAATGCAGAATCTGTGAGTTTTCTCCCATGTAAAATCATTACCATTCTTAGTCCCAGGCAGTAGAAATTTAATAAATCCAGCATGGAATAAGACTAAATTTATCCTAACTTTTAAAATTATGTAAAGGAGCTAGCTGCATGAAATCTTGAACTAACCCTTTGATCTTAAAGGTATTTTGCAAAACAGATATGACTGATTTTTAACTTGGTGTCAGTAAAATTATTTATCTATAGCATAACATGCTAGCTTGGCCTTGAGTGAGAATGGATCCCAGGCTGGCTGAAACAGGAAGTGTGGTGACATGTTTTCCATGGCTGGGGGAGATGATTTGCCTCTTTGCCTCTAGAAGTATACTGGATTTTCTGTAAGTATGAGTGATACCCTCACTTCCAGATATATATAGCAAGGTGTGCTCCCATGGTGAGTGTACTGTAAGAATTTTGTTGGGCTTACTTAGTGTCCATTTAAGGTTCTGGCCTAGTAAACATTCATTGCCCCTTCTTCCTGTGACAGTAGCTCCAATTTCCACCACTTTCCTCAGACCGTGTCCTCAAGGTGGTCCATTCCTTGTTCCAGAGGGCAGCGTATGACTTGGCCTGACCATTCACTACCATTTAATTCCTTTGTTGTATTACGTAGTTATTTGATGTTAGTAGAAAGAGATTTATTTTTCCATCAAAGATTAATTCCAAGAGGACTTAGAACAGTAGTGCTAGCAGCCATCTTGGTACTGTGTGCAACCTGAGAATAAGCCCGCAAAGAAGATAGCTGAGGTGAAGGAGGAAAGGAAGACCAGGCTCTGATGGTGCTGTCAGAGTCTAGAATTCTGCTAGTGTGTTAGCCTTTTCAGTTCTGTAAGCTGATCCCATCTTTTTTCCTTTTTTTGGTCTCAGCTACCATAGTTCAATTACTGTCATTATTATTATTGGAATTTGTAGAAGAGAGAGTCTTGATGAATCCAGTTTCATTGGTGTGAGGGAAGAATTTCCCTCTCTTTGCTGCACAGAATAGAACATTCTGTGTTTTGTGTTTTGTATCTGAATTAACGATCTAGACAAGGTGGTAGAAATAATGTGGTCATGTACATTTTTAGCACTGCGTCAGTATCATAGCTTATCACTTCTTGAATGAAAGTATGCTAAATTTGGGACAAATGATAGTCCACAGCTAGAAGGGTTTTTGACTAATTGAAAGACTGTACTGAAATTGTGCATGAAAGTTTCAGTATTAAAATGATATTTGTTGCTAACGGTGTATTAGCAGTCCGAAGCTGCTTCTGGAAGTTAATCATATTAGCCATAGATATTTATCAGTTGGATGTAATGCTGAAAATGATAATTAATATTTCCCATATTCAAATCAAGATATGCAAAGATCACCAAGAATAATTATTTGTTTGTAATGACCAATTTAACAGACTTTTTTAAAAATAATGGTGCATTTTGCTAAGATTCATGACTTATTTTTCTTTTTAATTGCATCACTTTGTTTTTTTTTTTTTTTTTTTTTTTCTCCGGT
>NW_004955440.1:4233712-4235280 GCF_000276665.1 Chinchilla lanigera
TTTTTTTTTGGTTTTTCTCCGGTACCGGGAACCGAACTCACGACCTTGCGCTTGCCAGGCAGGCGCTTTGCCACTGAGCTAAATCCCCAGCCCCTTAATTGCATCACTTTGATACATTATTCAAACAAATTAATATTCTCATCTTAATTTGCTTTGTGGAAACATGTTTAAATGTAGAAGCAATGAATGAGAAGATACTAAGAGATAAAAGAGGGATATTCTGAAGTTTATTGAAATGCAAGTATTGGAAACAGGTTTTTGCAAACAAAAAGCAAAAGTAGATCTAAATACTTCTATAAGTAAAAATCTATCATTGTGCCATTCAAATAAGCTTTAGAGTGTATGAACACAGAATTAGGGAACTGTGTGGTTTGTCAGTGATACTGTGGAAAAATTAAGTAGATTTATTTCATTATAGGCAAATATGGTATAACAGTCTGGTACATCAGCTAAAGTGGCAAATTGAAATGTGTTGGTTCAGATGCAGATAAGTTTAATCCAAATAGAAGACTCCCACCCTGGAGGTAATTGTCATCTTTAATTATGGGATGATGGGCCCACATGTGAAGAAACAGATTGCTTTTGGCATTGTACTTGAGAAATGCTGGAAAGATGATGAGTTCACAGGAAAAGAGAACAGGAATGGGAGGAACTATCGTACTTTTGAATAACCATATCATTGAATGCATTGAGGTGACATACTGTAGAGGGGAAAGACTCTTTAACTAGTTGAATGACGTTAGTGTGGGGCCGCGAATGTCTTACTCCTTTTTGTGTTGCTATAATCAAATACTTGAACCTGCTCATTTATAAAGAGTGGGAATACTGGCCGGACATTTAGCTCAGTGGCACAGCACCTGCCTGACAAACGCAACGTCCTCAGTTTGATTCCTAGTACCATAAAAAAATGGGGGTTAATCTGTCTCACAGTTCTGGAGGCTGAGAAGTCTGAGAGCTTGACACAGCATCTGGACAGGGCCTCCTTGCTGCATCATAGCATAGTACAGAGAACCACCCGGTGAGAAACAGCAAGCATGCTGGCTAGGGTCTCTTTTGCTCTTTTTGTATAGCCACTAATTCTGTTTTGTGGTGCCACTCTTATGACTCCATCTGATTACCTCCCAAAGTCCCTACCTCCAAAAATCTTAATATATGGCTTTGGTAATTGACTTTCTAATACATGAACTTTTAGAAGACATACATTTAAAAACTAGCAGTGAATAATCTTTTTTTTTTCTGAGTAGTGTTAGAGGATAAATTAGTCCTAATTTATGGGAGGTGGGTTTCAGTTTAATTTACTAAGCTTATTACACCAAGCAGTCTAGTAGTGAGAACTCCTTCCAGATGGCCTGAGTTTTATCTACAGGGAGTGCTTTCAGACATCTGAGCTTCTGATTCATTCTTAGGTGGGAAACCACTTCTTGAAGTTTGGATTCAGACCGACAGGTCTTACAGCATATTTTTTTATTTTTTTTATTTTTTTATTTTAAAGATAAAAGGAGGGAAACATTAACAGACATACAACATTTTACAACATATCACAAGCACAATACAGACAATACAGAGTT
>NW_004955440.1:4235380-4256897 GCF_000276665.1 Chinchilla lanigera
CAGACATACAACATTTTACAACATATCACAAGCACAATACAGACAATACAGAGTTACAAACAAAGTGGTAGGGAATTAACAATGGTGGTTGTATGGTGATGGAGGTGATGGTGGGAGTGTTGAAGAATAATATACTTAAATTTTAGGGGTCTCATAAACCTGGGATTCTGGGGAATACTTTCAGAATTATCATTGATTTCAAGTGGTATTAGAGACAGAGTCACAAGGAAACTTCTCAAGTCAATATATCAATGGATCATGAGCATATGGCTTGATATGATACAGTTTCCACTAATTTGCATCAGTCCTTATGAATTTCTTAGTGATTTCCAGCTTTTTTGTCTGATAGTAGACAATTCTGCTAAGTAATCTCTGAATAAGAGGGTAGAAAGTGGATCAGATTGGTCTCCCTCTCACACAGGAGTTAGTATCCTTTCACTCCAGTTTCCAGCATTTGTTGAAGTGATTGGCACACCTGCCTCTTTTCGGAGAACTTCACATTCTCCGAATGTACTGTTTCACTTTTTGCCCCTAAACACAGGTTTTGTAGAAACCTACCACTTTCCACATTCTCTTAAAATTACATGGCTGTCAAAACACTCATTTCATGAACTTTTTCAAATAATGCAGTTACTTTGGTCAGAGAAATAATCTTGAATTTTTCTGTTGAATTTTTAGCAGGGTTGGCTGAATGTCAAGTTAATTAACACCATTACTCTTTCTTAGCTGAATGCTTTTCAGCCACAAATCTGGGTGACTAGAAATAGAATATATAGTTGGGTGATGGGGGTGTTTGTGCTCCTGCTACTTGCCTCCCTAAATACAATACAAATGGTTGGCTAAAATAATTGGAGTATTTATCCTTAACTAGAGTTAAGAACTGGTAAGGTAGAGATACCCTGTGCTAGCTTCACAGGCATGAATCAGATATTACATTGGGGGAAGAACTAGGATACTCACCTGAAGGAAGGGACTGGGGCTCAGGGTAAGTATCCACACCTGAAGTCAGAGCTAGGCGCTGAAGTCCTGATCCTTTTGATTTAGTGAGTTCTTGTTGTTCATTTGTGTTTTTTATTTTTATTTGTTCAGTTTTAATTTTTATTAATGCATGTTTGCAGCGCACAATGTTTATGTTCCTTGTGTGAAGCTGGTCTGTGTTCATAATACATCTTAATTGTCTTTTTAATCCCCTTTCCCGCACCTTCGCTCCCCTCCCTCCATCTTTTGATCTATTCCCACCTGAAAATGATCCATCTCTTTTCTTTCTTTTATCTGTCTTTTATTTTGCTCTTTATTTATAATTTGGGTTTCTCATATAAATCATATGATATTTAGGTTCATGTATCTGATGTATTTCACTTAACATTGTGGTTTCAAGGTGCATCCATTTTCCTTCAAATGACTGAAAGTTTATCTCTCTTTATGGCACAGTTGTGTGTAAATAGTACATCATCTTTATATATTGATCTGCTGATGGACATATAAGATGCTTTTGAGATTTGGCTGTTATGAATTGTGCTGCTATAAATGTGGGTATGCATGTAATAGGATGTCTTTAACTCTTTGGGGAAGATTTCTAGCAAGGGACTAGCTGGGTCAAATGGAATTTCTAGTTTCAGTTTTTTGAGGAATCTCTCAACTGATTTCCATAGTGATTGTATTAGTTCCCACCAACAATATAAATACATTGGGTTCCTCTTTCCCTGAACCTTCACCAGCATTTGTTATTATTTGATTTCTTGATGATGGCCATTCTTTCTAGGGTAAGATGGAATTTCAGAGTTGTTTTAATTTGCATTTCTGTAATGGTCAGTGATGCTGAGCATTTCTTCATGTATTTATTGGCCATTTGTACTTCCTCCTCTGTAAAGTATGTATTCATTTCACTTTCACATTTTTCATTTGGTCTTTTATTTTTTGTGGTTATTCTCTTCAATTCTTTATGTATTCTAGGTAGTAGTCCTCTGAGGTATAACTGGCAAAAATGTTTCTATTCTATAGGTTCTGTTTTCACTCTGTTATTTCTGTTGCTGTGCAGAAGTGTTTTAATTTGATATGATCCCATTTGTTGATTTTCGTTCGATTTTCTAGCCAACCAGGGTTCTGTTCAAAAAGTCTTTGCCTACACTTATGACTTCAAGAGTTTTACCTTCCAGCTGATTATTTCTTCTGGTGGGTAAGCGGTCAAAGGTTCTTTGATCCATTTTGATTTTAGTTTAGTATGTAGGAACAGGTGTGGGTCTCGATTCAATCCTCTGCATGTAGATATCCAGTTTTCTGGATATCAGTTATCTCAATACCATTTATTAAAAAAGTTGTCTTTCCTCCAGTATGTGTATTGGCCCCTTTATCAAATATCATATAGTTGAATGCATTTGCAGTTATTTGTGTATCCTCTATTTTGTTTCATTTATCTTTGTGTCTGTTTTTGGGCTAGTAGCATGGTGTTTTCATCACTATAGCTTTGTAATATAACTTTAAGTCCTGGATTTTGATACTTCCCAGTTTCCTCTTGTTATCCAGGATTGCTGTTGTTACTCATTTACATTTGAAGTGGTGTTTCAGTGGATGAATGATGATCTTTTCAGTACTGACAAGAACATTCTTGTGATAGATTGTAGTCTGGACTGAAATGATTTCCTGTTCTCTTCCAGATACAGTCAAATAGTGCTCAATGACAAGAGTATGTTCTAATAAGTGCCACTGGCAATTTTGCCATTGTGTGAACATCAGAGAATATAGTTATGCAAACTAAGATGGCTGTTAGGTTTATAGGCAGTATAAACCTTTGGGACCACTGTGGTAACTACTGTCCTTTATTTACTCAAATATCAGTATGCAGCTCATGACTATATGGTTTCCATGGTCTTCATTCACTCTTGGCACTGAACAATTGGATATCTTTGGGAAGCCTTTCCCTGGGCTCCACTAGCTTCTCTCCCTTCTTTGAGATGGGCAACTTCAATGTTGTTTCTGAGAAGTACTTTTCAAGCAAGCACTTTAACATACAGGGTATAGTTTCAGCTCTTTCCTATCCCACAAGATTCTATTCTTGAGGGTCCTTACCTAGGAATTTTTGGAGTTGCCACTATCATAGATTCTCCTACTAAAGAAGGGAGAATGAAACATAGGCTTAGAGGAGACAAAATACTAACATACTTGAAAATATGAGAAAGTGGAGTTTTGGAAAATTCTCAGGTAAAAATTAAGATTTTTGTTTCTAATCTCAAATTGTTATATTATCTTACAGGCATTATTAGCTTCTATCTTCAATGTAAATAGTAAAACAGTGAAGGAATGCTCAGAATTGATAATTCATGGCTGACATCAGTACCCGGACTATGGGTATCTGTATACATATGTGTGTCTAAGTACAAATAAGGAAAAACTTGGCATTATAGGGAGAGTCTACGTGGGCTCTGGAAGAACACAGAAATGTGGTAGTCTCCATTTTTCTAGCAAAATGAGAAAGAATACAAAGTTGCTCAACTTTCAGTTGCTTATCATATCAGCAAAGGAATGCATTTAGCCAAACTGCTGATTTTGACTGTGGAAGGAGGTCATAAGCTAAGCAATATAACTTGCTTCTCAGGGCTGAGAAAGCCCAAGGAATATGTTCTGCACTCTTCTAAAAGGAACACAGACCTGACAACACTTTGATTTTAACCTAGTGAGACTCATTTCGGATTCCTGACCTCCAGAATTATAAGATAATGAATTCATGTTGTTTCCAATTACCAACAACATTGTGGCTATGGTTACAGAGGTAATGGGATGATTACTATGTTATATGTTTGAATCTATCTGTATAGGTTTATTGTATTTATTATAAAATCTGTTTCCTCACAATATATGACAATAAATATTCTAAAAGTTGAAGATGCCTTAGGAACAGCAGAGTTGTGAGGAGTTGGAATGACTGTACTCTCTTCCACAGTCTGTCTTGGGTGGAAAGGTGGAGTAAAGTGTTTCAAAAACAGTGTATATTATGTCAGCTGCTCTAAATGAAGGAAATAGAGTCTCTGAGGACAATTAGAAAAAAGCGAGGACATAAGAGCTGGCCTGGGGCTGAGAAACTTCTTCACAGTTTTAGTATGGAAATATGCAAGGGACTTTTGAGGAAAATTATTAGTAAAATGACAGGACTACTGTAGAAAAAATATATAGCTGAGAAACATAACTTCATAAAAACTAGGGAACCATTGCATTTTTTTTTATGGCAAAAACAAGTTCCCTGTGGGTATTTTTGTCAATTACAAGTCATATGCACATTTAGAATAAGGGAAAATATTAGTATTTCAAGTTTGATTGTAAAATATTTATTTAAAAGTCCAGGTTTTTCTATGGTTTGTTTAGAGAAGAAGATCAAGAAAGCATAAATGGAATGGGGAATGGAGATTGCATTATTGTTTTGGAATACTATATCACAGGGGTGAATGCAATATATCAAAATATTGCTTTCTTGGAAGATTAGAATCACACAACTAAAACCATGTAGTAGGCACAAATATATGACTACTCACCATTTCTTTCTTGGTCCTATTTCCTATGGAGAACTTTGGATTTGATTCTGTATCCTAAATTCCTACCTCCAGGACTACAGTGTTTCCTTCTGTTTCATAGATGAAAGTAATTAACAGGGAACAATAAGATGGGAAAAGATGGATGATTTGCATGGGAAAATGTCATGATTTACTAAAAAAAAAGAAAAAGAATAAAGTCAAGAGAAGAGAAATTAAGAGGAAAGAATAGAGCTGATGTAAACTTCATACCAGGCAAGAGATTGATTGGGAGAGGTGTGTGTAAATTGGATTGAGAAGTTTCAAGGATATCTCTGAGTGAGAAAGAGAATAAATGAGGAAAAGATATCTGTGTGTTATGCATTGCCATTTAGATATTCATTGGGAGGTAAATGAATTTTTTGATATTTAAAGTACATGTAGTTTTGTCTATGTGAAGAAAGGTGAGAGTAGGTTCACAGGAAGCTCTGCTATTTATTTATATTACAATTGTATGCAGTAGTGTGTTATCCTGTGGTAGAAGACCGTGTGGGTAATGATCTTATAGCAAATTGTCCTCCACTATGAATTTACTCTTGAAATTGAACATAGCTGGAGAAGAAGATACAGTTTTGTTGTTGAGTGTTCTACCTTTAAATTCCTATAGGCATTCAATAGTACCTGCAGATTCTGTCACCTCTGCCTAGTAAATTCATTCTTTCATGCCCACGACCACTGTTTGAACTCTTCATTCCTGAAATCTTTAGGAGACTCAAATTTCCTTTCAGAAAGAAAGTAATCAGAAGATTTGGACTTATCTTCAGTGACTTCCATCTATTGCTAGACCTTGTTACCTTTCACAATGGAGGAACTGGTTCTTTTTCTGTCTAAGGCCATAGCAATGTCATGCACCAGAATTCCACCCACCCCCTTTGACTCGTCAAGGGAGGCATTTTATCAACTATCTCCCTTTTTGCATTATCAACATGTTTTCTTTTTCACTTTAGCATTCTCATTCCCATGCAACTATTCTGTATCATGTATATATAACAAAACCAAAATTAGTTCTCCAGCTATCATTCTGTTTCTCTTTTATATATAGCAGAGCTCCTTACAAGGTGTTCATACTCTGTATTCCCTCAATACCATTAACACTCTTACCTATCCACTTTTTACCCAATACTTACTTGAGACTGTGCTTGCTAAGGTCATCTTCGAATATGTGGTGATCAGTTCTCTGTCTTCATACTATCTGACATTTCCTGTACCTCAGTTAATATGCTTCTTTATTTGGTTTTCAGGATCTCCTCCATATGGACATTATTCTAGGCACTGGAGTTAAGCGCAGCATAGAAATCTACCCTTCATCATAGGGATTTCACATTTACACAGATAATAAGCAAATATAAGTGATTAACATATGCTGTGAAAATTGCTGCTGTGAAAAATAGAATGTCAGGATAGATAAGAAAAAAGTGCTGAAGGGGGTCACAGTCTTAAGTAGGAGGACTCCTAAGGCCTCACGAAGGAAATAGCATTTGAGCAAAGCTCTGAAAAGGAAGCAGCAAGCTGTGAGGAATGTGTCCTGGGAAAAGAGAACAGGCTTTAACCCCTTTCTTCCAACTTTTCATTGGTGACGAAATTGTTCCCTAAATGCACCAATGACTTCATCATTGTGAGTGGCATTTCACAGACTCCTTGTCTCCTCATTTCTCTTGTTATGTGTGTTTATAGTAATCTATCTTCCAGTGTTTCTGTAATTTTTGTTTGGTTGAAAATATCTGGTTTTTCTTTTATATTTTTATTTCATTGTCATTTTCCTAATTCCTTTCCATCCATAAACTTATATTTTGCTACACTTTACATTTATAATTATATTCCTATCGTCTTAGGCCAAAGTGCTTATTAGAGTCTATTAGTGATGGCAAACCTTTTAGAGGTTTTAGTGATGAGAAGCAGCCCGCTGAGGCATGTGTGCCATAGGTTCACCACCACTGATCTATCACATAGATGATGTTTTGATAAATTCATTAGAAATCTTTTTTCACTTCCCAGGATTCAGTTTTCCCTTCTGTGTGTGTATATCTTCGTTGTTTTGCTGACCAAACTACTTTTAGCAAATGTTCTAATTTTCCATGGTCATATTGGGCTTTTTTTGCTGAATTAATCAACTTCTATTTCATTATCTTCCTAGCACTTAAAATTGAACTCATGTCCCTCTTCCAAGTCTCTCCCTGCTGGTTATCTTATTTCTCACAGTGAATTCAGGGATCTTGCTGCCTAGACTTCAAACCCTATATCATTTTTATTGTTTTTGCTTTGTTTTGTTTTTGTCTATGTTTTTTTTTTTCCAGTACCAGGAATCGAACTCATGACCTCACACTTGCTAGGCAGGTGCTGTGCCACTGAGCTAAATCCCCAGCCCCCTAGGTTGTTATTTTTAAAAATTATCTTTAAAATAAAAAAAAAATAGACTTCAAATCTTAAGGCTGCTTTTAGCTTTTCCTTTTTCCTAAATCCATTTAATATTAATTATTTCTAAACAAAAATTTTTGAATCAGTTCCTTCATTTCTATTTCTACTGACACATTTAAATCATGCCTTTTTTCTTTCCTGTAGAAGCATGGTCTCCGTACTGTTCTTTACTGTCTGTTCTTTTGGTTCTTGTTATTGTTACTTCTCAATTGATGAAAAAACTCTGACTCCATCCTGCACTGTCTGTGTTGTCTTTGCTACTTATCTTATTCTACCCAAACTGGCCATTTTATTTGCCTGTAGATATTAAGTGCTTTCCCTACTTGGGTAGAAGTTTTTCTTCTTCTGAGTGCTATGCATGTTACAACACAGAGATAAAAAGAAACACTAGTTAGAAATGACTCTTTGCCTGTCTATCTATCATCTATTTATCTATTTTGCTTCTTTCTTCTTTACTAAATTCTGTCTTATCATCTGCAACTTGTGTATTCTTGCATCTTCCTCTATTGCCATTTCACTCATTCATGGCTTATATCTTCAGCTAAATTTTAAGCTTCCCAAGGAAGAGTGTTGCTCATATTTTACTACGTCTTCCATAGCACTCAGCATGATGTCTTGCAACTGGGTGAAATTAAAAAAAAACAAAGAACAAAAAACAAACCTCCTTTCTTAGTTGGCTGTTTGAAATAAATTGCCATTAAATTGTGTCATAAATGAGTCTTTCAGGATTAGTGGACCCCCCTAAATGGATCTGCTAAACAGGGCTGCTAACTTCACAATGTCCAAACTGTTCCTATCATCTTTCCAATCTTTCTCCTGACAAACTCGCTCATTGTCTTAGTCACTTTCACATCATGGGGTCACAGCACTCAACACCTACAACACAGACGGAGGTTTCCTTTGGCTCACATTTTATTTTTATTTATTTATTTATTTATTTTTTTTATTTTTTATTTTTTTTTGGTTTTTCTCTGGTACCGGGAACCGAATTCACGACCTTGCGCTTGCCAGGCAGTCGCTTTTGCCGCTGAGCTAAATCCCCAGCCCCTGGCTCACATTTTAGAAGTGTCATTCTTGCATGCTTGGCTGGCTCCGGGCGCAAGTAGCATGGTTAGAAAGGTCTGATGGGGGAAAGCTGCTCACCTCATGCAGTTGAGAAAAAAAGAGTCAAGGGAGGAGCATGTCCTTGGTCACACCCCAGTGACGTCCCCTTCTGGCCAGGCCACACCTACTAACATCATGCTTAGCTGTTGGGGCCCCATAAATCAATGACCTTCCACAAATCCTGACTCAGAGCACACGAGGTTTTGGAGGAAATCTGGATAGAAATCATAACACTCACTTCCTTTCTTGTCCTTCCATATTAATGGTATGTTTATACTACCAGTTAACTGAATCTGATCCTAAAGACATCTTCCTATCTTTTGTTTTTACTTTTATTGTAACCAAGCATTTATAAAATTTTATTGTTTCTTGGCCCTTTGGCTAAGATCAAGTGCATTTATAAAATTTTATAATTCTAACTCTGCTACAGTAATATCCCATTCTCTCCTCATTTGGCATTGTTCAAGACCTCTTATCCCTTCTGAGTTGTTGTAACAGCCACTGTATCTACTTATAAAGAGTTGTCTCCCAGTCTTTGGCTTACTCAGATATTTCAAAAATATTTATGTATTTATTTTATTTTATGTGGGTAGATATGCTTAGGAAAATGCACATCTAAATGCAAATTTGAAGAATAATTATGAGTGAGCTCTGATATAATAAATTAGCTTAGAAATTGATGATTGCCTGAGCTCCCTGTTTGTTCCTTCCTTATCATCTTCTTTTCTTTCTCACCCGGAGGGAAGAGCTTCCTCTGATGTTTGTAATAATATATTTTCATATCTTTTCTTTATAGTTACTGCAGATGGATGCTTCCCTAAAGAAAATATGTTGGTTTTGAACTTTATGTAGATTTTTGTAAATGAAATTATACTGTATATAGATCTGTTGAGATTCACTTTTTCACTCTAGGTTGTGTTTCTAAGGCTTACCCTTATATACTCACACTGTATGTTTTTATTGCTGTGCAGGCTTTTCTGGCATGAAATTTTTACAATTTCTTTAAGACATTCTGTTATTAGTGGACATTTTCATTGTTTCTATTCTTAATATTACAAAACAGTTCTGCCATGAACATTTTTATGAATATATGATAAAGATGAGCATAAAATTGTGTAGGATAGTATCTTGAGGTAGGCTGATTGGATTTCTATGTCTTCAATCTACAATCAATGATTAGCTCTTTTCAAAGTGCTGAAATCAATTCACATACTTTATTAGGATTTTATGGGTATCTGCATTACTCTTAGCCTAGCCTAGTAATATGTGATATTATCAGGCTTTAAAAACATTGGTTTTGTTTTATATCTATATTTAAAGGTACTTTGTAATTTTAATTTGTGTTTATGCAATTACTGTTGAAATTGAGGATCATTTTATGTGTTTATTGGCCATATAGATTCCCTTTATTTTAAATGCCTAGTCAAGCTTTCTGCCCAATTATCTACTTATTTTCTCTTTATTTCTTACTGATTTGTAGGGAATCCTTGTATGTTCCAAAGATGAGTTCTCTGTTGATTATTTGTGTTGCAGTTGTGTTTTCTTGCTGTGTTTGTATTTTCACTTTGTGGTGTCTTTAAAAAACAAGTTTTTAACTTTAATGTAGACAAACGTCAACAATTTGCAGTTGGTGCTTCAGAATTTTAAGAAATTTTTTTCTAACCCTGAGGTTATGCAGATAGTATTCATTATTATGTACTAAAATATTTTAATATTTAAGTCTTTATTCCCATCTTTGATTTTTGTTTATGCTGTTGGGTTCTGGTTTTTCTTGTAATTTCTTCCTCATCTCATCTAACACTTGGCAAGGAGAGTCACATTTCTAACACACTATTAGAATAGTTCAGATGGGGGCTGGGGATTTAGCTCAGCGGCAAAAGCGCCTGCCTGGCAAGCGCAAGGTCGTGAGTTCGGTTCCCGGTACCGGAGAAAAACCTAAAAAAAAAGAATAGTTCAGATGAAAAAGCATACAGCATATAACCTAGCACACAGAAAGGATTACCAAAATAAAATATATATATGTATATGTGTATATATATATATATATATATATATATACACACACACACACACACACACACATATGTATACTCAGTTGCCCAGAGAAAGCATCCGAATATTTTTTCCATTAAATTTAAGATAGAGTATTGCTTAGATGACCCAAAGTTACATTTGCAAGTTTTCACACCCCATCCCTTGAGCTTGTTGTAAAACATGCTGGCTACAGATCTGCTGACCATTGTTCTAAAGGTTCTTTTTCAGTTCTTTGGATTTCTCAGACTTTTATTTGAAAAATCTCTTTGACTTCTTCCTCCATCTGATTTTGAACTTATAAATTCCTTCACATCTCATAAAATGTACCTCATTCTGAAAGGCTTCCTAGGTCCCTTTAGTGAGAAATTTCTCTACTTTTACAGAACTTCATTCTGTTTCCTAGGAAATGGTTATGATATACTTCTATCACCAGGTAAGGTGCAAGGAGATCTCCCAAGGGGGCAATGAGAATCTCAGACTGCCGAGTATATTCTTGACTCCAGCTACAGAAAAAAATTTCAGGACACATAAATGTGAGGAATAGGCAGATCTATTAGGCAGCATCAGGAAGCAAGAGTAGAAAAATACAAGCTTGGGTAACTGGAGGGGGTGTTGTCTCATGAAGAGGTTCAGATTGGCCTGCTTATAAAAGAATAAGACAGTTTTAATGAAATAGCTGAGGTGGGCCAAGGTCTGGTTGATTGTCAATTCAGTTTTGGTTTTATAGCTCTGGAGAAATCCTCATGGCTTCAGGAGCAGTGTGGTTTCTGAGAGGTGGCTATTCTTGCTCTGGAGGAACATCCTTATCGTTAAGTGCTGTATGAGGCTCTGTCTTTCCTGGAGCCTCAAGTGCCTGTAGATTTCCAGGCATCGCTCCAGGGGTCTGGAACATGATGCAAAAAGCTGGCAACTAGTTATTCCTGCAGGTCCTGAAAATTGCTATCATTACTCTTTTTTTCTTTTTTCTTTTTTGGTATCTTCAATCTTGTAAGGGGAGAAGATAGGCTAAATTTTGAATAAGAAAAGTTGAAATACAGGCTCTCCTTAACTAACATTAACTACCTGCAGAGGTGAACAAGAAGCAACCCCAAAGTTTTAAGATAATAAGGGAGATGTATGAAGTGGAGAACCATAGTTTTTTTTCCTTTTTCATATCTATCTTCATTTCTTCTGTCCTACCTTACCTTTGTTAGACTTTCTTCTCTGTAATGCTGTGAAATGTAGATCTCACAGTGATTTTAATTGTGCATGTATCTTCTGTTCAGTAGATAGTGAACTATTTTAGGACAAACATTTAATCTTAATAATTTGTGCATATGTGCAAATGTGTACAGGAGCTAGGGATCAAGCTCAGGGCTTCGCATATGCTAGACAGATGTTCTGCAACTGAGCTATTCTTCTAGACCATCTTAAGAATTTGTTTGGTCTAATTTCCTTTATTTTTTATTTTAAAGAGAATAAAAAATTTTAAAAACATTAAAATGATACAAAACTTTAAAACAAGATGATAGGAAATCAACAATGGTTGTTCTATTGCATATTGTTGTCTTCAAATTTGTTGTTCAGATTACCAGGCATAAGCATGTAAGATGGATAAAAAATTAAGCATTAACTCTTCCTTTCAATAAACCAATAGAAATTAGTAGCATAATTATCTTGGCTATCTTGTGTATATATACATATTTTTTCCTTCCTTCTTTTTTCCTTCCCCTCATTCCAGTCTTTTTTCTTTTGAGCAGTTTCTTTCCCTTGCACAATATCTATTGTACATTTCAGATTTTATTTACTCCTTCACTTTCAACTAGACCCGTCCATGTCTCTCACCATGAACCCAAGTCAAAATGGATCAAAGATCTAAATATTAAAACAGAAACACTAGATCTACTGGAAGAGAAAGTAGGGAGAAATCTTGAAGACATAGGGGCGGGCAGAGAGTGCATGAAGAAAACCAAACTGCATGGGAAATACTTCAAAGAATCCACAACTGGGATCTCCTCTTATTGAAAAATTTTTACATATCAATCTTAAAAATTTTTGAGTTTTCAGAAGCATCAAATATATTGTGGGATCTGAGAAATATTTTTTAATTACTGTGTTCATCAATTTATGTTACCAGTTTTCCTTTTTAAAAAGGTAACTTTATAGATACTATAAGTATTAGCTAACTATAAGTGATTTTGGAAAAAATATTTTGTGAATATATAAACAATGAAATATATGGAAACTGTAAGCTCCCATTTGATGCTTTGTTACCAGAAGACATCATGTAGGAAGCAAAATATTTTTCTTTATAGAAACTTAGAAGAGACCTAAAAGTAACTCTATTTGAGGACCTCAAATCACCATAAAACAGCTATCCCCTAATCACCGTAAGTGAAGCCCACCAGTTGAAAAGCTTCTTATCAGCTTTTCAGTGTTTCATGTGTAATATAGGTGGGCAAGAAGAATTACCACACGTTTGAAGGAAGACTTTAATCTAAAAGTTATAAACTAAAACAAGACTACAACCACACATTTAGCAAAAGTAGGGGAAGTTCCTTAATTAAAAAAGTTCTTTGATACATTGTTAAGTATATTTATGGAAACTGTATGGCTTGGTTTTCCCAGTAGTTGCAGTTTATGCTTGTGGTTCTGGCATAATCATTGGTAGCATAAACTTTCACTCATTCTAAGTGGCCCAGGTAGGCTATTCAGTTATATGGTCACCCTAGACATCATGAACTATGTGAAAAATGGCATTGAAAAGTTGCAGCACAAGGTTCCTATGATGGAGGAAGGAATAACCACAGGCAGAAAACAACCTAAAATGAAAAATGGGGCATTTTAAAATCCAAGAAATACTAAATATTGTACAGGAAATTAAATGTAATTATTATCACCATAAAACACTTACACAAAATGATATCAGGTGCTAGAGAAAGTAACTAAGGGCTATTAGTTAAGGCCTCTTCAACTATGACAGGGAGTTGCAACAATTTAAACTTAAATTAAATATTTCAAGTAAGAGAAAGTTCAGATAGAGGGAAACTATAGCCACAGTTCTGAAAGGGCTTGGGCTGTACTTTCATGTGAATATTTGGTTTTCTCCTCCACTTCTGGCTTTTTCTGCAGGTGGATAGCTGATGGCTGTAGGTGTTCGAACCATTACACTCAATTATATTAAAATCCAGAAACAGAAAAATACTCAACTCTTGATGTCTTCGTTATATAATCTAAGAAATCTTCCCAGCAACTCCCTAGCTGAGTTCTCTCAAATTTCTGGCACCAGGAATAGTTACATATCTACACTTAAAATCAGTCACTGTGAAGAATCTACTACCTTGATGGGAGTCTTATTCCAGTAGTTAGCATTGGGTAGGAACCACTATTTTCTTCTGAACCTGAGATAGGCTATGTAAAGGAGTACATAGCTTCTTATCCATCTAAAGGTAGCAGTTAATGTCTAACGACTGATGGATTAGGATACAGAAGTATCAGTATATTGTTTAGAACTATGTTGGCCCATCTCAAAAGAAGTGAAAAAAAGCAGAGTAGTTGTTTTGGGAAACAGGTAGAAAGTGGAGAAGGAAGGATTTTATTTTTATAATATTTTGTTTAATCTTTCAGTGACATTTGGTGTTTTAAACAATATCTGTTTTGTATTTGATAATGTTTAAAAATAAAAATATTAAGTTTAACCCCATCCTTTATAAGAACATACTTCAATAACATTTAATAAATCTTTTAATGAAATGTTCATTGAACACTTCTGATATTGTAAGTCGTAAAGGGTGATCCTTGGATCATTTACAATCCTCAGGCATACTTAGCACCGCTAAGTACATGGGGGTTCAGGACAAATTCTTACTAGGGAGGAGGCATAAAGAATTCAAATGGTGGTACTCAAATACTGTTTCACATATACATCACTGGAACAGTTGTAGAAAACCTCCATGCCTCGGCTGTATCTCAAACTAATAAATCAAGTCATTTTGACATGAAGAACTCTCCTACTGACGTAGTGAAGACCAACATTTGAGTATCATTAGATTCAGAAGTTTAAAATCACTAGATTTTTCCTTTTTGCTGCTTCCTCCCCAAACCAAGTCACCATTAAAAATATTTAATGCATCCATGGTCTAAATTGAATTCTATCATTTCTTATGCGCGCTACTGATCTCTTCACATCTCCCCTCATCCCTTTTGTCATCCTGTTACTGCCACTCTTCTCCTCTTTGCCTCAAGGCAAGGATTCTTAGGAAAAATAAATGTTAGAATTGAAGAATTTTGTTTCCCTCTTCTTTCCTGCATAGCATTACCAGTTTTTTTCATTCTTCTGAAGGAACAGAGATGTCCTATCTATATCATCTGTTCTTTTTAATTTTTTTTTTATTTTAAAGAGAATAAAAGAATAATTTTAAAAACCATTAGAAACAATACAGAATTTCATAAATCAAGATGACAGGAATTCAACAATGATTGTTATATTGCGTATTGTTGTCTTCAAATTAGTTGTTCAGATTACCCGGGATAAACATGCAAAATTGGTCAAAAAATATTAAGCATTAACTGTTCCTTTCAATAAACCAATAGAAATCAGCAGTATAATTATCTTAGCTATCCTGGGTGTGCATATATATATTTAAATATTTACCCTTTTTTTTTTCCTCCTTTCCCTCATCCGAGTTGTTCTTTCCTTTTGAGCAGTTTCTTTCCCTTTCACAATATATATTGTACCTTTTGGGTTCTTTTTACCCCTTCAGGTTCTGGGAGATACTACGGAGACAATATGATGTTTACACATGCAGTCTGATTTATTTCACTTAGGAGTATGGTCTCTAGTTGCATCCGTTTATCTATGAAAGCCTCAAGCTTATCTTTCTTTATAGCAAACTGGTTTTCCACATGTCAAATACTAAAACTAGATCCATGTCTCTCACCATGCACTAAAGTAAAGTTAAAATGAATCAAAGATCTAAATATTAAAACAGAAATACTGAATCTACCGGAGGAGAAAGTAGGTAGAAATCTTGAAGGCATAGGGGTAGGCAGAGAGTTCATGAACAAAAACCAAACTCTGTTATGCATGCTGAAATCTGTTTTCTTTAGTGATCTTGCGTTCCTTTCAAATATACAAGATAATCAATATCTTGTCTATTTTTCTATTACTCACATTTGGGTCTTTTCATATTCTGTGCTGGTTCTTGTTTTTCAATATGAAAGATGCTTCTACTTTGACATTTAACTTTGGCAAATAGGTTAAATTCAAAACTAAATGCCTTCCTATTTTGCACATTTTTTTCTCGTAATGGGGTTTTATTTTGAAACAGTATTTGTCATTACAGGAGAAGGAAAATTCATCATTTTCAAATTTTTTTGTGTGAAAATAGATTTCCAAGTCTTTAACATATGCCTTCTATTACTGTACCAGTAGAAAAGTGTTTTCAATTTACTTTTTTGATCAAAACCAAACTTGAAAAATATATTGTGCTGCTGTGCCATCTGTAGCGAGCTGTTGTAATTACCCATCTGTTTCAAATTGCTGTTTTGCTAGTACATTCTTGCATTTGGTGTTTTGCATAATTAAGTTCATTAAAGTAACACCCTTGAGTTTTAATATTTAGGGTAATATTTTTTGAACTCTGGCATTCTGGAGATTATAAGTTAGTATGTAGAATTTTGATAGAAACATATTTTATTCTGACTGACTTGTATTAGTAAGAAAAACTATTTTAAAACTAAAAGATCATGAGATAATGTATCATATAACCTCATATTTTAAAAGGATTACATATTTAATGAAAATTAGATTAACTGGAAGTGATTAAGTCATGATTTACATTATGGTCTTTTCCTCATTATGGTTTATACCGGAATTTAGTGAATGTTCATCTGACTTTATAACATTTATTTTTTCCTGCTACTGAGAGTCATTTGCTGCTTGCAGTGTGTATTGTTAAACCTATAACATTTTAACATTCTTCTGATTTAAAATGCATTAGATAATTTGTATAAAATATTCTGCTCTATTTTTATGTTTTATACATTGCAGTGTGTTAGTAAGTATGCAAAATGGTAAACCATTTCTAGGTAAAATTTATTGATTAAGGAATCTGAGACTCTGAAATTGATGTTGAGTGGAGACTTTGTGGTGAATAGAGGACTCTTGGTGGCTTAGTCTGTGAAGTGTGGCAAGTACTGATGCTAAGGCTTCTTACTTCTGCTACTCCACACAGGGTGCTGAGTGACAAAAGAAGCAAGAAATTGGGCCAGAAAAAGACAGGGCTCCATGCAGATCTGGATTCTGTGGGACGTGCTGATGAGTGGCTAGAGTTCACCTTCCAGTACCAATTTATCATTTGATAATTTAAATAATCTATATGAACACTGTTTACATTTTGCTTCATTATTAATCAACTTGTCTTTTCATTATTTTGGTTTCATTCTGCTCCAACCATCTCTTCCCTTGAGAGGGGCTGTGCATCTTTCTCTGGAATATTCTTAGGTACAGAGTGCCATCACTTACTCTGCAGCATGGCCTGTGGAGACCTAGTTTCCATATTGGTGTCATCATTGCCGTGTGTGATGTCAACTTGAATGATTAAGAATTGCCTAGTTGTTGGTAGAGCACAATTCTGGGTGTGTCTGGAGATGACTGACATGTGGGCTGAGAAGGGAAGGCCCAATCTGGATATAGCCCGGATGGAATACAAAGGGAAAGAAAGGGGAAGTCTCTCCTTTTGCTTTTTTGGAAGATCTGGTCTTTGCTGTTACCTTTGGACATTCATCTCCTTTTCCCTTAGACTTTCAGTGCAGACCCTTTGGCTTTCTGCCATGGACTTGTCCCAGACTCCGCAGTGAGCTCCAGGCATTTGACCTTCAACTGGATCCTCCAACTCTTCAGCACATAGAGGACCATTTTGCATTCTTTCATGGCTGATTCCATAAGTAACCATTATAAGACTACTTAGTAATACTCTCTATATATCATATATATATTATACTAAATCTGTTCCTCTAGTGAGCACTGATACAACATAGCTCATACTGCATTTAGTGAAACCTAATTGAACACCTTCTGTCTATTCATGTAATAAATTTTCTTATGAACTCTTCTAGAAAACCTTATATGATTCTTCCAGACTGAAGTTTGCAAGCCACCCCTGTATCATGTACATAATGATATACATAATGATCACATTCATCATAGGGATTTTGTACCTGTACATAATATATTTCGATTCTTTATTCCTTAAACGCTTCTTAACCTCCCCATTTACAAAAGATTAGTTTTCATTTTCCCCTTTTTAGTCTCTCTCTCTTTTTTCCTTTTCTCTTTCTTCCAGAGAAAAGTCTCTGTTCTCAAGGGGCATAATGTGGGAAAATATAGCATGAAGGCCTAAAAAGTAAGACTTGAAAACCAGTGAGGGAAAAAATATTGCGTCTTAGTTACTTTCTCATTGCTGGGACATAATATTAGATGCCACAGCTTAAAGGAGGAGAGATTTAAAATAAACCTCTAAAATTTAGGCTCACATTTGAGTCCATTGTCATCAGGCTCCAAAGAAAATACACCATGGCCAAGGCACAGGTTGGTCGCAGAAGCTCTTTGCTTCCTGGTCATGCAAAGAGCAAGGGAGGGGCCAGAAAGGAAGCTACAGCCTTCCAGCTCACACAGCCTTCCGGTCTGTGACCCGCCTTTCTGTGCAGACTCCACCTCCTAATGGCTAGTTAGCTGTACTACTCCTATAATCCAGTCATCTAAGAACTCTGCCTGTTATTGTGGGGGCTTTGGAGGGACATCTAGAAATAAACCATAACAGTTACCAAGAGGACCATAAGTGCTGTGAGGCTCACACATTTTATTTGAGTGGTTTTTTTTATTTCGGTAGATTTTTTTATTTGGGTAGATGTTTTTATTTCAGTAGATATTATCCATCCATCTTATCCTGCAGAATAGTGTGGTTGTAAAGGGTAGGAAACGAGCAGGTACTTAAAAGCAATAGCATAGGGCTGTAAATGTAGAGTAGTTGGAAGCAAATACCAAAACAGCACTGTTGTTGGCTTGATGTTTTCTAGAATCAAATGAGTACATGTTACATAAGACAAATCACAGGGCAGATGACTATTCCTGCCAACAGCAGCAAGTGGATCTTTGTAAGCTATCATTGCAGAAAGTTCATTCTTGTCACTTCTCCAGCTCTGTCTGGTGAGAAAGTGTAACTGAGGATACCTTAAAATTTTGGAAACAGAATCAATGCTATTTTGATGCAATAACAATTTATCTCATAGGTTTCATGGGTAACTTGTGACCATTCTGTCCAGAGATGTTAATGACAGCAGAAGTATTGATTCTGAGTTATTTTGCTAGCTGAGATTTAGCATCTATATTATTATAACACTATATTGTTACTTCATGATCTTTTAGCAATACTGAATCGTAGTTATCAATATCACCATCTTGTGGATGAGAACACTTAGATTCATAATGTTCAAAAGGCATTTTAATATATCTTTTCTCTAGATATGTCATACTGGCATTCCAATTGGTTAGTCACATCTGCACGCACGTATCCCACCAAGCAATTATTCAGCCAGGGCAGAAGACTGGAACTTTTACAATATAAAATACTGGTATGCTTTATTTTGGAAAGAATGTCACTCCTGTAACAATTCTTTTTTTTTAAAGAGAAAAAATAACAAAGTAACAACAATGAAGACAAAAACAAAACAATATAAAAACAATAAAAAATACAGAATCTCAAAACAAGATGATAGGAATTAACAGTGGTTGTTATATGACCTACTGTTATCTTCAGTGAAGTTGCTCAGATTACCAGATGTAAGAATGCAAGATTGATCAAACAATTCAAGACAATAACAAGTAATAAAACAAACATTAGAAATGATATGGAGCTTCATTAAATAAGATGGTAGAACTTGAGAATGGCTGTTATACTGCATATTGTTGTCTTCAAATTAGTTATTCTAATTACCAAATGCAAGCATGCAAAACTGGTTAAAAGCAAAGAAAAAATAAGCATTAACTGTTCCTTTTGATAAACCAATAGGCATCAGCAATACACTTATTTCAGCTATCCTTGTTTATACATGTGTGTATATATATATATATATATATATATATATATATATTCTGGTTTTTCCTTCAATTTTAAAGAGAAAAATATAAAAAACGAAATAATGAAACAAAGGTGTAGACAAAACAACATAAGAACAATAAAAATGATACAGAATTTCAAAATAAGGTGATAGGAAATCAATAATGGTTATTATCCTGTATACCACTGTCCTCAAAGTAGTTAGTCAGACAACCAGACACAGGCATTCAAGACTGATCAAACAATTATACATGAACTGTTCCTTTCAAGAAACAAAAAGAAACTAGTAGTACAGTTTTCTTAGCTATCTTGTGTATATAAATTTACCTATTTTCCCTTTCCATCTTTCTTTTTCTTTTCCCTCATCCCAGTTGTTCCTTCCCATTTGAGCAGTTTCTTTCAATTTCACAATATCTATTGTACTTTACAGATTTTATTTATTTTTTCAGGTTCTTATACTAGGGAGGCAATATGATGGTTACACATGTGAGTCTGATTTATTTCACTTAGGAGTATGGTCTCAAGTTGCATCCGTTTATGTATAAAAGCCTCTAGTTTATCTTTTTTATAGCTGGTAATACTCCATTGTATAAAAATGCCACATCTTTTTTAATCCATTCCTCATCTTGTCGCAGTTCTTTGAAAGATAATCAAGACTTATTTATTTAGCATTTTAGTATAAGGAATTCTTTCAAAAATTTAAAAGTCACAATGAAAACTGAATTGAAAGTTATTCATAAATGGAATAGGTTCAACACAGAGAAGAAGTCAGGAGCATGAAGAGAAGTGTAAGGTGAGAAATAACAGCCAAGAGAAGAATGAGGCAGTGTGGACTTTGACAACATCAAGTTAGGAAGCAGGATACTGAGTAATTCCAGGACACGGATGGAATTCCATCCTCCTTGCCGGCCTTTCAATCACACAATGTAGACTCCTGACTACAGGTCCAGACAGGTATCATTTTAACTCAGCTTGGGACTGTTAGTCCCTCAACACTTTATAAAGCATAGGAAGTGTGTTCATTTGCATTTGGTCAAGGACATGTGTCAACAATTTACATCTCATTCCTTTCCATTTGACAAAAAGAACAAAAGAAGAAATGATGCATTTTGTTAGAGTATAATCGACATGTTCTGGGAAACTCTGACACTGTCATAAAGCCAGTGCATCCTACATCCTTAGATTAAGGTGGGCAAAGAAAAATATGTTTTTATATGGAATTTCACATTCAAGCTGAAAGCTTGGAAAGGTCAACTCATTAAGTCCAAAGATTTCATTTTTGAGAAAGAAAGCTTTATAGAAGTTGTAATCTGCATCCCATAAAATGTACCAATTTTAAATACGCAGTTTAGTATTTAGTAAAATTACTGCGTTGTTAATTAAATATTAATGTAGCATTAATATTTGATGAGTTGTTCACTATAATCCAGTTTTAGTACCGGAGTACCACTTCAGTGGGATCCCTGGGGTCCTTTTAAATTTAATCCTTCTTCCCACTCCCAGCCTCAGGCAACTACTAAGGTGCTTTAGGTCTTTACAGACTCCCTAAAACAAGAAAAACAAGTTGATTCAGAGAAGAACAAGTTGATTCAGAGAGTTCTTAGGTTTGGCTTTGCTGTCTCTGGCCTCAAAGGCAGGGTAATGTTGTTAAATATGAGCTCAGGTCCTTTAGTCCGAATTCTGTAAGTCCTTTGATCTTGAATGTTAGTAGAGGACCGTGGCCTTGGCGGTGGGGGAAACAGCACCTACTCCAAATTCTCTTCCAAATCTGAAAGAATTGAAAAATTGCTTAAAAAGTACTTCGAGATTTTTTTTAACCCTTTTCTGGCAATCTCAACTGGGAAGGTTGCTTCCACTGAAGTGTAAGTGGACTGGTTCCACATACGATAGCTTCCATTGAAGGGTATTTGTAGGGTAGCTACAGGCTGGAGATGTGTATCCTCAAACTCTGAAAATATGTGTTTTCCACACAAACTTACTTGTAATCTCTGGGTGCCTGTCATGAATTTTTCCTTAGGGTCCATGAGTTTTTCTTATGAAGGAAATCCATTCCCTATGTCCTGTTCTTTGTTTTCCATTCCAAATATACCCCATAACATCCGTTCCACTCTCACTTAAGTCAAACTCAAGACTACCATTTAAAATGCTCAAGAATGGTTCTCTGCCTGAAGCATTCTGTTTTTTTCTCACTCATCCATTGAAAAATGTGTTGCCTTAGGGGCTGGGGATTTAGCTCAGCGGCAAAGCGCCTTCCTGGCAAGCGCAAGGTCGTGAGTTCGGTTCCCGGTACCGGAGAAAAACCAAAAA
>NW_004955440.1:4256997-4300374 GCF_000276665.1 Chinchilla lanigera
AAAAATGTGTTGCCTTGAGAGTTGTTCTTAGAGATAAACAGTTGGGAATAAGAAAAATTGTCTCTATTCTCCAAAAGTTTGCATTTAATAGAGGGAGAGAAGTAATAAGCTGGTAAGTAGGGTAAGTTCAGGCAGAAGTGAATGATGCAGGAAATTAAAAGAGGGTGGTTGGGACACAGATGATTGCTGGGGATCACATAGATGAGGGACCAGGAGAAAGCCTCTAGGAGGAGGTGCATGTTTCTGCTGAGGGAATGTCACATGAGGGAGCCAGACCTGTGAAGACGTGCTAGACAGGTATTGCAAGAGGATGGTACGGCAAGTACCAAGACAAGAGAAACTGTACATGAGCTTGGTGTGTTTGAAGGACCAAAGCAAAGTCAGGTGGCTGCATTTTAGGAAGCAAGAGAGTGCACCCAGATAAAGTGAGAAGGGCTGGAACCCAAGGAAGTATGCTTGGAATTTATTTTATGTATAATAGACGCAGAGGAGCGGGGTAGGCATTTCATTCCGATGTTTCTAAGGGGTGGGTGTGCAGTTATAGGTATTACGGGAAGAAGCTGTGAGATCCATTGGGAGATGATAATGATAGTGCCTAGCACTGGAGATCTAGTGCATTCTGGTGCTTTCAAACGTGTTCATAACTTGATACTTTCTGCCTTCATTCTTTGTGCCTTTATACTTTTATTGACAGGTTTTCAGTGTCCTTTCCTTTTTGTGTGTTAGTCTCCATTGAATTGGCTAACCGAAGGTGATGATGACTTGAGTTAGGAGTTCTTAGAGATAGATGATATACTGCAGTCCCCGCACTTTAGAATTGAGGCATCTGAGTTGGGGAAATTAGTGACATTTCTGAACTTATATGTCTAGTTAATGGCAGAGCTGGTAGTGAAATTCAGAATTTCAGGAGTCTCAACAGTCATACTTTCTACTCATTTCCTTCCTGCTTTACAGCCTCATAAAATCTTTTTTTTTTCTTTCTGAAGTGTAAGGGGCACATATCCTGTCAGATAGATTGGTCACTGGGCAGAGAGGTCTGACTAATAGGACAAGATAGTGGAGTAGATCACTCTGTCAGCCCAAGGTGATCACAAATGCTTGCACTAGGGTGGCGGAGTCGGGAAGTAGACAGGACTTTAAAAGGTCAAAGCAGTGAAGACAGCAGATGGACAGAACTATAGGAGGGAGACGCCAGGCGGGGAGCAGATGAACCTGGGACCGTCTGAGGACATTACAGGACAGTCAGCAGATGGGCTGTGCCGGAACATGAGGGGAGCAACACTGTCATTGACACTAATTACTCGTGATGGAGGTACTTTGCAAAACATGGGGGAAAATAGCCTTATTTCATGAGACATTTACTGTGACGGTGGACAAGTTTGCAACAGCTTCCTACATTAAATACACTAAATTGATTAACCAGGGAAATGTTTGCAGTGTCCTCTTCTGCTTCTCTGATACCATTTTTTGCAACGGAGGTACCAGCAAGGACATGCCACAGTGCCGGGTACATGGCATTTCTTCTGAGCGCTGAGCATTTTCACAAATTGAAACTCACTTTTAGAGTAGAATAGTCAGAAGCAAAATCATGTGTAACATGGTGGATGAGGTGATTTGGAAGCACAAATCAACAGGTAAATCAGGAAAATGAAATACGGGAAAGACATTCGCTCTGTCGCCTAGTCTCTGCTAGTACAATTGAATCTCTTAAAAAAAAAACAACAAACCGAAAAGATGGTTCAATAAAAAGGGCTTGAAAAAACTGAAGGTCAACAGAAGGTTAATTCAGTTTATTTCATTAGGAAGTATTAGGTGTATAGTTTAGCATTTCAACATAATGGATTTTTTTTGATGGTAACTGTGTGATGGGCTTCAGTGATGCAAAAATGAGCAAGACAGGATCCCAAATCACAAACAGCTCACCATTTAAGATGAGAGAGCCCATAGAGAAACGATTCTAGCAAAGCTGCTGCTGTGAAGGGAGGTAAGAAATACTTCGGTCACATGATCAATAAGCTTGTGTGATAACAATGTAAGAAATTCAAAATTAAGTAGTCAGTATGGCTAGAGAAAGCTGTTTTGGGTACATGATTTTGCAAAAACACAATAACCCTGTCCCTTGGTTATCTCTGTGATGGTGAAACTCATTGACATACTGCGTTGGGCACTGAGGAGAGGACCATCTTCTCTCTTGGTTTCTGCACTTGTTTCTTCACTCCAGAGTAGGAAAGATCCTCAGTGGTTGCTGGGTGATTCCCGATTCATTTGAGTCACTTATAAATGAGTAAGTTGAAGGCAGAGCATCAACTTAATTGTGAGTTGTTTCATTTGCAGTTCATTTAAAGGCACCAAAGATGAGGGATTTTACCTAGCCTTATTGTTTGCATTCTGTCCTTATAGTCAGTTCTTTCATTCCATTAATTTTTCTTCTCCTTTGTCCTTTCCTTCAAACTGTCTTATTTCCTCACTACTGCCCCAAGGCCAAATTAAATTTGTCAAGAGTATTTTGTAACTCAGTTCATAAACCTTGAATGTCAAACTATAGTTGTTTGTTTTTCACAATTGATAGAAGCTCGTCTGGCCCTAAACTAGGGTTTCTTATTGGGTTTCTGCCTTCCCCATTAGTCACTTTGCCATAATGAACATTAGGGACCTCTTCGCCAGTTAGATAAGCTACAAAGTCACATTCGTGAAAACAAATTAAAATGTTATCCTTACTGTCTCTCTCCCCCAACACACCAATATATAATTTTATTTCAGACTTGGAAGAAATAATTTAGTTGATTGATATGGCAATAAAGTGCCGTTTCAGATCAAGCAAGATAAAGAGCTTGACTAAACTCTTTGTTTCACAATAATCTTTCCTCTCAACTTACCAAGACTTTACTGAAATGATTAGACTATGGTATGGAAAGTTCGTTCTCTTTGAAAAACTTGTACTGGTTGAAGATGTTTGTATCCTAAAGTATTGCTTTGGTTTTGTGAAAATTACAGGTACCAGTTTAATGTTTTTTCATGGTAGGTCTTGCTCTTTCAGTGTACGTATGTCTCATGTGATTTGTCCCAGCAGCAGGTTTGAAGACCAGCTTGAATGTAAGAACTTTTCTGAGGAGAGCAGAAAGAACCGAAAGGAAGTGGAGAAGCAATACAGGGAGGAGAGAGCAGCTCGTAAAGGATGAACTGTTGGATCTGCATTACAGTAGGCACCTGGACATTGATCCAGAGGGCAGAGTCTAGGAAACAGGGCAGAATATACAACGGGGCTGTGATGGAGGCAGACAGTTGCAGTTCTTAAGGCATTGCCTGAGAACTACTCTGTGGCTGGGGCTGTTAACTCCTCATCACTTCTGGCCTTTTATAATAGCATATCCTGGTCACTCAGCTTTCCATCCAAGGACCATTGGTTAACTATTGACAGTTGTAAGTCCGCCTGATACCAGCATGTAGAACTGTCTCAAGAATATGAGCAGAACATTGACAATGTCTGCCCAATATCTACATTAAACTGTAGGTGATCTGAAGAACTGCGGATCAGCAAGAACGAGGTTAAATTTTAAAATCATTGTGCTCTTTTTTGTCTATTAGATCCATGTTTTCCCTTAATCAGCAGCCTAATCAAAAGATTTTAGTTCCTTCCTCTTACTCCTCACACTCTTGCCTGGGAAACAGACAATCAGATAGTGGGCAAAATGAAGAGAACCAGAGCTGCCTGAATGATTCATAAACTGGAGAAGCAGACCATGAATAATCAAGGGCTGTCAGTGCAGGCTTCTGCAACCAAGAGAGTTCCTTGGATATTTCAGATGTATATGAGAACAAATCATCCTGCGCTTGTTTCACTGTCATTGTTAATGTCATACATTTGTAGGCCTCTCCATTTGAATATGACATGTTTAGGCAGTATGAAAAGCAAGGCGAACCAGTACATTCCTTTCTCTCTGTCATCTAAATTCCTAAACAGGCAAGTAAATGGACATAAAAGAATAGTCCAGTCCAGCTGGTGGTGCACACCATCATCTTAGCACTAGGGAGGCTGTGGACTGAAAGTTTCAGGCCGGCCTGGAGCACACAGAAAGCCTCTGTCTGCAAACCAAAAAAAGTATAATTGCACAAAATGAAACCCCCCCAAAGGGCTTTGAAAGCAGAGTGAAGGAGAAATCAAGTCAGGAATATAATAGTGAGTGGTACAGGCTTTAGGAAAACAGAGTTTGTTCTCGGTCCAAAGCAGAAAGGCTTCCATATGCAAAGGCTGGGCCAGTGGTTATGGATCAAACCTTCCACAATAGGCATATGGATTTTTTTTATGTGATAAAAGTATTAAAGAAGTAACTGTGTAAACATGTGCACATTTAAAAATTGTGGGGCTCAAACTTCAAGTCAAATAAAACACATTTTCTGACTCCATATGGCTATTTGCATACAGGCCAAGTTTGGCTTGAGATTTCTGACACCTAGATATTGCTATAGTTTGGATAATTGTCCTCCAAAGCTCATGTGTAGAAGGCTTATTCCCTACCTTGACACTGGGAGAGAGTGGAAACCTTAAAGAGATGAGACCTACTGGGACATGTTCTGTTCATCAGGCACCTCGAGGTGGATATTGAGACACGAGCCAGTCTTCTTTCTCTCTTTGCTTCCTGAGCGCTAAGAAGAGCAGTTCTGCTCTTCTCTGAGCTCTGTGCCTTGATGTGCTGCCTTGCCATAGGCCCAAAAGCAATGGGGTCAACTGACATGGACTGAAATCTGCCAAACTGGACTAAAATACACTTAGGTATTTTGTTACAGTAACAGAAAATTGATTAGTCTGGAGATCAATGAACACCAGGTGACTTTCATCACCAAAGTGAGGGTTGTATGTATGCATATGTCTCTGTGTGTGTGTGTCTGAGACAGAGAGAGATGGGATGTGGGGAGAGAATCAACTGATTTGCTTGTGTTATCTGCATGCACATGCATTTGTATATGAGAATATATGTGTAAACATGCATGCATATAGAAAACAATGTGATTCGTATATTTTTAGGTAAGTTGGGAGAATAGCAGAGGTAACTATTTTCTGTATACCTCTACCGTTTTGATTGTATTCTCACTTCAGGGCCAACTTAGCTGTTGCTGCATCACACTCTCTTCCTTTTTAAAAGTGCATGTTTACAGTGCATAATGGTTACATTTCTTGTGGGGATTTAGTACATGTACATAGCACATCTTAATTCTTTTTCCATCCCCTGCCCTACCCTTCCCTCCTCACCCCTCCATCTCTCCTTCCCACTTGAGAAACACCTGTCTCCCTAATATTTATGTTTTATTTTGCTCTTTGTTTTAACTTCATAGTTAAGAGTGGTGATGTCAGTGCAAACTCTGACAGGACAGATAACTAGAGATGGAGAAGGATATTAGTGTGCAGATGTTGCATCTGATGTACCATCAAATCTGAAAGAGCTAAGATGATGAGGAAGGACTGGAATAAAGGATCATAAAGCTGAGGCTGACAGAGTCAGGGCTGAGCAAACCTGCCTCCTTGAGACATGGGGAAAGTCATAACACTTCTTACCTCTTCTGTGAGCTCACACTTGTCTTTTGCTTTTTTTCTATTCTACTGATTCTTCTGATAAACACCTATCAATACTGGAGGCACAATTTTTCCTATACTTAAAACAAGAATTATATGAGAAAAAATTATTTGTCATGTTTTCATAAAAAATCTCTCTTAGACTTCACCTCTGAAAGACAGGTAGTTCTCACCTATTTTAATCCTTCCTATTTAGAAAAAAATGAGAACAATTTATTGAGACTAGAATTCTACATGCCAAATGACCCATTTTCCCTGGGTTATTTGTTTTAATGCTAGGACTTATTTGTAGAGGGATAGAATGGGGCTAGAGAACAGGTCATGGTTAAGGTCAGAGTAAATAGCAGGATGTTCTACAGAGGAATATGTTTCAAATCTCTCCCTTGGATCCACTAATTCTTTTCCCTAAGGATTTAAGAGATCCTCTTGGTATTTTTTCTTTATGTCACATGGAATTTTGTGTTCCTGAATAGCAGTATATAGAAACATGATAGTGTAATTTGCAGTTGTGCTAATTTTTTAGGTATTAATACTATGTGTGTTGACACCTCTGCAGAGATGCTGCTGAAGCATTAATTTCTGTTTTCCCTGATCTGTGTGCAAAAAAACTTAGCAGACTGAAGATGTTACTTTGCAATTCTATGAGTAGTTGGAAAAAATATATAAACATTTTAATTTACTAAAAAATGAAGTTAGACTGTCTTTTTAACATGTGAATGTAAATTGATGCTTCAAATAATATCAATCAATATTCATTTGGTATCATTGGAAAGTGTTTTATAAGCCGTAACACATGTGTTTCACAAATGTATAGAAGTGTAAATGTGTGTTTGTGAGAGCTATCTTGTAATAGAGCTAGCCTGTAATATGTAATTCATATATATTGCTAATGAAATATATTCTCTGTGATGTTAACCTGAATTGGAAAGTCTTATATTTAAACTTACATGGACTAGACCAGTAGGGGAACAGTGTTACATGTTTTTTTAAAATATATTTTTTAAACAGTGATGGGAATTACTTTTTCCTTCATATGTGCTATTGAAATCTAGAACACTATTTTACTTACTATTTATTCTTCAAAACAGGTACAGTATAATCAATGTCTCTTTGAATGTAGGAGTCTTCCAGCCCTCATGAATCCCGCTGTCAACAAGGATTATTATGAAGTTGAGGAGTAAACAGATTATGCTGACTGCTTATCAAACTAGGATATATTCTAGTGTCGTCGACCTCTCTGCCTTTTTTTCTATTTCTTCATATCTGCCATTTCCTTTGTTTATTGGAAATCTTCACAAAATTGCTTTATTGACACATTTACTTTATTCTTCAAAATTATGATGTAAGTAAAAGACAAAAGCAACAGGCTTGAGAGAGTTATTTAACTGGGGCTTAAAGCATCAGTGATACCACTTACATGGTTGGTTTTTGTAGGCCTGTTGTCATATCCTTGAATCAATGAATATGTATATAGTATTAAACCAAATGTATTTTTAAAAAGATTACCTTCACCCACTGATGTTCAGCTTGAACCATTTTGTACAATGGAGGCTGATACAGAGGTGATACCAGAGAATGGAATAGGATGTGACCAAGGCCCATGGTTCCAGCGAGAGGAGTAGAGATGAAAGACACCAAGGAGGTAGAAGGGAGCCATCTGACTGTTGCATCCTAGTTTCCTCCCTTTAGTCTCAGCAAAGTAGAAATGCTCAGTCATAGAGAAGACAGGAGTTAAGCTGATGTGATTGCTTTATGTCACAGAAGTGTTTCACAAGTTTCCTTGAGACGATAGGGGATAGAAGATGAAGCTGAAATCAAAGCATGGAACTGCATAGGCCACTTTAACCATTCTGCTACAGGGAGCTAAACCTAAGCCAGTGTCAAGCAGGAGGGCAAGGCTGAGACCCAAGGCATTCTTGTTCCAGTGAGGGCTGAGGTAGGGCAGAATCAGCCAGGGAAAATAAGCTAGCCTGGACCAACAGAAAAACCCAGATATTTACCAGTCACAACTGGCAGACAACAGTACAACTTTCTGAGGACAACATTAGCCAACTAAAGACACTGAGCAAGACGTCGCTACAGCCAAGGATGCTGGCCTTAGTCAGCATGGCATCACCTTGGCTTCGTGCTGCTCCTAAAAAGGCACATTTGCAAGAAACATTAGAAACTCTGAAATTATACAATTTTATCCTTAAGAGACTGAGTTTACCTTCTAAAATAACCTTTTAGATGGAAAGAGAACAAAAGGCCAAAGATAAACAGACAAATTCACCTCAATTAACATATTTGTTTGGGGCTGGGGATTTAACCCAGTGACACAGTGCCTGCTTGGCAAGCGCGAGGTCCTGAGTTGGATTCCCCATACCGAAAACAAACAAACAAACAAAAAACCAAAAACAAAACAAATTTGGTATAGGAATGTGTTTTTCTGTACATTTGAATGTGACGTGTATAAGTTTCAACCTGTGACTCACACTAAAATAGATAAGAATGCCTGTTGTGTTTCTCCTTATCAGTTTAAAGAGTGGAGAGGTCACTCTTAATGACAGAGGCTAGAGATCTTCATGAAGATTTACTAAAGAATCAGTCTGTAATCTAAAGCTTCACAGCATCAGGTATGTGGAATGTTGGACTTGGAAAACACTCCTTTTAGAGAGAGTGAAAGTCTTGTGAGGAGGAGACCAGAAAGTGACCTCCTAGCACAGATGTGTGCCTTTGCTTTCATTTTTATAGTATTGTGCTCCTTCAAGAAACCTCTTGTTAGTAATTCCTTTCAGATCTCAGTTCTAAAATTCTGAGTGTCATGTTTTGTTTGAAATGTGGCAAGGCTGCTGGGGAGAAACAAACCCTTCTTCCTTGTTGGTAGGAGTGCAAAATGATCCAACCACTACGCAACTCAGTATGGAGATTCTGCAAAAACTAAAAATACAAATTCCATTTGACCCAGCTATTCCCTTTCTAGATATCATCCCCAAAAGCATTAAAGATGTTATACCACAGTGATGTATGCATACCTGTGGTTATAGCAGCGCAGTTCATAGGGCTCAGTCTTGGAAACAGCCCGTATGTCGTCCATCAACAGATGAATGAATAAAGAAAATTATTTATATATGGCTGTGCCATAAAGAAGGATAAACTTGAGTGATTTGTAGGAAAATGGATGCATCTTGAGATATTAATGTTTTTTTTTTCTCTCTCTCTTTTTTTTTTTTTTTTTTTGGTTTTTTTCCTGTACCAGGAATCAGACTCACGACCTTGTGCTTGCCAGGCATGCACTGTGCCGCTGAGCTAAATCCCCAGCCCCTTAATGTTAATTGAAGCAAATCAGAAACATGATCTTAAATACTGCATGGTTTCTCTTACATTGAAAGCTTTATATATTAACAAAGTATGAAATAAAAAATGCAGATAATAGGGAAAACATGAGAGAGAAAAAATAGTTATTGTAATCCAACATGGGCAAAAGTGTACCTTGATTTAGTATAATTGTCTCATGTATTTTATATTTTTTCCTATTAGTTTGGTTGTTAATCTATATGTTGGTAATTAACTTTCTAAGGACTTGAAAGATAAATGAATTGTATGCTTGCAAAATAAACGAGGTTGAGGGAAGGGGAAGTAAAAAAGAGAAAAACAGGAAATGGTATGTGTTACGAACATATACCAGTGCCCTACAAGGAATGTAATCATTATGTATTACAAATATGTACTAATAAAAATTAAAATGTAGAATTTTATTTGAAGAAGCAGAAACATAAGCCTGAGAAGGTTAAATATACCCTGGGTGATGGGTAGGATAAGTAAGTAATGGCATCCATTTTATCATCGTCTGCTCCCTGAAATCCACACGTTTCTATGCCTCCCTTCTTCCCTCTCCCCTCCTTCTCGTCCCCCACCTCCCTCCCTCTGACCTACACTTGCTTTCCTTTCATTAAAGTGTTAAGAATGAGTAAAGATCCTGTTCAATAATTACCTCCTTGTCGAAGTCCTAGCCAAGAACTTCTACTCTTCCTTCTGGCTAATACCTGTATTTTTATGTTTTCTATGTAGGGACTAATTATATTTTTCTTCCAAAGTTCTCACCAGTTTAATGAAAGTTTATTGTATCCTTACAAGATTATAAACCCTTGAAGACAGCAGCCACGGCATGTAGTCTTACCCTACTCTTCTGGGCACAAAGGAGAGAGCTAGTACTTGACAACTGAAATAAAAGCCATACAACTATCCCTCATAAAAAGAACATTCTTGAAAATTCTTGGGTGATCATTTTAATTAGCTCTATTAAGTCATGGATTCCTTTACACTCAATAAAAGACAGAACCTGGTAATCTTGTATACTGCCTGGATATAAAAGGAAAGCTAAGAAAATTTGCAATTAAAATAGTGCAAAATGATAGATTTGAGTCAGAAACTTGTTTGCCAAATAGTGATTTGTCTTATCTTTGTGCATCATTGTGAACCAGGCTGAACTCAACCTAGAAATACTGAAAAATTATGTCAGCAGGTGAGGGATTAGTGAGTTCCCCGAATCTGAAAGTCTCTTCCTCTGTCCTTCTAGTATATGATTTTGGCATCTGTCTCACCAGCAAACTGCTGTGAATCTGTAGCATTGTGAGGTAAAACTCACAATATTCAAGAAATATGAGCATACTGTTTAGATTACATAGTTTAAATATTGCACCTCTCTCTTAATGTCTGAGTAAAGCCCAGCTGGAATGTAATTTTGGTACAGTGAAAGCTGTATGCCAATTTGTATTTTTCAAGTTTTACTTCAGGGCTGTCAAGAGAATCCATCCTGTGCTAACATTTTCAATTTGGCACTTTCTAGAAATGGATGGAGAGTAGTTGGAGTTGCAGACCTAACTGTGTGCAGTATTCCAGACCTGTTAGGTGGATTCCAATTCCAGTGGAGAAATTTCATTAGACAGTTATATGTTAAGAAAAATAGCATTCATTATGTTTTCATAAATTACAGTCACACTGACTAACTGAAGATATGGCCTACCAGTTTTTCTCTGGGAAGGTTAAAGTATTTCATAAAGCTGATGGAACAAACTCTTGGAATTCGAATATAATGGGCAAGAGAGAGAAATACAGCTGCTATTATGCTCTGAAACTTGCAAAGTGGCAACATTCACGAAATCTTCCCTCCTCTTTTGCCTAGGTTGATACAACCACCCTTGTTTAATGTTTTAAAATTTAAGTGGACTGTAAAGGGAATTTGGTTATGTGGTCTGCAAACTGTGGATTTCTTATCACTCGGACTTTACCTGGTGCGCTGATATTATAGAACCTGCAGTGACTTGGAAAGTCTTTTAATATTTAATCTCATTAAGAGACCACATACTTTAATATGCATCATAATTATGGCTGTGTGGCTATCTTTAACGTTTAAGAAAAAAGACTGGTCCTTTGGGGTTGTATTATTAACACTGTTATTATGTTCCTAGTGTACTCATGAAACTGTTTGGTAATGCAACCATAATTTATTTTTATTTTATATTTTGGAAGCATTGTTATGGGTTAATTGGCTCTATATTTTACAAGTTTGCATCGCTAATACAATAAAAATCTGTTTATATTGTTCTTTTGGGATTCTGATTGCATTAAGGAATGATTAGTCCTAATTAAGTTCTCTAGTCTGTACTAATTGCAATCAAATAAGGTTTACATAAAAATGTGAAATTATGCTGAAGCAAATGCATTTTTGATCATTAATTAGAGAACCACCACGCATACCTTTGCAGATGCTATTTTATTTTTTATTTTTAGTTACTGGAAAGATGACCTCACCAATATGCCCTCACTTTTGGAAAGAGAGCCTCCCCCTACTGTAACAGAAGCCATCTAGTTAATTATAGATTTGAATGATGTTTCCTTTATTCCTCCTGAGAACTAAAGTGTCCTCAGCTGTTCCACATCTACCCTCCAGGTAGTAATATTGTGTTTACATTATAGAGTCAAAACAAGAGGCTGAAGGTTTTAAGAGCGCGTGTTCTATTATATTGCCTCATTTAACTTTTATGCACTGCAATCCTTTTCACGTTTTACATGCTGCCGATTTGTTTTTAATGCTGTGGATTCATTTGGACTTTGCTTGTGTGAAGTGATAATGGTATTTCTGTCTGTACTTTCTGGGGTAGTGATGACTGATGGAAAGTATCATTTTGCCCTCAGAGCCTGGTTGTTTACCACGATGGTAAAGTAGGAGTGCTGCGTTTCATGTATAGAAAGGATAAATAGGTTTGGATCACAGTTTCAGGCTACCTGCATCTTTTTCTGCCCTCTCATAGGAAACACTAAATGAGAGAGTGCCTTTAAAACAGCGTGGTTCCTGGCACACAGAAAGGGGTCAATAAATGTTCGCTAGGATAATAATTACTGTTAGGATTGCATTGCATTCAATACTGCTAGAGGGCCAATTTCAGATGAGTTAGTTGGTTCTAAGCATCAGAGGAAAAGAATATTCCATCAGAATTATCCAATTCCATCAGAATATTCCATCAGAATTTCATTTCCTGTTTTATTTTTACCCTGTGTGGAGAAGCTTTGAGTATGGCAACTAAAACACTTGCAGAAGCCAAGTTGTCCTTGAAATGTCCATTTTAATGTAGCACTAAGGCTCCAACTCATAATACTGAAATCTGACCATTCATTTAAGTTTAACCTCAACCCTTTGCCTAAACTACCTACTCACTGGTTTTCTTACAAACACGTACTTTTCTTTATTTATCAGTCCAAAAACTATTTTTCTCTGTACTTTTCTGAATTTTAATTGTTCTTCACCCCTTTTTGTTTTTTGCTTGATCTTCAGATATCCCCTCATCGTTTCATTACTCTATATTTTTAGTTGGTGTGCTTTCCTGGATTATTTCTCTTTGGGTGAATCCACCGTGAAGCAAGTGAGCATGGATGTTGGCCTTCACATGGCCGTGTTGTTTCTAGCTCTGGAATTTTGTAAATACTTGCTTTGCTTGAACTTTTTATTTTCTTTGACAGTTTCTCAATAATCAATTCATCTCTCCTTCATTTGAGTTCTGACTCAGAATTATTTTCTAATCTTTTACTTCTCGACTATGGTGTATGCCTGACAGAACTGATAAATAGTGAGCTTGAACGATAGGACCCTCTAAATATCACTGAGATCATATAATAGACTTCCCTATGTTACAGGTGAGGAAACTGAGGTCCACTGTGGTCACCTGAGCTGCCCAAGATTAAGAGGCCTTCCAGTTGTTGAACCGGGGACTGGGACATTATGACTCAAAACCGCATGCTGTTTCCCTTGCTCCTTTTTCTAGCGGTATGGAAAATTACATGTAAGCTTTGGGATATTATGAGTTTTATAAAAGTTTCTCCATGGATGTACCTTCCCCCACATGTCCTTTTATAAGATCTTATAAAGTTGGATCTTTCTGCTTGGCTTTTATACCTTCCATCGTCTTCCATAATGTCTTCCATAAGTTGGATTCTCAATAGGGTTCACTAAATTTCACTAAATATCATTATCTATCACTCTAGCATTTTTATTTTGTTTTTGTCTTATTATGTATATATTTGATTCTGTACCATTGTTTCAATTTTCTTTTTCTCCCCTTTTGCTTATCCTACTTTACTTCCCATTATTTTCTTTATCACAATAATTTTTTATTTTATATTCAGATTTTTTGTCTTATGTTCCTCATTTGGTATGGGCAAGATGAATTCTAACTCTTATTCTTAAGGGTTAAGTCTTGTGAAATAAACTGATAATAGGTTGATTAACAAGAGAATTGGTGTACACATATGTTAATGTGTGCATTTGCACAGGGACCATCCAAAATGTGAAATTTGAAGAAAGGTCATACGGTTAAAGCTTAAATATGTTCTCCACAAGGAAGAGGGAAATGGGGAGTTGGGTTGCTGTAAGCAATTTTGGAGGGGTAGTAAATGTATCTTAGGAGAAATAAATGGACGAATAGATAGTCACCTGGAACAAGTTCTTCTAATGATGTCACAGAAAGGTAAGGGATGGAACTGAATTAGGTACAGAAGCTGCTTGATAATGAGTATAAAAAACCTTAGATGTCAGTCCTTCAAAAGTAGATTTAGTACAAATAGGTTAAAGACCTTTTAGGTTTATTTCCTAGAAGTTAATCCTTCATTGTCTTTTGGAAGGACTACTTTCAGTTAGATAAGAGAACTTTAGAAAAAGCCCCTCCTTGTGCCTGACAGGTGTTTATGTGGGGGCGGGGCAAGGGAAGTCAGAGAGATCATGATTTAGAGGCTGGTTCAAAAACATCCACATTTCTTTAATTAAAACCAAAATATTTATTTTGTGGGTATAATGTTTGTAGTGCATAGTGATTACATTCCTTGTGGAGAGTTTGCACTTGTACAAAACATAAATTTTTCACCCCATCCTCAATTCCTTCCCTCTAATTAGCATGCCTGAGTGCCATACTTGGGGTATCATTTTTTGAGCTTCAACTGTATATTAGCTAGATTTCTAATACAAAAATGCTTGTTGTTTAATAATTCTCTTACTGGGTAGGAAGAAAAAATTCAATACAATGGATGCTGGTGCTGCTGAAATCATTGGGCCTTATTTATATAGTGTCTGAGGGGCTGGGGATTTAGCTCAGTGGCACAGCACCTGCCTGGCAAGTCCAAGGTCGTGAGTTTGATTCCTGGTACCGGAAAAACAAAACAAAACAAAACAAAACAAAATATAATGTCTGAATAATTAAACCATCTTATCCTACCATAAGTGTTTCATTCAGTTACCTACCATTACATCATGAACTTTTCAAAAGTTCAACACTTGTCTTAGTTACTTTCCTCATTGCTGGGACAAATACCTGAAATGCCACAATGTTAAGGAGGGAAAATTTATATTGGCTTATATTTTAGAAGTTTTAGTTTGCTTCAAGACAGTAAGGTATGGTGGGAGGGCCTGGGTGGTAGAAAATAGCTCACCTCATGGTGAACAGGAAGCAGACAGGAAAGAGGAGCTGGGAAGGCAGATGTACCCTTTCAGGTTACACCCACAGTGCCCCACCATTTCCAAACAGACCCTAGCTCCTAACAAATCAGTTATAATGTCCAATAACCCATTCACCTTCTAAGCACATGGGATTCTGCAGTCCATTTTATATCAACACTATAGCCACACTTCACTGGGGAACCTGTTTATTGGTTTGTAAGTCAGTTGGCAACTATATGGTGATCTGTGTTGTAGGATGAGACTAGATACTCTTTTCCTGTGATAATGGGTGATGGAACAGGGAGACTCATAATTTGCTTTTAAAAATGCATAACAATTGTGCAAGAGCAAATTTTGATTGTTTCAGAAGTGTGCTTATTTTGAACAATCTTGGAACAAGTTTGAAAGGAAAATGGGAGAACAATCCAGGAATAAGAAAAGGCAAGATTAACTGTTCAATGGAGTAAATGAGCATGCTAATATCTTCCTGTATTTAACAGAAATTAGAGAGAAAACTTTAGAGATGAGCTGTGTGCAACAATGGAAGATTTGCCCAAATTCTTGAAGTCAGTGACCAAAAATACCCCACTTGTAATAAAGCCAAAATACAAATAGTTGCAGCAGTTGAGATGCAACATCTTTGAATGAAATAGTCTTTTCCTTTGCAAGGACTATCATCTGTGACTACCACATGAATATCTTAAAATACGTTCTCCTGATGATCTTTTTCACCTAAATAGACCCTTTCTAAGTACTAACCAGGTACCTACTCTGTTTTAGTACTACCTTTGGATTGCTAGTTGATCGGTCATCATAGCTAATTCTGAGGGAACAGTATAGTCTGTGTCTTACAGGTAAAGGAAAAAGGAGTCGCAAAGCATTGAAATAAAATGCCCATAGTTAAACAGTGTCAAACCCGCCATTTATCTGACTTCCCATAAAATTTTATGTAATATTACTTCTTTTTTTTATTTTAAAGAGAAAAAATAATCTAACAACACCAATGAAGACAAAAACAAAAATGACTCAAAAACAACAAAAATGATATATGACCTCAAAACAAATGATAAGAATTAATAGTGGTTGCTGCATTACATACTGTTATCTCCAACAAAGTTGTTCAGTCCACCAGACATAAGAATGTAAGATTCATCAAAGAAAGACAATAATAAGTAATGAAAAAAAAATTGGAAATGATACAGAGCTTCACCATAGAAGATGACTTCTTTGTGCTAAAAATATTTGGACTTCATGAATTCTAATCACAAAACCTGATTGTATTGGTTAGCTTTATCATTGCTGGGACAAGGTACCCAACACTTGTAATGTGGAAGAGGCAAGGTTTATTTTAGCTTGATTTCAGAGGTTCCAGTTTATGGTCAGCTGGTTCTCAAGATAGAAACACTATGGAGGGAAACCAGAGTGGAACAAAGTTTCACGGTACCTGGGAAGCAAAGCACAGCATGGGGACCTGAAGAAAAGGTGCAGGCACCTGTTATAGTGCCCTAGGTCATGTTCCCACCCATATGTAATCAGTGTTCTTTACTAATTTCTCCTAGCTTTCTCTATAGCCATTCAAGACTGTCATACCTGCACTGTCTCGTGTTCTTTCTTTGATAGCTTAGTGATGCCCTTCACCATGCATCTCACCACTGTCTCCTGGAAAGTAAAAAAATCCTAAGACGTAGTTATAATACTTCCTCAATTTCTGTCTGGTGAAAAGATAGTGTTTCTGAGAAAATCATTGTTAATTTCCTAATTATACATGAGTCAGAATTATTAATTATTCATCAAGCAAAAAAAGTATGATAAGAATTCATGTTTTGTAAAATGAGAATATGCATTCATACATGCATACACCATTCATAGGCCCTTCATGCTGGCCTTTCCCCACCTTAATTTTCCTTCCTCTGATCCAGTCCGCATTCCTGTACATACATCCAGACACATAGACACAGTCACACACACAAATTTATCATTGCAGGAAAACACTACAAGGTTGGGTGGCTATGGATTTTTATTCTACAAATCACAGCCAAATATCTGACTAAAAGCTTTTGTTTCCTTGTGAATATTTACTTAACCGTAAATATAGTATAGTTTTAATTTTCCTAATTTTCTTAGTATAGTCTTAATTTTCTTTTCTTTTGCAAAGATTTGGAATATTTTCACAAATGTATTGATCTGTATATTTTAAAGTATATTTTAATCTTCCCAAGGTTACCTTTATTCTAAGTAACTGTGAATAGTTAAACCAACATAGTATTCTATTTGTTTTCAGTTTGAATGTCATAGGACTATGCCATAGGCATGTATGAGTGCATTTTGTAGCTTTTTTTATCATTGCAGATAATTTTATAAAATAAATATATTTACATTAAATAAATAAATGCTACTTTTCAGAAAATTCTGATGAAATATGATTGTATATTATTATATAAGGAGAGATCCTCTTATGCCAGTCCTTAAAGTCATTATGTGGTATAAACTAGGAGAAGTGGAATTTTGTCAGGCTTTTTGTATGAAAATTTGATTTCAGTGCTCAGCATACTTATTTTACCAATAATGTTCCTCTTGAACCACCAAATGTTTATGAACAAGTCAGATGGAGGAGTTAAAAGGTTCTGAAATCTGCCAAAGCCTGTTGGCTGTTTCATGTTTGAATTCCCCAAAGGAAAGAAATGTAGGGTAGAGTACAGAAAGTATCATCTGCTGTCTTCTCTCCCCAGGGCAATAGCTCTGCTATGCCATCAGTGAGACTGCCCATCCTTTACTTTGTTTGACTGGCACGTTGTGACTTTTCAGTGGAGTTGTGAAATGTGATAATGCCTATAGATCAGACTCCATGTGCTGGCATCCCTGTAGGATGAAATTGAGATATCTTAACAGAAGTACTTGTATGCCTTTATTGTTGGATCGTCTATGTGATAATTACTTCTTCTGTTGCCAAGTTATGTGAATTTAAAGTTAGTCAATTAATTTGGCATCTACTGGAGAGAAAGAAAATGAACCTAAAACCTACAATTTTCAATTACACAAAGAAAAAGAATGGCTTTTTTTCTTGGTGCCTTTCTATGTACTTCAAACAACAATCATGTTGTATTGTTAACTGATGTTTCATCTTCTAAAGATTTCATTTCTGTCTGTGCTTCAATATTAAATTAAAAAATGTCACTGACTAAATGACTGTAGCTATTACTAGAGTGGGGAGAGATCTCATCTGACACATTATGTATACTTGTGCATGTATATATGCATGTATGTGCATATGCACTGTATTTACTGTTAACTCTGTCCCTCCAAATCTGCTGAGAAGTGGCTTTGAGATGAAAGATCTGAACTTACGACAAAGCTTAGTAAAGAGCGTTGTCATACCCCTAAACATTAAAAAAATAAGGAAAATTTCAAGCAGCATATATCTAAAAGCCCCATCTGAATTATTTTACACATAAATATGGGATGCTTATAAAAGCATGTTCATTTGGTTGTGACATGGCCTGGAACCTGGGGAAAGTAGGGTAGAAAAATTCTCTTGTAAGTTTTAATCTACAGGTTTGTTTGCAAGTCCCTTCCGTGCTGGCCAGCCACCCTCCTCCAATAATGCTGCAAGAGAAAACAGCCAACTCCCTCAAATCCTTTCATAAATAAGCAAGACAGAAGTAAATATTTATCTTAACCCAAGTTAACACTTTGAGTTTGAATTAATTGTATATCTGATTTCACAGTGGCTGAATATTTTACATTTGACAAGGTGCTTTCATATGGAAAATACCCCTACAAGATAAGGGCAAAATTTGCATTTCTTTGTTCTTCCATGTCCTCTATAGGTACATTTTAAAATACTACTTATCAAGAGGATGTATGAAGCTGGGATCCAAAGACTGGGGTATAAAACATTAAGGAGAATTTTTTCCACTATAAAAATGTGTATTTTACTCAAATTGTGATTGTTTAAAACAGTTTCTGCCTAGCAGTGTGGATGACAAGCAGATTAATCTTAGTGTCCTTTGAGTTTTGATGGTACTACATTTAAATACATTAGGGTAACTAAAAAAATTTCTATGTCACATCATTGCATATGACTAATGGTGGAAATTTGCATGCAGACAGACATTCCTGAGTGTAAATGTATAGGCTGTCTCAGTTCTAGGTAGTAAATATTCATGTTGCAAAAACTGGGCAGCAGTAAATGAAGCTATAGTTAAATCAGACATTTGTCATTTTAAGGGAGAGGCTTTGTGGGCAGCTTAAATTATGACTGAGAATATTTAGATAGCTAAAATGTACACTAATTATCACACAAATGTGTAAGTTATACCACAAAACACTTTAGCAATTAATAGTTTCTGGTGGATTTGAGTCACATTAACATCTAATAGAGACAGATGACTGTCTAATGGAAAAATGAAGGCAGGAACTCTATGGAAGAGATTGGAGGTAACTAGTTTAATATAGTCCCTATCAGAGAATAAATGACTCATAAAATACTACAGACTGATGGACGATAGCTTTTAAGATTTACATCAGTGAGAAATAAATGAAGTTTGTTGCTTGCTCAGACCTTGATTTCTGTAATGGGATCATTAACTGTTACAAAAGTAGGGTACAAAGAGATAAGAACTGCAGAGATACTCATGTCATTTTGGTGGTAACATAAAAAGTAGACCTTTAGGCATGCACTAGTAATAATATTTCTGTATACATCATGCTGCCAGTGAAAAACTTGGCCAGAGTTCTGTATGATGACTTCATTAGGCCAGGAGTCTATTTAACTACAAATCATTTAAATAACACTTTAATTCCTGGTCAATTGGTGTTACATTAATTCTTTTACTGTCTATGAAACAAATATCTATCATAAAGTATTAATGATATGTGGAGCACTTTTCTAAGCATGATTGATATTAGTTGGCTTGGTTTCAACAATAATTAGTTGAAAGAGTTAGCTATCCAGATAAATTTATAGGATATCAAGGCTATAAGACTTGATGATTGCATGTGTAATCTATTTCCTTCTAGAAAATAATAAATGTTATATAATCTTAAAAATATTGTATCCAAGTTGTACTGGATCAGTAAAATACCCTCTAGCAAAATTTTCCATCTGCAACAGAGCCCAGAAGCCCTTTCTGAATTCTGCAACCTTTGCAGGGATTGTTAAATGGTGTAATGACAGAGGAATGGATGGAAATGTGTCTTAATGAGAATGTCTTTGGCAGAGAGTGAGCTGAACATGTGGAAACAAATTGATGTAGAAGGGCCCTTTTTGAAAAGAAATTAAATAAAATTAAGAAAGAAATCCACTTTAACTAAAAGAAAACTCTGAAGTAAATCACTTAGCCCTAAGAGGACTTTTCTCCTTGGATCACAACATATAAAACGTTTTTATTAGTTAAGAATAAACTAAATGTATTATCTAAATGGACAATTGGAGTGCTCAGCACAGGACTTTAGTTAACCGGCTGAGGAAAAATCTCTGTGATTAAGATTGAATTTGACTATATTGCTGTGTTTGATGCAGCTGACTTCTTTGGGGTATGTGTGTGTGGGGGGTGGATGCATATGTGTGTGTGTGTTCATTGTGAAATATAGGAACTCTTCTAGGAGAACTTAGAGAAATCCTTTTATCTGCATGGACACCATAATTTGTGGACGTTTTTGTTTTGTATGATTATGGGAAAACATAATAAAGATATATTTCTTCATGAAGGAGATGATACTTCTTCATAAATTGTACCTGTCATTAACCATCTGTGATATAAGTGATCTTAAATGGTTTCTTTTCATTCTTTCACACACTTTTTGAAGAGTCTTCTGTTTTACTCACATGTGGAAACTACAGTATAATTTCTCTTTTGTAAAACATCAGCTTGGTCTGTTTTAAAAGGATGACATAAAAATACACTGACACTTCTAACCTAATACATCACATCGGCTCTGTTTTTCTTATGCAGACAGAAAAATACAGTATATGATAAAAATTTTTGCAAGAAAAACTTGCTAACTTTTGGGGGCTGTGTGATTTCTGGCATCCACATTTAAAACTTAGCATTATTATGTTGGATTGATATTTAGTGTCAGAGTAAAAATGGAGAATGATAATTTTCTTGTGATTCTAACTTTCCTTGTGATAAGACGACATCTTATGCACACTTCACTATAGGGCATCTTGTGTTGGATTGTCACTGTTTACTTAACTTCAGTCTTTGAGGTTAGGGATTCTTTCTTTTTTATAACCGTAGGTTTCTCACTCTTGGTAGTTGTCTTAGTTACTTATCTCTTCTTGCTGAGACAAAATACCTGATGCCCAGAATTAAGGAAGGAAAGGTTCATTTAACTCACAGTTTGTGGAGGTTTCAGTCCATCCTCGGCTGGCTCCAAGGTGGAGTGGCACATGGCAGAGAGCAATAGTTCATGGTGACAGAAGATAGCAAAAGCAACAAGAATAAAAAGGGAAGAGCAGCAGCTGGAAGAGCAAACCTTTTTCCCTCCCTTACATTGTCTGCAAGCTACCCACCCCAAGGTGGGTGTAGCAGTCACACCCATAATCCCAGCATTGGACCATGGATCAATCATAAACTCTAGAAGCCCACCCCATGGCTGCATGAAGCTTTGAGGGGACATCCAGACACAAACCATAACAGTAGCATTGACAATCTCAATCAGTTAATTATTTATTACAGGAAGCTCTTTCATGCATTATATTTAGCAGCCCAAAACTCACACTTCAGTCAGAAAATTTCTCTAGACAATGCCAAATGTTCTCTTGGGGTCTAGCTCTGGGTCTGATTGACATTAACTATGTTTTTTTTTTTCCCCTGAAGATACAAGTGTGGCTTTTACTCCGGAGCCATCTTTCCCAGAAGTTTAATTTGTTCTAGATTTGAATGGGTTTTTAAAATATTTAGCCATGTTGGAGTGGGAAGGCAGCACTGACTTCACAAAAGCAATTCTATTATCTAATTTTGAATAAATTCAAATGACTTTTCCTTCCCTATCCATCCTCCTTCCTTCCCTTCTATCCTTCCCACACCTCTGCCTGAAGACTCATCATATGCAGTACTGACTATTCACTGACAAAAGATCATCTTGCTACGTGGATGTCTTCAATTCATTTTGTTTGGAGGAGATGTGTAATCCATAACAATCTGGTATAGAATCATGCACAGCATAATGGAAAAAAGCAAATATTGACAGAGTATGTGTATGGCTCCCATTTCAATTATATGTGTACTTGAAAATAGTAATACTGAATTAATCCTCACATCTGTAGGGCCAGTATATACTTAAAGAATCTCAGCTTCTTTCACCCGGATGACTTGGAATATATATGACTGTTATTTTCTCATTGATAAAGGGGCATCACACCAACTTTCTTTTAATGGAGCATCTTAGTGGGTGTATAATACCCACATTTATTCTTTAAAATATTTCTATTAATGAAATATTGGGCCAGTGATATAGCTGAGTGGTACAGGGCCTGCCTGGCAAGTGCTAGGTCTGAAGTTCAATTCCCAGTACCAAAAAAACCTAATTTTAAGTTTTGAAGTTTTTTTAAAAAATGAGTTTTTAATAGGAAAAATATCAAAAAATAAACTATTGAATTTTTAATATTGTTTATAAAAAATCAAAATTTTCAACATTGACTGTTTTTCAGTTTACAAAGTCTTAAAAAGAACAACAGAAATAAATTCCTATATGAACTACAAGGAAAATACCAATAGAACTCTATAACAAAAATAATCTTTGCTTCAATTATTACACCAAAGGCAGTCTTTACACATGACAACAGCATGTTCCGTAGCTTTCCTTTCACATGGCATGCTGTTCATGTCACTTCTCTTGTCATCCTGTCAGGAGCTTCTTGCTATATCATGCAACATTCACTTAGCGGGAAAATATTTATCAATAAAATAAAATGTCAAATATGTAATGAGTGCTTAGAATAGACATCAACATTTTCATATCAGCTGCTTACTTGCTTACAAAACCTAAAAGATAACATCAGCAATAAAATCCTATGTGAACTACGATGTAAATACAAACAAAATTCTACCACAGTCTGTCACACCCAAGGAAACCAAATCTCAGTGTCATTGTTATTTTACAGATCTCAAGACCACACCCATTGCTTCTGCCTATGCCTTTCACAGTCCTGTGATTACCAGGAGAAAACCCTGCTAAGTGCAGAGACCTATGAAAGCTTTCAGTTCAGCCAGTGAGGTGTGATATTAAACATATTACACATATTTTAGTATGACTGTTGGTGTATATGGAGCCTTTTACTTGTATTTCTTCATTTGTATGTTTCACATCATCTTGTAGCATTGAATGTGTTACAATCAATTTCCAACATTGAATGGCATTGCCATGTGTTACAATCAATTTCCAACATTGAATGGCATTGCCAACGTTCCCATCCAATAGGTTTCAGCCCTGCACGATCTTCACTATATTTTCAGATCTAGTTGTCATTGGATCATTCCATTTAAGTGCATGGCCATTTTGTATTATTTTCACTAGTCACATATACACTCAGGCTGCTGCTTTCTTTGTCATTTAAATCAAGGAGATCTGTATTCCCTGCATCTGTATTGATCGATTCTTGTTCCATTTCACTGTTACAGAAACTTTGACTCACGCAGTCAACCTCAAAGTCATCATCATCATCATCATCCATGCATGAATAACCTGATAATTCACTTTCGACTTCCTCCAAAAGTTGCAAATCTGATTTTTCATGTACCATTGCACTAAATTCGGCAACTTCCTCCAAAAAATCAAAAGAAAACATTTTTAGAAAACAAATCCTAAATACATAGAATTAACAAAGAGTACCTTATGGGTAAAACTCACTTTCGCTGGTTTGGAGCTGCTGTATAGAAATTGCTGTTAGTCTGCTCAGGGTGAATGCAACTTCCTGGTTTGCCCAGGCCCAGCTACTATGAGCTCCACCCACATTCCATTATGATAAAGTGCATGTTTACATAAAACCATTGTTAATTTCTATCACCTTGTCTGAGATTCTGTATTGCTTGTATTATTTCTGTGTTATTTTCTAAATGTGTGTGTGTTTGTCAAGATGTTTTCATTCTTTTATCTTTAAAATTAAAAAAAAAAAACCCAAAATCAAAAAACAAACAAAAAAACCAAAAGAATGGTATGGGTGTATTTACCCCCTCACCCCTAGTGATGCTGTGGGAAACATACATAAACTGTTAAATGGAGCATTATGTCCATAATAATTTCATTTGACAAGTGGATAAACACAAAGATTTCTTCATGTATCCCCCAGGCAGAGCTATGGAGAAGCACAGGTAGCTACTATAGTATTAAAGTACAAATTTACATTGGAAAAGTACTGTACATGTATATTTAATCCACTGTAATGTCCCTTTATTAAAACAAAAGTAATATATCTTTCCCCTGTTGCTGTCTTGCATCTCTGCAGTTTTACTTTTGTTTGTAGCATTTTGTTTTAGAATACGCATAGCACTTCGAGTTATTTTTTCTACTGTCTGCTACTGTTCTTCTCTTGGAAGTTATGATCAGGCAAGCTTATATCTCTTACTACACCATCACATTTTTTTCTTCAACAAAGTAATGAAGGTATCTTTCTAACAGCATATGTTATACTTTTTATTGTCCTTTATTCATTTACTAAATATTTAATGGATGCCTACTTTTCAGTGTCCAAATGAGACACTCTGTAGAACCAAGAACACAGCATGTAATAGATTGAACAAGGTCCTGTCCTCATGTAGCTTACATTTTCATGTACCAGCTAGTCAATAAGAATTAAAATCTATTAAGATCTAATATCAGGTAGTGTTAAGTGAGTAAGTGCTATGAAATTAAAGCAAGTTAGAATGGGATTGATGAAGGTGGGTAAGAAAAGGCCTTTCAAGTAAAATTAACATGATAATGTATATCATTGTCATGATTACTGTTATCACATTGGTGTTATTAGCTTTTCATTAGAGAACTCACCTTGATTTATCTTCTTAATGAGAATGCTGACCTATTTACATTCTCTTTGACCCAGTTCTCCTTGAAACCAATAGTAAGTGTAAGATTTTCCAGAACTGGAGAAATATTTTACTGTTTTGAAATAAAGATTTTTGACTGCATTTCTACATTAGTCTCTCTTATTCATGAGGGATATGTTTAACACCCTCAGTGGATCCCTGAAACTGTGGAAAATGCTGAGTCTTATACACTATGTTTCTTTCCTACATGTACATTATGATAAAGTTAAATAATAATTAGGCATAACAAGAGATTAACAATTACTAGTAACAAAATAGAACAGATATAACAATACCTTATAATAAAAGTTGTATAAATATGTTCTCTCAAAATACTGAGCCATCCTATATTTACCCTTCTTCTTGTGATGATGTAAGGTAGTTTAATGACTTTGTGTGAAGTAAAGGGTGCTTAGTGATGCACGCATTGTCATGTAGCATTAGGCTACCACATAAGGTTAGTTGGATGCAAACAATATGGCACTACAACAGTCAATGTGGTTGTCAGGGTAGCTTCTAACAAGTTGGTAGTGTATACAACAGATGTGCTGGACAAAGGTGATTCATATCCTCGGTGAGATGGTGACAGAACATATCATACTACTCAGAATGGTGCAGATTGAAAACTTCACAATTACTTATTTCAAGAGTTTTCCTTTACAGTTATTTTGGCCCATGATTGATGGTAGCTGAAATTACGGAGACCAAACAAAACCGTGCATAAGGGGGAACTACTGTACAAACGCTCAAACAAGTCTGCATTTGAATCTCTGTATAGGGATAACTTATGACTTTCAGTTTAAAGCAAACAACTTTAGTGAACAATCTTAAATCCTTTTTAATTTTTTTTATCAGATATTTTAACTGGCACATGATGACATAAAATTGTACATATTAATGAACTAATATTTTATAATAGTTGCACACATTGTATAATGCTTAGATTGGGTTAAACATATCTGCCACCTTAAATGTTTATCATGTATTTATAGCAAAAGCATCTAAATCCTTTCTTCCAGCTTTTCAAATGTGTAGTAAGTTGTCCTTGCTTTGCTTCTCTCTCTGGTGTACAAGAGCACACCAGAATTTATTGTTCCTGTCAAGCTGTAACTTCAGCAATTCTTTTCTGTCCTCCTCTATTTCCTATTCTCTCTGCCTCTCATTACCACTAAGCTGCTCCTATGGTAGAATTTCTCAACATTAGTGCTTTTGACACTTTGGGTGGGAAAATTCTTTATTGTAAGGGGCTGTTCTGTATATTGTAGTGTATTTAGCAGCATCTCTGACTTGTACCCACTAGGTTCCAGCACCATCCTCTCAGTTATTCTAATGAAAAATGTCCCCTGACTTTGGGATATTTCCAGATATCTTGGGGGTGATATCAATGTTGGCAGAAAACTGCTGCCTTACAAGAACCCTCTCTGTCTTTCCAGCTGTTGTGCAGTGTCTCCTGCAAGTGCTCTGCTGCCCTCTCTTGTTCACACCGCAAGCTCTTTCCTCCAGGAGTGTGGATCTCATCTGTCCATTAGGGCCAGGTTGAACTTTGTACCACTGCAAGCCTCCCTTAAGCACAAAGTCTGTTTTGCCTCTTAGTCTGCAGTCAGGTTGTGTTTCTTTTTCTGTTTGATAACTACCATATTTATCCATTCAGGGAGCTCACTGGTGTTTATTGAAATGTCTGCATGTTTTTATCTCTACTAGATCATAAATTTTATCTTCAACCAGGAGAAGTGATAACAGAAATGACATAGTCTTCATAACAATGCATTTTTTTTTTTACAAAATTATGTTCTTGTCAACCCAGTGTACAATTCAAGCATAACTAATATTGTGGAGGTTTAGTTACTGATATTGATGAAACTAAGATTAAAGAAATACTTTTTCTGGAGGCAGATATCAATTTGGGGTGACCCAGAGTTTGAAGAGTCAGAACATATCAAATATATGATATTACATTTAAGCAATAAGACTCTACTTAATTACTAGCCCCTTGTGCAAAGTTCTATAGCCAATGAAGACCATGAATTTGGTTGTTTTGGGTGACAAGGTCCTTTGAAGGGAATGTGGGAAGGGACACCCATTCAGGTAAATCAAACATTCATCTTTCTAGAAGTTGATGGCTTGGTTTTGTTCTCAGAGGGAAGGTTAATAGATTAATAGGAAAGCCTGCACATTCAATTCTTTTTCTGTCCAAATACAACTTGTTATTCAGAGTGTATCTGGTTGTTCTGTAAGTCCAGTACTCATGTGACATTCAGGCAATTATTGAACATTGGGGAATGAAACTCAAGGTCCTTTTAATGACATTTGAGAAGCATAGAATAACCACAGCTTTCTAACATCACATGGCCGCGGCTCAGGCTTCCCAGGGTGTTCACTGGAGTTATGATGGATAGTTACCCTTCTGCTTCGTTTGCACATTTAACAGGCTGCTTAGGGGGTCTCTGAAAGATGAGCTTATCTCACAGTGTTTCAAATGGAAACTATTTTAAACAGTAAAACTCATTCTATTCTTTCCAAATATAACAGTGGAATATAAACTACTAAGTTATAGATTTACCTGAGAAATTCCCATGTGGAGAGGTAGTAGTGCATCAAACTCCATATCTACTCAGCTAAATTCATTTTAGCCTATCAGGATAATTCTGGGTTAAATGCACAATTACAAAAGACTCTATAAGTGTACAGAGTTTATTATATATTGAGTATTTTTAGCTAGCTACTATACATATAGCATGCTGGGGATATAGCTCAGTGGTGCAAGTGCCTGCCTGGCAAGTTCAAGGTCCTGAGTTCGATTCCTGATACAATAGGAAAAGAACCCTATTATCCATATAGCAGACTAATCCTTAACACAACTTTTTGTTAGATTTTTTTTCCCTAGAGAATTCTTTTTGGGAAGCATGTCACCCTACATATACTTCTTTAAAACCTATTCACTTTTCTTACCCTCTGCCCTGCCTCAAAGAGGGCTGTATGAACAGGATGGCATATGTGACCTGCCACTTCTGAAGCGGTACTGGGACAGCCAGGTGACTTCCTCAGAATTAGGAATTAAGATTCATAGAAAGGAGTCAGTGTATGGTAGCATCTAATAAAATGTGAACTTAGAGGTTGTGGGGAGCCACTGTCTATCAGATTCATGTTAGGAAAGCAGAGCTGCAGGGGCAAATGGAAAGAGAGCCACAGAGACACGGTCACTTTCTAGTTTTTGCTCCCATTCTCTCAGGAGAATTGACTGTGTCTTGCTATCAAGTTTCATGCTACCATGCTCAGTATTAACCCTCTTTTGCTTCTACTAGTTGGCTATGTTTCTACCACCAACAAAGCATATACATGTATCACCAACAAAGCATATAGATGTTTTCTTAATGAGAAAAGAGAAGTCCAAAGATGTTAGCAGCTTATCCAGAGTGGAGTCGCTGGGATATTGTCCAAGTCAGGATTTAAACCCTGTGCTCAACATTTCTCTGTCCCTATTGCTCTTCATGTGGTTGTGCCTTGTACTTCTCAGGTTAGTGGGGCAGAATATGGTGCTGCAGAGGAAATGCGAATAGTTTGTGGCATGGGGCCCCTTTTCTATGTTTCTGCTCCTGTATGTGCTCAGAGCTGGCTTGTTGCTAAAGCCGTTCCTTTCTCTTAAAGCAGTGGTGGAGAACCTTTGGCACGGGTGCTGCAGTGGGCTGTTTGTTAGCACTGAAAGGTGTAAAAGGTTTGCCATGTACCTTGGTCTATTAAAGTTACCTGTCTTCATTAGGACCCCTCCACTGAAAGGTGCTCAGTGCTGGCCTCTTTGCAGCTTTCTTAGGGTGGAAGTGAGTTGTCAACTGTATTGTCCTGACAACCAGCTGTTGTGACTCAGCCATGAATAGCCCTTTATCTGAGGTTTTCACAGATTGTCCCTCTACCATCAGAACTCTGCCTACCTTGAAGTGCATGTCATAGCATTTATTCTCTTGCTTTCTGTCTACCGATCCAACCAGTCATTGTCTATAGTCCTGTGTCTTAAATTCTCTCTCCTTGTCTGTGGAACTTTGAATATGCGGTTCTCTCAGCCTGAATTACTTACCCCAGTCTTTACCACCCTATCTGTTCTCAGAACTTAGCTTTATCCTCCTTCCAAGAGGCCTTCCTTGGCCCCTTGATCAGCTCTGTTTTTTAGAAAACACTTTTGTCTTGTCCTTCCTACATCATGACATGTTGTCTGTCTCTTGATTAAGCTGCAGCCTCACAGAGAGCCATGACCCCATCTCTTGCTGAGTGTTGTACACCCTGAGCCTGGCACAAACAGGAATACAGAATGATAAAATAACTAAGAAAAGCAAAGTAGACATGCTTCATACCAAGCACCATGTACTAAAAAAATACAATCTTTATGTATTGCTGTAAGTCACCACTAGCTTTGACTCTGGATTTCAGTAGGTTATTAGGAAGTTCAAGTTGGGGCCTTGACGGCTGCCCCATGGTGATCCCACAATATTGAGAACTGTATGTTGCTGCTCATGCGTCCTCCAATGTTCTGGTGAGACAACCATTGTCTCTGGAGTTTCTGTTTCTTCAGGGGCATGAACTGAACTGGTAGTCACTGGTGAAGAAAGCCTTCAAGTTTCTGAAGCCATCTCTCTAGCCGACCCCATGGTGTAATGGTTAACACTCTGAACTTTGAAGTCATCTCTCTTGATATACCTGTGATGATTCATGTATCATAAAAACTCTTTATGAACTTCATTATGTCTTAACATGCCACATTTCGATCTTGAAGGTGATGTATGCTTCCTTGGGTGTTATAAGAATGGAGTCTTCACTATTCTATAACCAGAGCTTTTTCCTGCACATTTATACCCTGTGCTGAAGAGTCACTTTCTAATTCCAAAATCCCTTGTCTCCTTTCACTTCTCTGACTCCTCTTTCCCAAACACCAGCCATTCTCTTTGTCTTTCAAAAGTGCACGTGGATATCCTGTAAATTTTGGAACCTGAAATAGTGGCACAAAGGAACCAGGTCCCCTCTCCTTGACAGGAGATAAGGCTTAGTGAATAAAATCTTCCAAGAGATGAAGAGAAATAGAAATACCTTTGTTCCCGTGTTTCTAGTGCATCAGTCAATGGTAACAAGAGAATAATTATGCTTGTATGAAATAGCATGTTAATACCCTGGTATATGAATGTTTGTTGAATGCTTACTTTGTGTCCAACACAGTGAAATACTTTGCCTGGAAAATCGCATCTGAAGTGATAAGCAGGTAATATTGTAATATATGAGAAGATGGAGGCTCATGTCAGTGACATCATGTGGTCACATAAGAAGATTCCAGATTACATGGTGTAACCTCAGAGCCTGATATTTCTGCTTTGTTTCTCTTCCAAGGCTGATGCTAATTTGCTGGATGAGTAAAAAAGAGACTCCTGACATTAGATTTTCTAACCTAACAAATAATAAAAGTGAATTTTTGTCTGAAACTTTTTGCAGCATCGCAGCCCAGTGTTTATTATTCAAACTAAAAGAATAACAATATATGTGGGCATTTTAGTATATATAAAAAATACTGGTATCCCCTGAACTTTGGAGATGTTTCTGACAAGAAGCTGCAACTTTGACCTTCATTAAGGGTGACAGAGTTCATGTTCTTACTCACCTCCTGCGTAAGCTGGACAAGCATTGACATCTTGTCACACACACACATCTTTCTGGGAAAACAGTTCTATGAAAGTCTTAGCAGGGAGAGGTGGCATATAGTTATTTTCTATTCTTTCTGTTGTTTGATTCTCACAGGCATTACCAAGGTTTACTTCATTAAGAAAACTTGGGCCAGAGTATATTCTTCGAGAGTATTAAATGGCAAGTGAACAATGTCTAGACATGTTAATGCACCTTAATGTACTACTGCAGCTTGAATTAGACCACAGTTCTACAGATGATCTTCTTAAATAGGAAACCACTGGTATTTCATGTCAGTTTTTGCAGTAATCAAGCACGTAGTATAAATATTTTTGCATTTGTTCCTAACTATTGAGATAGATCTGGAAGAAAGTGCAGGCTTAGCATCCTTAATCCAAAATCCTTGAGGCAAACCCTTTCCAAAATGTAAGTATTTTACATTTTAAAAAATGTAGCACACACATAAACACACACACAAAGTAGCACAGTGCATACACACTTTATATTACATAGCATCCCCATACGCTATCATTTGTCATGGTATTTTTACTTCAGGATAATAGAATGTTCACTTCAAGAGCCAAAAAATAGAATAATAACTTGAGGTAAAATTGGAGTCCAAAGAAGGAGCTTCTGTGTCTCAAGTGCTCTCTTTCCCCTTTTCTGTCTTATTTACTATAAAAAAAATTCAGATGGAAAGACAAAAAGTTTGAAAGAGAGACATGTGCCCTATGAGAAAGCAGGAGGGAGAGGACCGCCAGTGTTAGCCAGATCATGGGGAGGAGAGGATGGGTTGCAGGAGGGGGAAGGAATAAGACACGGGAGTAGGGGTCTGATGGTACGGCACGGGCGGGGAGAGGGGATGTCATTTGCTGTGTCACAGGGACAATATCTCAGTTAGAAATGGCAAGTGGAAAGATGTAAAGCAGACTGTCAAGCAGAGTTGAGAATGTATCTGAGGCATGGCTACCTGGTGCTCCGACTTTTTGATGTCAGGATGTGCTTCACGCTCTGTTATTTGAACAGGCTTCATTTGTCCCCTGGGTATTGCCACTCTTCTGCAGGCTGTGACATGTGATATCTTAACCCACATGATGCTGCCAAGCCTTCCTCAATTCAAGTTTGAAAAGTTGCACAAAGTCATTTTTTAACTTTTAGAGATCTGATAAGAAAAGAATCTCCAAATCCTTTTTCTTTAAATCTTGAGCAATTGCGTTCAAAGGCAATGCTATGCCTTAGCTAGCACCATTATAATATTTCCAAAGGTTCTGCTGTGTAAGACAGGATAAGAGAAACTATTAGCATCTGTGAGGCTGATGGAAAGACACTTTGTGTCTTATTTTCATTTTAAGTTTCTTTGGAGCAGATGCCTACCTTTTGTGAATCAAGAACTCTGATCTTTTTTCAGCATCTTTAGATGTAGATTGCTGTTGCTGAAAGTAAGCCTTTAATTCTCTCTTTTTTAAAGGTGACAGTGTTCTTAAATATAAGGGAAATTATATATAGATAATATATATAATGTCATATGTACTTTATAATGTTAAATTCAAAATAATACAAATAACGATGTAAGCCTCTCAAAATTTTCTAAAATATTTAAGATATGTAAAATACTTATCACAAAATACTTATTTTGTTTCTACATATACATAAGAAAATATCTATATTTTTATAGCAATTATTTACTTTTAACTATGAGATAAAAAGTGTGTTAGCAGGTAAAATAGAAGAAACCTTGAGAAAAAACTGAGATAAGCTGTGGAAATGTACACAGCCATACTCCAAACCATAGCAGATTCTGGAAAAAGTCAAGGATTCACAAACACATATTTCATTCATTCTAAGAGTGATGCTGTCATCAAAGAAAATATAACTTGTAGAAAATTCTGTATGCTGGTTAGCTTGGGTCACACATTTGTAGGGAATTCTGTTTTCACACACCTGTGGAACAAGAAAGAGAATAAAACAGGATTTATTACCTAAATAGACTCAAATATGTGTTATTTTATGTGACCATTACTAGGTAATCTAATCATTAATGTTAAAATGACAAGAGTATGATGCTATTATTATCTGCTATGCTATTCCTATAACTAATGTTTCCTTTCTCTTCATTTTGTCTGTGAATCATGCCAGTTTCTTCTTATTGTTTATAAAATTTAACAGTGATTCTTTTTTCACAAACTTGCTATTTTTTTCTTTTTCTGGTATCTTGGCATTGTCAAGATTTTAAAGATTTTAAAAAGATTTTAGTCCTACTTCAGACTTTTCTTCTTCCTCATCTCTGCCCTGATTTCAGCCGGTCAATATTTTATTCATTTCTAAGCAATAATTCTCAATGGTAGTCTCTTTACAGTTGCTATCTTCCCACTCCCTCTGGAGCATCCTCCAGGCACACTTGCCCCCGCCTCCCCTCCCCCGAGGCCCACCAGCTCCCTCCATTATACCTAGTAGCCCACCCTCCTTGCTCTGTAATACCCTGCTAACAGTTACTGCATTTTTCTATAATTGTCTACTTATTTGCTTCTGTCTACCATTCAACTTACAACTCCTATTTATGTCTCTACTTTTAATACAAGGCTTAGGACTTAATATATTCTTGAACACATGAAAGGCATGCCTATGTGTTCTGATTGTCTTCTGCTTAAAAAAATATTTTTGTGACTCTTATTCACAGAATAGCTTACAACTTCTAGACAGTCATTGTCTTTTACCTAGAATATATCATCTTATATTCCTATTTCCCCACGCCATGCCTTTGACCAGCTGCTTTCCAACTGGTCAGCCTTCATATGTATTGCAAACCCACTATAAATACCACATCTTTGTGGAGCCTTGATCATTTCTTTGTTCATATCTTTACCTAATGCATTCATACTATCATATTTAGAGAACCTGTAATTTTTTATTTATTGGGGCCTTAGAGCTTAGCTCAGTATTTGGCTTCTATTAGATCCTTGTAAATATTATTTGATTAGATGCTTGTCTCTTGAGTTAATAGAACACTGCAGGAATTAAAAACACAGGTTATAGAGGTAGAAAAGAATTCAGTTTGGGTACTGGCTCTGATAGTTACCTGCTGTGTGACTTTAGCTACTCAATGGCGATGATATTCAGTTTATCTGTTTGTAAATAGGGATAATAATTCTTGCCCAAGATTTGTGAAATTACATTAGGGAGCACAAAAATGCCAAGCACAGACCTGGCGACATGTAGTTGCTGAATGAATGACAGCTGTTTTTATTATTAGCTACGGAAATCCAACAAAAGACAAAGTCATTTATAGTTGGGTTAGATTTCTAGGTAGATTTTCCAGTGGTTTTAACTGTAATTGATAAAAGAAATAAGAAATATTTTGGCTCACAGTTTTGGAAGCTCCAGTCTATGATCAACTAGTTAATAGAAGAAGATGGAACATGTATATTCTACCTACATGGAATAGAATAAGAAAAGGTAGAGGGATAGTCCAAACCATGTTCTGAGGAAACCAGGTGAACTAGCTTGAGTGGAGTATTGTAGCCCATAAAGCGTAGAGATAGAAAAGTCAGATGGTGTAGGGCCTTGGATGCTACACTGAGGGATTGTTGACTTCTTTCCAGACCTGCTAAATTCCTGCACTCGCTTTAGAAAATTGTTTTGATTTATTTTCTCCTAACTTGATCCAACTGAAGTCCATTTAACAAGAGCATCCCTCACTCCAGGCCAGCAACGGGAACACACATGTGAGAAGTTGCACAGCAGGTAATGCTGGCCCAGGATGCCCCTTACTTTATTGAGCAGCTCATCACAGCAGTCCCTGCAGAGAGTGAAAGCCTCTGGATGCTGTGTATCCTTTCCCAGAGCTCTGAAGGCAGAACACATCTCCACCTGCCTCCAGTGACACTTCTGAATGGCAAGCAGCCAGATGCACAGAGGAGCTGTGAGTGCTGATTCCCGCAGCCTCTGGGTTGTCTACCTTGTCTCCCAGCTTCATTTGTCAACTTGTCAACAAGAAAGCAGCCTTCCGCACAGGGCAACAGCTTCCCCCATTGTGAACGATCGCCATCACTGCTCATTGTCATGCTGGAATCCACTGTTCATGCATAAACAGGAGTTGATAGAAAACCCATAATCTAAAATAGCTCATTGTTATTTATTTTATTCATTCTTTTTTTAAAGAAGAGATTTAAGGAGGAAATATACATCTTTTCCAGGAGACAGGCTCGCATTACTTGGCTGAGGAACTGTCCAGAGAGAACAATGCATCTCTATAAGTAGTTTGTCACAACTGGTTAGTTCTGAATACCATGGGGGCTTTGTTACTTTTTTTTGGATTTACAGAGTTATTAGAGTAGAAATGTCTGTTTCTTTATAGGATGTTTGCTTTCTGATAATAATTCTGTGTGGCCATTTTCCTGTCTAACTCTGTAAGTTGCAGTCTATGATCAACTAGTCCTGTGACTCTGGACCTGTGGTGGACCAGCACGACGTAGTAGGGAGTGTGAGTCAGAGCAGAGCTGCTTACCTCCTGAGTTGGAAGCAAAAGGGAGGAAGAAGAGACTGAGATCCCAAGGTCCCCTTGAGTAGTGCGCTCTCAAGGACCTGAAGGCCTCCTAGAAGATCGGGATGTGGGAAAAGAGAAGGGAAAGAAGAAGAAATTTTGTATGTATGTATATACAGGATAGTTAACATAGTTGATCTACTGTCTTCTATTTCTTTGCTGAAAGAAACTGTCAATGAGTCCTTGGTTGATCACTATTGCATGTCTCTATCTGTTTGCATGAGAAGCCACTTTGAAGATATCAGTATGTAATACAACAAGCATTGTTAATTTCCTACCACTTTGTTTGTAACTCCGTATTGTCTGTACTGTTCTTTTGCTATTTTGTAAATGGTTGTCTGTCTGTTAATGTTTTCCTCTTTTTATTTAAAAAAAAAAAAAAATGATCCCGGTTCCTATTTTTTCAACTACCTCCTAATAGCACCAAACTGGAATCCAAACTATAGCAAAGAAAACTGACTTTATAAAGTTAGATCCAGAGTAATGGCATCAATATACACACGCCCTTTTATCGTCATGGCATCATTCCTTCCTCACCTAACAGCAGGCAACTACTAATCTATCTGTTTTCCTGTTACACATGCTTTTGTCATTTCAAGAATGCTATATAAATGAGATCATATAGTGAGTATCATTTGAGCCTGGGTTATTTCACCTAATACATATGAGATTTATTCATATTGTTGCATGTATCAGTAGTTTGCTTGTTTTTACTGCTGAGTAATTTTCCACAATTTCTTAACTGTTCACCTGCTGATGGACTTCTATTTTTTTTCCATTTTGGGCATATTGTAGATTAAGCTACTATGAAGATCTGTGACCATTTTTATGTAAGTTGAGTTTTTATATAATTGGTATAAATCCCCTCAGAGTGTAATTGCTGCATTATGTGTTAGATACTTTCATAGTTTTATAAGAAACTGCCAAACTGTTTTCCCAGAGCCAGGATCATTTTGCATTGTTACGATATGCATCTTCTACTGCATTTAGTGTTATCACTATTTTTAAACCATTCTGATAACTATATAGTGTAAATCTTCTTTTTAAATACTAAATTAGTTTACATAGAAACCTCAAATACTTGTGATGAATATCTGGCACCTAAAATGAGATGTGCTGTAAATGTTAATTTGAAATAAACTCAGTAGTTTTACTATGGAGAACATACTGAAATCATCTTCATTCATTTATTGCAATTAATTTTATCCGTTTAATTTTCTTTTTTTTTTGCATGTGATAACTAAAGAATTTAGACTTGCCCATTGCTCTGTATTTCTCCTGTGCTGTGCTGGTATATAGTGTCCTTATTATGGAGACCGGCTGGGGAGACCCTCTGGACTGAGGGCGTCTTTTTGAGTTGTTTTTTTTTGTTTGAGACATAGTCTTATTATGTAGTCCAGGCTGAACTCAAGCTTGTGGTCTAGGAGATCTCAGCCTTCCAAGTGCTGGAGGACAGGTGTATACTTCTAGGCTCAGATAGCCTTGTTTTGTTCTGTGCAGGGATGGCAAACATATTTTGCAAAAGTTCAGTTGAAACTGCTTTAGACTTTGTGAGACAGAAAGTTTATAGTTTAATTACTCTGCTATTATAGTGCAAAATATGCTGTAAGTCATATAATGTTCAAATGAATGAGCATATCCATGTTTCAATGAAATTACTTACCAAAAAAAAGCAATGCACCCAATGTCCCTAGTTTGGCAATCCCTAGTATCAGTATTATAAGAAAGCATGGAAACATATACTTGACTGTATCAAATTGGGTCTATCAGATATACTCCAAGTAATAAACAAAAGAGCATTCTATTTATGTCAAAAGAAGGCATTTAATAGGGAATGTCTTATAAAGACCATGGAAAGGCCAATAATCTAAACTAGGGGAGGTAAACCACCTCAGCAGTTAGCAACCACGGGAAGCAGGCACTACGCCTAGATCTTGACCAACAATGGAGTAAGAATGTCCTCAGAAGTCCTCTGGTAGCAGCCAGAGCTGTGGGGCCTGAGTTAGGGTCTGGGACTGTAACAAGAATAGTGGAGCCAGTGGAACCAGACCCTGGAAATATCTAGTAGCTGCCAGTGCCTTGCAGCCGATGAAGCTCTCTTAAGTAAAGACTCTGGGAAGTGTAGGTCCTTGTGATTCAGATCAGGGATGGAGAAGTGTGGGGAGAGTATCTGAGAGTAAGGCCTTTTTACTCAACAGATTAAGTAGAATATCAAAGGGAAGTCTGGAGCTTTGAGGTAGCCCGGTGGCCAGGAACAGAAGCATTCTGTGCAGCCTTTGTGTGGACTCTTTTCAGTAGTTTTATTATTTAATCCCTCAGGGATAACGGTTAGTCAAGAAAGAATAAGATAAAAGCCCTGCAGATCGGCATCCTCAGATGGAGTTACCGGTCATGTCACTTCTCATCAGGCTCATGGGAGATGTGAAGGCAGTGATAGGACATTCGCGGGCAGATAGTAGCCGAAGGAAGAATGACAGTTTTTCCTCTCAGTATGAGCCACCCATATAATATTAGATTGGGAAACAGGAAGACAGAATTTCACTTCAAATCCTCTAATGTCAAAAGGTAAAACACAGACATCACATATACAAAATGATTCTCATTCAAGCAGGCATGGTGGCACATGCCTACCAGCCCAGCATTCAGGGAGGCTGAGGCAGGAGGATCATTGTGAGTTCAAGGGCAACCTGGGCTACAAAGTGAGCTCAAGGCCAGCCTGAACTCATAACAGGAGCTGTCTCAAAAAAACAAGGTGATTCTCATTCAGAAAATAAAAGTTTGAGAGGCAACAAGATTGAGTAAGCAGTCAAGAGCAGCCATGGAATCTTCAGGACGTGGATCGAGAGGACTGCTTTTCCACTGAAGGACATTCTTGTTTAGAACCCAGATCACCTTTAGGAGACACTATTTTTTCCATTGCTCTCTGTCGTTCTTTGCGCTCTGAAAATCTGTATTGTCCTTTTTCCTCTGTGGCTTGGAGTCAGCCTTGGGAGATTGTGTTCCTCACAGCCTCTGCAGGTTTTGCCACTTACTCCTGCTGATGAAACTTCAGGAAACTTAGGATCATTTTAAGGATTTGTGAACCCAAAGCTTTCTCAAAGGGTGGGCGCAGTTTTATTCGATCCCGAATTTCCTTCAGAATCTTACCAGGCTTTTGATCTGTTTGCTTCGCCTCACGAATGTGTGTCTGTGGATCTCTACCATTTCTTTCCTGTGCATCTACCTTGACTAGGCCGTGCTTCCTTGCTCTGAAATTCGTGCTTCTCACTCTGGGCTTCATGGCGAGCACCCTGTGGCATCTGAAACGATCTGCATGAGCCGGAAAACACCACCTGTAATGTTATTTTTATTTCCAGCTGAGCCTTTTTACTTAATTTGTAATTTTTAATAAATATTTTCCATGTTTTTCGGCTTCATCTCCTGGTATTTATGGTCCTTGGCCGTTTGTTTTCTCCATCTCAGCAAGTTCCTTAGTTTCTTTCTGCAAAACAGTTATCTTTCTCCTATGTCACTTTCTCATATCAGGCTGGCAAGAACAGCAAGTATATACCGACAAAAACTGGTTTTTCAAGGTTCGCCTCCCTGGACTTACAGGTTTAGTGTGTGCCTTCCCGGTTACTGTGGGCAATAGCATTCTCAAACATAGCATAAGTAATATGAGTCTTCATGTTTCTCGCCAGTGGTATGTTTTATGCTACTCACTACTAGGGCATTAAATCAAAGGCACACAATTGGATTATTTTCATGGTAGCACCAAAACAGGGAAGAAATTTCTGTGTAAAGCTCATTGTTATAGCAAAGAGATCTCATAATATAATAACTAAACCCATAGATAGCTGCTTATTATTCACAGTGCAGTACAGGTCAGGTCTGCCCATTCGCAAGTGTTTTTCCTCCAAGTTGTGATTGGGAGCTCTCCTATGGGAAAAGAAGCATGATCCATGGGGAAAGAAAGAGGCACATATCTTTTTTTGTTTTTGCCTTTTGAGATAGAGTTTTGCTGTGCAGTTCAGGCTGGCCTTGAACTCACTTTGTAGTCCAGGCTGGACTCAGACTTGCAGCAGCCCTCCTGCCTCAGCCTCCTGAGTACTGGGATTACAGGAGTATGCCACCAGTCACAATGACATATATCCTATGGCAGTCATTCAGCCATCTTCGCCATAATAGGTAGGCATAAATGTGCCTAAGTTTCTGTCAGTCTTAACTCAGATGTGAGTACTCAGAGCTCAGTGACTTTTCTGTGTGTTTACTAGTTAACTCTGGAGGCACAGAGTAATGTCTTGCTTTTGTTAGACAATATATAAATATTTGTAGAATGATTGATATTAAAAGATTGATGTCATAATTCTGATTCTAGTACTTATTGTCCTCATATTTTCAGGATCCTTGTCTCAGTTTCTCCCATTGTCAAAAGAAAAATCATTATTAATCCCTTAAAGAGGATTGATTATACTTTAGTGGAAAATCACTTTAAGTGAGATAAATGTGTATATCATGAGGCATGGTATTCAACATACAGTAACTATTCAATAAATGTTAATTAATTAATCTTAATAATATTTTGTTATATATTTTTATGTCTCTGAACATCCATCATATCATAAAATCTTGAGGACAGTTGAATGGATTTTCACACCTAGAATTTAAATAGATTCTGCTATTAAAATGATTGTTTGGGGGACCTAACTAGAAGTTTGATATCAAAACAATTCACTTGCTGGGCTCATAAGCTTGGAGGATTGTATTGCGGCCAGAAGCAAATTGAAAGGCTGAAACAGAAGCCTTTGCAACCTTGTAGTGCTGAGGCAGTCATGCTGAACAAGTTAGACAACAGTGGCCAGGATCCCTGTTACCCTTTAAATTGGATGTGAATAAAATTACTTGTGGATAGAATTTCAGAAGAAATTTAAATTATTGACAGGTTTATTTAAACAATTAGCTGCCTTAATAACGTAACATTTAAGGGAGAATTCTAGTGTTGTTCCAAACACTGACATATTATCTTTGATCTATTATAATGAACACATTTCAGAAAAGTGAAAATGTCTGAACTTTCAGTTGTTTGGTAATGCCTACTATGTCCTACTTACTTATTTTGTACTTGCTATATTCCTGTTACTGTTCTATGAAGGGTAGTTACAGTGATAAAGTAGATGCAGAGAAGTACAGAAAGTGTAAAAGCAAGTAAATTAGAAAATTCAATGCTAGGTGATCAACGCCAACATAGGACAGAGTACAGCATGTAATGCGTTGTCTCATGAAGGTCACCCATCCTATGTGATTCTAGATGGCTTCCCAAGTAAATCGTGTCTAAGTTTAACCTGTGAAATAAGTAGGACCTAGTCAGATAAATAATACTTTGTCTCTTTTCAATGATCTAGATTTCACTTTTTGTTTGTTTCATATAAATTAAATTAGGAGATATTGGGGCTGGGGATTTAGCTCAGCGGCACAGTGCCTGCCTGGCAAGCACGACATCATGAGTTCAATGCCCGGTACCAGAAAAAAACCAAAACAACAACAACAAAAATTAAATTAGGAGATATAAAAGTATAGATGTCTTCGTATTTCATCAACCAAAGAAAAGCGGTGTTAAAAAATCTAGTTTTTTATGCCCTTGCTTCGCTGTAAATTTTATTAAGTTTCCATAGCACAACATAAAATAGCTTCTTGTTTTGCCACTTAGAATACTATTATAAACAATTTCCAATGTCATTATAAGCATTGTTTAATGGGTAAAAGATATCTCCTCTTAAAGATGAATCCAGTACTTACTTTATTGCTGTGCATTTAGGTTATTCTCATTTTCACTTTTAAAAATTGCTAGGAAATAGTATCCTATTTTAAATACATTCAAAGTTATGCAGACATACTTGTCATAATATAGCAAAATCTACAGCTCCTGAGCATTGCCTGAAAAGTAAAATTAGGGAAGAATTAAATTTCATTGGTCATTATAACTACAGAAATAGACTCTCCTGAGATGTATAATCTCTCTAGATCACTCTTCCTAGAGTTAATGTCTTTCACTGAGTGTTTCTGTGTTGTGGGAAGCAAGCAGGCCTTTAAAATGCAGGACAGTATTGGGACAGTGTATTGTGAGATTTCTCGGAGCCCTAATGTGATGACACACACTCTTCATCTATACAATAGAAGGTATGTTACACTGCTGTGATTCGCAAAATTATTTGAATGTGATATGTTGTTTATATAGGGCATCTGATCAGTTTCACATGGAGCATAGCTTTGGAAATATACATGGGTGTATTATAATATGGAGGAAACTGTTACTGACTGAAAGATTGTAACAGCTAATCGAGCACTTATGGTAACTAAGTTTGCCTTAATTCAACTCATACTGTTGTTATATTTTTGCTTGGTATAAAACTGTCCTATAATCCAGGGACCACACATTATATGAGAAGTGGCTCCATGCCCTTAGTGGTTTTCTAGTGGATCAAGGAAATTGTGTGTGTGTGTGTGCGTGTGTGTGTATTCACACACACAGACTTAAGTGCGTGGTTATATATATATATATATCAAGAAGGGTGGGTGTTCAAACAGGAGCATAAAAACCCTTTATATTGTTTCCACACTAAATTGAATACTTCAGGAGAGGAACATGCACGATGCTAAAAGACCAGATTTTATGGCTCACTGAAGGGCTCAAAGAACCATGTATTAATATACAAATGCTGTAAAATGGTCCCTTTTGGGCACCTCATTTTGAAAGATGAGCCATGGTAGATTAGGTTCATCCAGAATACAGTCAAAAGTTGTCAGAAGGCTGTAGCCTAGTAGGTAAAGAGGCTGAGCTGTGAGACAGACAGCTGGGGGCACAGCGCACGCTCTCTAGTGCAGGAGCTGTGCGAGACCTGGAGCAGGCGCTCTAACTTTACTGGGTCAGGGCTACCACAAAGGGGATGCTCACTATGTTGTATTTAGTGATAGTGGGTTTTAAACATTGGATACTCAATAAACAATAGTTCTGTTAAATGTTTCTATTAAATAATTCATATGTATACTCCCATTGTCCGCATAGCATAAGAAACTAGTGTGAAATTTAAACTAGCAAAACATGCAGGCATATTGTTAACTCATTCTGTTGAGAGTAGTCTCGTTTTTAAAGGAGCCCTTGTAGTTTGCATTAGGTTTGGTATGACAGGGATGAAATGGTGCCCTAATCTCAAGGGTTTTTTTTTTTTTAAATGGAAAAAAATCCCAAAATTTCAAAACAAAGTAATAGGAGAATAGTAATAGTTAATACATTACATGTTATGATCTTCAAAGTTGATACTCAGAATACAAGATATGGGCATAAAAATTCTCCAAGTGATATTAGAACAAACTTTTCTTGTTAATGAACTAAGAGAAACTAGTATAACTATCTTGCACTTTTTCCTTTCCTTTCCTTCCTTTTCCTTCTTGAGTGAGCTTTGTTTTTATTATGTTAAATATAAAAAAACTAACAAAACAAGTGATTTTTGTTCATCAGCACAATCTTACTGTCTAGAAGAGTACCTAGTTTATAGTACATCCCATTTAATATGTTCACAGAGGAACATAACAAAATGTATTTATTCGTTAAGTATATCTCCTTCAATGTTACCACACTGCATCTCCTTGATATTGCCTTAAATTATTGGCCAACCATTGCATGCTTTCCGATGAGCTTGAATAAGATCTGAGAGTCCTTCTGGATATAGCATTTCAGCTAAGGATAGATTAGAATTGCAGACAAAAATCAAAACAAATTTTACCATTTTGAATTGATACTTGCCTTCAGGTCTCTTGTCTAGCTTGAACATCCCTGACTAGGAATTGTTCATCTCCTCTAACTGATTATATTTTCTTAACGAAAAAAAATCCTACCTTATCTAAGCCTTTTCTGCATCTCTTGTGCCAAGCGCAGTGCTAGGTACATAACTTGGGCTCAGAGGACCACTTTTGATTCTATGATGGAGTTAGTGGTTTCCAGTTGTTGACTTAACCCATAGTAGTCTGTGTGTCTCCCAGGTCTTCCCCAAGAGAGAAGAGGCATCTCCAACTGATGCTCACCAACCTCCAAAATTGCCTCTTACATACCTTAGAATGCACTAGGACACTTAGCAAAATCAGCTTTTCACACCATGTAGTGCAAGAGTTTTTCTAAGAGGTCCTGGTTGTTTTTACAGTTTGATAGTAATAAACTTGAGGTGCAGCTTATATCTCCTAACTTCTGAAAAGCTGGGTAAAAAGCAGATTATAACTTCAGCATTTATAAGAGTCACCTAATAGATAATTTATAATGCATACAATGTCATGTAGTATGTCCAGCACCCTATAATTTGTCATGACCATCAGAATTAACTTTATGCACCAGCTCTGCGAAATAACCACTCTGGATGAATGGAGTTTTCGGAAATTTTAGATTTTAGATGTTTCTCTTTATATTTTTAGTGGCCACTTCAAAGGTAAATTTCTCTAAAATATCTTCATTTTTCTCTGCCTTATTAATCAGAAGATTCTAAGTAGAACTTTGTTTTCTCTAGTGGTTCAATTCATTGTTTTGTGGAATGACTAGTTTTTGCTAAAGTTCAATTTTACATCTATATATGTGTGTGTTTTATATATCATA